>NW_006921752.1:2864711-2968057 GCF_000298275.1 Orycteropus afer afer
CTACGGAAGTAGATTGCCCCATCTTCCTTCCGAGGAGTGGCTGGTGGGTTTGAACCACCAGCCTTCTGGTTAGCAGTCAAGCGCCTTAGGCACTACGCTACCAGAGATCCCATAGATGAAGAAATTGAGGCCAGAGAAATGAAATACTTTGCCCAGGTCACATAGCTAATAAGAAGTAAGATTGGCATTTGAACCCTGGTAGCCATATCTAGGCTGGAAATCTTGATGATAATCCATTCTTGGCTCCCAGTGAAACTGGTTACCACCATTTTCAGTGGCTGAGTTTTTGGAAGTAGATTGTCAAGTCTTTCTTCCAAGGAACCTCTAGGTAAGCTCGCATCTGCAGACTTTCAGTTAGCAGCCCACACTTTCACAGTTTGTGCCACCCAAGGACACAGATTTCCCTCCTTTTGTTCCTTGCCTTTTCTATCTTAACCTTGCTTGGGGCTGCCTCATTGGGAAAGAGGGAGGTACATAAGGGTTGGGAAAGGCAAGAGAAAGGGCGTTTGGGGTATTGGCGTGCTGGGCAGACCCTGTTCCTTACAGACAGGTCGTGGAACCTCCGTGTCTTTGACAGGTCAGGACCCCTCCAGGAAAGGGGACAAGAATCACAAAGGCTCTGCAGTGTGTTCAGAGACCTGGAGAAGCAAAGCCCAATGTGACGGGCGGTGAGGGGGTGGGGGGCGGGAAGAGAATGCTGGGAGTTGGGGGGGTAGTGCTGCAGGGCCTTGCAAGTTTGATTTCATTTTATGTACAATGAGAAGCCTTCTGAGGGTTTTAAACGGAGGAGCTCCAGGTCCTAATTTACATTTTAAATAGACATTTCTGGCTGCTGCATGGAGAATGGATTAACTCACTGCCTCATAGCAACGCCTCCTGGGGTTTCCGAGGTGGTATCGGTATGGAAGTAGATTGCCCAGCCTTCCTTCCAAGGAGTGGCTGGTGGGTTTGAACCTCCAGCTTTCTGGTTAGCAGTCAAATGCCTTAGGCACTACGCCACCAGAGCTCCTGGAGAATGGATAGGAGGGGACAAAAATAGGAGCAGAGAGACCAGATGAAGCCACCACCACCCCCCAGGGCTGTTTCCCAAACCCTGCTGGGTGAGTGGGGCGGTGGGGAGGGGGAGCGCTCAAGAACCTGGGAGAGTGGTGGTTGGGGGCTACAGGTTGGGACCCAAGGCATCTAGCCAGGAGGTAGGAAATCTCCATTTGGTCCCCAAAACAGTGGGAGGGAAGAAGAAATGAAAAAAAACATGACTCGATGGCATCTAATGACAAGTACGCAGGCCCTCCCTGAGTCTGCACAAACCTCGTCATTTCATGATTGCCACTGCTCACACTATTTTAACATGGGGGTGTCTGGTCAGCTGTGCACCATCCCCTTGGTGGTAGGTGACAATGATGGGATCAGAGAGGCACTTGGGCAACCAATAATTTCAGGCACCAGCTATTAATCGAGTACCCCGTTTCCCAGGTCCTGTTGTTGCTAGTTACCATCGAGTCAGTTCTGTATCGTGGTGACCCAATGTGCAGAGGAGAACTGCCCCTTTAGGGTCAAAGGCTGTGACCTTTTAGAAGCAGTATCTTCCCTCTACTTCTGGGTAGATTTGAACCACGAACCTTCTGGCTGGTCATTGAGTGCTTAACTGTTTGTGGGATCCAGTGCCCATTAGGCATTAAAATCATTCGTTGGTTTTTAGGACCAAGTTTCTGCCCCCTAGGAATTCAGTCTGGTAAGAAAACAAAGGGAGTAAGTACTGGCTGTAACACAGGTTGGGCACGAAGAGTGCCACAAACAAAATCCACAGGGCAGTTAAGGATTTTTAGAGGAGGAAGCCTGTACTGAGGTGGCCTGAAAGGACTGGGGCTGGGGAGGAAGGCATTACAGGTGATGGAAACAGCATTTGCCAATGCTTGGAGGAGCACATGGGGTGTATATTGTCAGCAAAGAGGAAACAGTACCTTTTTGGTGGTGAATTCTGGGAACATGTAGAGGAGTAGTGTAGTGTTAAGTTCGAAAGGTAGATGGGGCCTAGATTATAGAAGTCCTTGAATGTTGAACTTGAACTTCATTGTCCAGCTGCCTTTGAAGATTTTTTTTTTTTTTTTTTATCAGGCCAGTGCTCTGGGGGTCTTACTCTGATGCAGGTAAAGAGGATGAACTGAAGATATGAGAGAATAGGATAAGGAGTCTACTACGTGGCCCAAGCAAAAGAAGATGCAGGCCTGGAATGGAGCAGGGACACTGGGGTGGAAGAGATGGGGGCGGATGCAAGAGGCAAAGGAAAGACCATAGGACTTTGGAATGAATTGCGTGGGTAACGGCAAAGAAGTGATGATTCTTCCCTCACCACTTTTTCTGCTTCTGAACACTGTCTCGGTGCTTTGATGGGAGTTTGTTGTTAGTTGCCATCAGTTCTGCTGTGACTCCAGGCAATCCCATGCATGAGAGAATGAAATGACACCCATCTGTTCCATCTTCATGGTCATTGCCATGTTTGAGTCCATTGTTGCAACCACTGTGTATCTGAACGCCTTCCGATCAAGGTGGCTCATATTCTGGCACTGTATTGGACAATAGTCAATTGTGATCCACAGAGTTTTCATTGGCTAAGTTTTGGAAGTAGCTCCTAGGACTTTCTTCCTGGTCTGTCTTAGTCTGGAAGCTCCTCTGAAACCTGCCCACTGTGGGTGACTTGCTGGTATTTGAAATGCCAGCAGCATAGCTTCCAGCCTCAGCAACACCCAAGCCACCATAGTACAACACACTGACAGACAAGTAGTAGGGTGGAAGTTTGAGCAGCAGTTTTTAAGGCTTGAAAATGAGATACAGTGTTACCCCCAGAGTCTGTGGGAAAAGTCTTTCTGGGATTACATTATTATTCACCTTCCTTTTGTTTCCTCTGCCCCTTTCTGCTTCTAGATGGTGAAGTACTTTAGGGTCAACAGAGGCAGGGAACACAGCAGTTCTGTTTACTCCTGTGGCCCCAGAATATAGTGAAGTGCTTGGCCATGAAAGAGTCCAACATATCTTTGTGGATGGAAGGAAGGAATGAAAGAGGGAGGAGAAAGGGAGGGCGAGATGGAGGAGGAAGGAGGAAGGATCTGACAGAGGACGGAGGGAAAGGAAGGAAAGAAAGAGAAAGGAGGGAAGGAAAGAAGAGAGGGAGTGATGGCTGACTGACCGCAGTCCCAGTGAGCACTGGGTGCGTGGGCCGGGATTTCGGAGTCCTCTTCAGGAGCTACTGCCGCTGGCCGTGGTGGGTTCAACCTTAAAGCTTAGATCTAATTTTTCCTTTCAAGTCCAAAGGCATTTAACAACCCCAGCCTAAAACAACAACTGGATTGCATTTCTGAGGAAGAGGAGGGGGGAGAAGGAAGAGGAGAAAGCAAGAAAATCTCTCCACCCTCTGGGCCCCTAATGATTTCTCTGATGGACATTAGAGCTATAAAAACAGAGCCGGGTGTTTAAGTGGGGCAGGCAACAATCCCAGTCCCCAGGGAATGCCTGGGGAAGTCCTAGGGAAGAAATCAGCTTGTGGGAAATAATAGACGTTCTCCGGTTGGCTGCGTTTAGCAGCGAAACCACGGCCGCTCTGGTGGGCATTGGGTCTGACTGTCTGGCACCTCGTCGCCTGCCACCTTGTTAGCGGGAGCCGGATCCTCCTACCCACAGGCTGCAGAGCCCAGCACTGGCCGCTGCCCAGAAGAAACAGCACTGGTGATCGCATTTCACAAAGGTCGGGGCTGATCGATGCCCGGGTGAGGCTGCTTGGCAGAAAAACGCCAGCTCCAAATGGGAGATGTAGATGAGTGCATCTGTCCAGGAAAGCCATTGAAAGCATGCAGAGGGACTTGGCTAATGGTAGATGACATTTCTGAACACTGTTCACAGCCCTTGGTGATGAGGTAGAAAAAAGACACTCTTTCCACTGGGGCAAATGTAGTCTTGGGGATTTCCCCAAGGTTAAAGTTACATTGGAGTCCGGGGAATGGGGGACACCCCTGGGTGGTGCAGATGGTTAACAGGATCTGCTGCTAACCAAAGGGTTGTAGGTTCGAGTCCACTCAGGTGCCTCAGAAGAAAGGCCTGGCCATCTGCTTCTGAAAAATCAGCCAGTGAAAACGCTATGGCGCACAGCCCTAGTCTGTGAAGTGGAGTTGACTGAACGGCAACTGGTGGTAAAAAGTTGAATCAGAAGGTTTGGGGGGTAGGATCCTGATATCTACTCAGTGCCTTGGCAGCTGGTCTGTAGGAAGCTTCTGTTACTATCAAGATGAGAGCAAGGACCAGGCCAAGGAGCCTTGAGATCTAGCCTCAGGTCTGAGATTAACCAATTGAGGGACCTCAGCTCAGTCATTTGGTCTTTCTGGGCTCCCATACTTGCTTTTTGTATTAGTTTCTTCTGGCTGCTGCAAGAAATTATCACAAACTGGGTAGTTTACCACAACAAAAACGTATTATCTCATAGTTCTGGAGGCAGGATGTCCCAAATCAAGGTGTCGGCAGGGCCATGATCCCTCTGAAGGCTCTCAAAAGACTCACTCCTTGCTGCCTCTGAGCTGGCAAACCTTGGCAATCCTTGGTTTATAGGGGCGTCACTTGAGTTTCTGCCTCTGTTTTCACAGCACGGTCTTCTCTCTCTCTCTCTGTCTTCTCTTAAAAGGATAGAAACATTGGATTTAAGGCCCACCCAAATCAGGTGTGATCTCATCTTAAATGATGACCTCAGTAAAGACTCTATATGTAAATAAGTTCACGTCCCGAGACTCCAGGTAGACATGAACTTTTTGAGGGGAGCACTATACAACCCAGTGACTTTTCTCCTTTAAAATGTTGTTATGCTTTATGATGTTAAACTCATGTAGTTCGTAAACAATTATTTTTTTATGTGCCTTTTGGGCAAATCTGCTGCAAAAGATCTCTTACAAGTTTTAAAAGGCACAGATGTCACTTTGAGGACTCAGATACCCTGACCCAAGCCATGATATTTTCAATCACCTCATATGCATACAAAAGCTGGATGATGAATAAGGAAGACCACGGAAGAACTGATGCATTTGAATTATCATGCTGGCAAAGAACATCGAATGTACCGTGGACTGGCAGAAGAACGAACAAATCTGTCTTGAAGAAGTACAGCCGGAAATGCTCCTTAGAAGTGAGGATGGGGAGACTTTGTCTCACGTACTCTAGACGTGTTATCAGGAGGGACCAGTCCCAGGAGAAGGATGTTGTGCTTGATAAAGTAGAGGGTCAACAAAAAAGTGGAAGGCTTTCAACTGAATGAATTAACACAGTGGCTGCAACAATGGCTCAAACACAGCAATGATTGTGAGGATGGTGCAGGACTGGGTAGTGTTTTGTTCTGTTGTATGTAGGCTTGCTATAAGTTGGAACCGACTTGACAGCATCTAACAATAATAACATTTGGTGTAGAGTGGTGGGCAAGGGGCTGACAAAAAGAAGTAAGATACTGTTCTGGATTTGCAAGCCTTATTCGTACCAAGCCAGCATCAGCTAAACTTAACTCTAGGCCTGTTAGGAGAGGTGGAATTGTTCCAAGAAGCCAAGGCTCTTTCCAAGCAGAATAGCTGCTTAAATTATGCACCTGGGGTGTTTGTGTTAGGCAGTCTCAAACTCACCTGGACATCTAAAGGAAATGATCCAAGCAATACTTTTTATGCCACTTGTTCCACTATAAAACTCTATCTAACTTGTCTTGGGGCCAGAGGAACGTTTTCTGATTCGGCAGACTTTCTCCAACAATTGCTGGAATATTGGCCAAATAGCCTAAGAAGTCCTTGGCAGACCTAAATCAAATATGACTTTGCGAGGCTGGTTCCTTCAGTGCCTCCAGAGTAGGGGAAAATGCAACAGTGACTAGTGGTGTGTGGTCTGTGAGATGATTTTAGATGGAACACATATGGACACTTTTGATTTTAATAGTTATAAATTCATTTGAATAAATACTTGATAAATTATTTTTAGTACATCAAGCCCATAGTTTCCTAGATAATGTTGTTTAAGGCAAGGCTAAGTTTAAAGATGAGTTAGCTTTAAAGGAATTTAGGGAACAAGTCAGTGTATAATGTACAGGTGGGACACGTAGTGATTGTTGGGTGCCGTTGAGTTGGTGCCAATTTAGAAGACCTTATGAATAACAGAATGAAACATTGACTGGTCCTGTGCCACCCTCACAATCATTGCGTTTGAGCCCATTGTTGCAGTCACGGTGTCAGTCCATCTCGTTGAGGGTCTTCCTCTTTTTCCCAGTCCTCTACTTTACTAAGCATGATGTCCTTTTCCAGGGATTGGTCCTTCCTGATAACATGACTGAAGTATGACAGACAAAGTCTGGATGACCTTGCTTTTAAGGAGCGTTTTGGCCATCCTTGCTTCTAAGGATCAAATCTAAGACTATTTGTTCATTCTTCTGGCCATTACAGTATTTTCCATATTCTTCAGCAACATTGCAATTCAAATGCATTGATTTTTTTCAGTCTTCCTTCCACATTGTCCGGCTTTTGCACTCATATTGTTGTTGTTTTGCCATCGAGTCGGCCCCAACTCATAGCGAGCCCTCCTTGGGTTTCCGAGGCAGTATCACTATGGAAGTAGGATTGCCCAACCTTCCTTCCGAGGAGTGGCTGGTGGGTTTGAACCGCCAGCCTTCTGGTTAGCAGTCAGGTGCTTTAGCCACTATGCTACCAGAGCTCCTCATAGGAGATGATTAAAAAGACCATGGGTAAGAGGAGTGAGAGTAGTGGAGATTGCAAAAATCATGAGAGTATTATGGAGGTGACCCAAGTTTGGGGAACACTGGTTGAGTGCAATACAGAATTTGACACCACACACCTGGGTTTGAATCTCTGCTCTGCTGCTTGTTGTTGTTGTTGTTATTTGCCGTCGAGTCGGCCCCGACTCATAGCGACCCCTCCTTGGGTTTCCGAGGCAGTATCACTACGGAAGTAGGATTGCCCAACCTTCCTTCCGAGGAGTGGCTGGTGGGTTTGAACCGCCAGCCTTCTGGTTAGCAGTCAAGTGCCTTAGCCACTATGCTAACCTCAGGCCCATCACTTAATGTCTTCAAGCCTGAGTTTCCCCATCTGGAAAGTGGAGGTGGTCACCCCTGTGGCACAGGTAAGCCTAACCCTATGGGCTGCTGGGCATGGATGGAAAGCGGATAGAGGCTGGATGTGCCTCTCAGGTCAAAGGAGGCTCCAGTAGGAGAGGAAGACAGGCCCAGCCCCCACTGCGCAAGGAAATGGGAGGGGGCCATGTGGGGCTGGCTGGGTACCTAGGCTCTGAGCGGAGGGACCCCTTGGAATGCCTGACCCTCAGGTAAGTTCCTGAGATGTAGCTGTCAGTCTGAGGCTAGTATGGGGCTAGGAAGAGAGACTTTTTTTAGTAATTAAGAAAGATTTTATTTGATTTTTGTTTTTCTTGGCTCCTATGTGCCAGGTGAGGTCCCTAGATAATGCAAATCGTTAGTGTGCTAGGATTGCAGTATAAATTCACGCAGAGGCACCTGAGAAGAAAGGTCTGGCAACCTACTTAAAAAAAAATCAGCCATTGGAAACTCTGTGGAGCACTATTATGACACACACTGGGTCACCATGAGTCAGAGGCCAGATCCGTGGCAGCGAATAGCAAAGTGTGCCGGGCACTTCAAGTTGTGGTGGTTATATGCCATTGAGTTGGTTCCAACTCATAGCAACCTTACAGGACAAGGAGAACAGCTCCATAGCATTTCCCAGGCTGTGGTAATGCTTACAGGAGCAGATTGACAGCTCCTTTCCCCACAGAGTTAATGGTGGGTTCGAACCGTCGACCTTTCAGTTAGCAGCCAAGCACTTAACACTGCATGACTAGGGCTTCTTATGTGATTCATAGGAAATATTCATATTCTTGCAAGAACCCCACAAGCAAAGTGATATTATTTCTATCTTATAGGTGAGAATACTGAGCATGGAGAGGTGAAGTAACCAAAGTTGCCTAGTTAGAAAGGTAGAGGGAGGATTGCAGACCTTTGCTATCTTCCTCCAGTGCCTTGCTCTTTCTACCCTAGGGGAGGATGTTTTTGATCTTGGATACAGAGAACAGCTGTGATGATGGGCAGACCTGGTACAAGAGAAGAGACAGGAAATTGAGCGGAAACGCCTACATCTTGTAAAGCGAGCAGCCTGAGAACAGCTCGTAAGGCTGCCGTAGGTAGAGGCATCCGAGGGACATGTGTTTCTCCTTCCACCTGTGTGTCCTTCAGTGAGGGTTCACCGGGGCTTGCTCTCTGAGCCTTTGATCTGTGCCTTCCACATTTCTCTGCAGCAGAGGAGCAAGCAGCATTGTCTGAATGCATCTCCTAGAAGCCCCGGGGGAAGGAATCTCCTGGGATTAAAAAGAAATGTGAACATGAAATTACTCCCTGGGGTCTGGCAGCAACCTAGGGAGGGGGAATATAATTTGACGTTTCTTAGAAATTGATATTCTCACTTACCAGCAGATCTGGATTGGTGGACGGACTTCTGTGTTCTGTCTCCCTAACTGTGGCAGGTGATAATTGTCGATTGTCCCTATTCATCCAGGACCGGCATTTCTACCTGGGCTTTTCACGTGAAAGCAGCCCTGAATTCATTTGTCATTTGGATCTATGAGGTGTCTTTCCTGAACGTCAAGCCTTAACTCCTTCCCAGCCCTACACTCACTCAAAGATCATGGTTATAAGAGCCAACACTAATTATACAGCAATTACCACGTGTACAGTTTGTTCTGAGCACTTCACAGGGATTATATCACTTCATCCTCACCACACCCCTTCAGGATAGATACAGTTAGCTTTGTTTTACAGATGAGAAACAGAGAGGTTAGGTAGCTTGCCCAAGGTCATACAGCTTGTCTGGTAGAAATAGGATTCAAAACAGAATCTGCCCTTTTAGCATTACACCATACTGAGTTTCCCTTGAGTTCCTTTTATCCACACCCATCATATCCTGTGCAAATTTCAGTCACTGGGTTTATAATACTTGGGAGTACTCATTTATTTTCCCATTTATTGCCACTGTGAGTTCTTTGAAGCTGGGGTGTGAGCTTATTCAGTTCTGTCTCCACAGGTTTCAGCATGACGCTTGGCACATGGAGAGTGTCCAATAGTGGTTGTTCTTATTACAACAAGATTTGAATTTGAAGTTTACTGTCAGGGAAATTCACATTAGTGGGTGCCAAGGAATCAGGAAGGAGCTACCTGAGAAGCTAAGAGCCATAGGTCCATGGATGTGTCAGGTGGGTGGGACAGGGGGCAGGATGACCCAGCTCGATGCTGTCCATGTGCAGGTGCAGCGGGTCCGTGAGTCTGGAGTGGTTAGTGCTTGGTGTGTTTCTCTTGAGATGGCTAATTTCAGCATTAGCCAACTCTTCTGATGGCTACACTGTAGCCAAGGTACTGTGCCATTGCAGTTTAGAGAGGTCTGGACTGGAGATCTGGCCTCGCCATTTATTTTCCCTAAGCTTTGGGCTCTATTTCTGTAAAATGGGTTTGCTGTGAGGATTAAATGAAATAAACCATGAACATTGCTCAGCCCAGTAACTGCAGTAACTGGCCCATTGTAAGCCCTCCATAAATGTTTGTTTAATGCAGAGTTACATTTCCTTTTTTTTTTACTTCATCTATTTTTTTTTTTTAATGGTGCTTTGGGTGCAAATTTACAAAGCAGGTTTCTTTTACATTCAACAGTTCATGCACAGTTGATTTCATACCTGATTACCATCCCCAAACATAAAAAAAAACTCTCCTCCTCTCTCCTGCCTGTGACTACCCTCTCCCTGTGCTCTTCTTACCTGGGTGTTCCTGTCTGTCGCGCTTTCCCTCTATGTGAATGCTGTCCCTAATATGTCTCATGGTTGATTGCTTTATGGGTTGTATCTCCTTAGGGTAGATGGGCGCGTCTCCCTGAGGTTGGTGTTCTGCATGGAGGTCTTTCTTCTGTTGGGCTGAGATCAATCCACAGAAGTGAGTCCTTTTCTAGGCCTGAAGAATAACCCAGGGCTATAGTCTCAGGGGCTCCACCAATCTCTATCCAACCAGTAATTCTGATCATTTTTGTGTTTTTGAATTTTGTTCCACATTTTTCCTCCCACTCTATCCAGGATCTCCAATTCTGATCCCTTCCTGAGTGGTTGGCATTGTTAGCTGGGCACCATCTAGTTCTCTTTCCCATCCAACACCCACCTGATGCTCATATAACCTGGTGCAGTCCTGTTTTACAGAGAAAGAAACTGACTGAAAGAGCAGAAAAGCTATTGCTTTAGATCACAATGTCAGAATATGATGGGGTAAGATTAGATTCAGGGCTTTTGACTCATAAAGTCACCTTTCCCCTGAGGCACACCCTGCCACCTTCATATCATCAGAAGAACTCAGACTTTCCTGAAATTCTAAAGAACAGGCAGATGTGTGCTGCACATTTCTTTTCTTTTTCAGCTGTAAAAGACCTCTTTGTTTATTTATTTATTTATTATTGTGATTTGGGTGAAGATTTACAGAGCAAATTCACTTTCCATACAGCAGTTCACATACACTTTGTCTCATGTCATTGACCACAGTTTACCACAATGCAACAGCTCCCCTCCCACTTCCTCCCCATAGTCACCACTTCCCAGTGTCCATCCCTCCATACTCTCCTGCCCCCTGAGCTGTCTCCCTGTGCATAAGCAGCCCTTCCTTCTCCCATGATTGTTCTCTCCAGGGCGTGTGTCTACTTGAGGTCAATGTTTAACTCACATGTCTGTACTTTGTTTGGCTGGAAACCACAGGTGTGGGTTCAATTCCAGACCTGAAGGGCAGCTAGGGGCCATAGTCTCAGTGGTTCCACCAGGCTCTATTGGACCAGCAAACCTGGTCCCCACCATCTTTTTTTTTTTTCTGCCTCCAAATGATTTTGAGTTTTGTTCCACATTGTTCTCCCTCTCTATCCAGGATCTCCTACATCCCTTCCAAGTGGATGACAGTGGTAGCTGGGCACCATGTAGTTCTTCTGGTCTCATAGTTGTATAGGTTGCAGATCGGATGGTGTACCAGTCGCGAGGACTGATTTGTTTCCATTAATTTTGGTTTTCTTCTTTCTTCTTTGCTCTGGACGAGGAGAGACCCATCGTTGCATCTAGATGGCAGCTTTTAAGATCCTAGTTACTACTCACCAAAGTAGGAGGTGGAACAGTGTTTTGTATAGTATGTTATGCCAATTGAGCTTGATGTTCCCTGTGACTATGGTCCCAAGCCCTCAGGATCAACTACTCGGTCCCTCTGGGTAGCTGGCTGTGACCAAGCAGTGACCACAACCTAGCCCCTTGTCAGCTGTGCTATACACCTGGGGATTCTGATCATTCACATAAACTTATAGGACCATTGTTTGCCAACCCTATATATGATCTTGGATACACTCCCTCCTTTGTAGACACACCTAATCGTTTAGCCTGTCCACCTATCTACCCATCCATATACCCATGTTTGCCTTCACTGAGAACTCAGTACTGTATATGCAAAAGGGTTCATGTTTGTTGTCTGTACTTCCCATGTACCTCTCTATGTCTTTCTCATCCTCAATGCTGCCATATTGGTCACTCACATTTGGTACGTTGCCTTTCTCTTCACCCAAATCAATATCTATCTCTATCTATCTAACAGCAGTCCCTCCCCTCCCCTCCTACCCCTGGTAACCAACAAAGAAAATTTCCTTCAATAGCTAAACCTTTCCTTAACTTTTAAAATAATGGACTAATACTATATTTGTCCTTTTGTGATTGACTTATTTCACTCAGCATAATGTCCTCCAAGTTCATCCATGTTATGCAGTGTTTTGCAGATTCTACATTATTCTTTAGCATTGCATAGTATTCCATTGTGTGTATGTACCATAGTTTGGTCTCCATTCCTCAGTTTATGGACATCTAGGTTGTTTCCATGTTTTGGCTATTGTAAATAGTGCTGCGATGAACATGGGTGTGCATATATCTGTTCTTGTCATGGCTCTCACTTCTTTAGGGTTATATACCTAGTAATGGAATGGCTGGGTCAAATGGTATTTCTAATTCCAACTTATGAAGGAATTGTCATACTGCTTTCCACAATGATTGTACCATTTTACAGTCCCACCTGCAGTGTATGAGAGTCCTGCACATTTCTTAACATGTGTAAAGACCAGCAACAATGCAACAGTGGGCTCAAACATAGCAACAGTTGTGCACAGGACCGGGCAGTGTTTGTTTTGTTGTAGATAGGGTCAGTATGAGTTGGGTCCAACTTGATGGCATCTAACAACAACAACAACAGTAACAACTGAAAACCACTAGGAATTTACAGTGAAATAATTTGGTTCATATCTTTCTTATTCCAAAGAATAACAGACTTCCTGTTCTGTAGGCACCATTTAAATCCATCCACTTTCCTGGTCCATAATTGGATGCACACCCATACACACATGTACACACATGCATACGGACGCACATGCCTGTGCCTTTCACTGTATAGCTGTGGCTTTTCCATTTGGTGGATTATGTCTCTGTTGATGCTTATTGACATAATCTGATGTTTTGTTTTTTTTCCACTGCCTCCATTAGGCTCTCAGCACTGTTCAAAGGATGTGAAAAGAGAGAGAGGGAGAGAAAGACACACTCTACAATTACCTTTGGAAATGAATCAGAAATAAAAGCACAATTAGTCTAATATAAACTCCTCGGTGACATGTACCATGATTTTTTTTTTTTTTTTAATTCTCCTTTAGTTTCAAGTTGGGGCTCTGATGTGCTGACAAGCTCCTCAGTGAAGATGACTATGGTAGGTTGAATAAGGAGCCCCAGGAAGGACAGTGAAAGGGTCAGCCCACTCCCTGGGATGACAGCTGTCCCAATGGACCCATGAGTGGGTAGGGCCAGCAACACATGTATTGCCATCCACCTGCTTCTCCATGCCGTGTCTGGTGGAAGTCGGCTCCATGGTTTCGCTCTTCAAGTCGCTCCCAAGTAATGACTCAAAACAAGCCTCCCAAGTCATCACCAGTGGGCCTCCAGGCCGGTGACCCTCTCTGTCCTCCACAACCAGGTAGGCCTAGGGCAGAGAACATATGCTTTGTAAATTGGCAGGGCTGGATGCAAATCCCATCCTGGCTACTTTCTGGCTGTGTGACCTGTGACAGATGACTTAACCTCTCTGGGCCTCAGTTCCCTTATGGGGTTAGAGTAGGGAGGAAATGAGGTCAAGCTTGTCATGTGCTTAGCAAGGTGCCTGGCACATAGTAGGGGCTCAGCTCTGTGACTGCTGTTACCATGCCTTTCCCTTCCTTCTACAGCCTTTTTCTGTGTCTGATGGGCACTAGGTGCTGTGGCTACACAGAGAACTAAAGGGTCCCTCTACTCCCATGGAGAGCACAGTCCAGGGGGTGATGGACCTTCAGATAAATGGAATCAGAGTGAGTATACCACACACTACAGGAACACAGAGGCAGGAGCAGCTGATTCTTACGGGGCTGTGGGCCAGCTGCACAGAGCAGCGGTCCCATAATCTGGTTCCCAGGAAATGAGTGAAAGTTTGCTTGGTGGAAAAGGGGGGGCTGGTATTCCCAGCAGAGGGTTCAGCATGGACAAAGACAGAGAGGCAGGGGGCCCTGAAGTTTGGCACCTCCACGACCCAGATTATTCAGCACTACAGTCCATCCCAGGCTTCCACAGCCAAGCTGCATCTAGGAAGAGGACCTTGATTGGGACAGAGATGCAGGAAAGAGTGTCCACTTTGGGTTCCAGTTCCTTCCTGGGCACTTCCTACTCACTGTGTCATCTTTGGCAAGTCATGGGCCTCTTTGGGCCTGTTTCTATAGGAGGAAAAAGGAGCTCATAATATTCACTTGTATTTGTGGGATTGAGATGGCATCTTTAAGTGTCTGGCAAAGCCAAGTGTTGTGTTTAATGCACAGTAGTTGTGAGCACTGGCTAAGTAATTCAGAAGCTGGCTTAGGCTTTCTCATGTCCAGGAGTGGCTGCCAAAGGACTCAGAAATTTCCATCCAACAGGTGCTGCTGGAAAAAAGATCCCTAAGAACTGACTTCGCACCTTTCCTTGCCGTATAATCTCGAACTAGAGACACTTGATCTCTCTGAATGAGGCTAAAAATGGAATCACATAACCACTCCCAGCCCCAGGCACAAACACAGGAAAGTGGACCTCAGACCTCAGATACTATTATTTTCACTTTTTTTGCAAGACACACAAACCCAGTTCAGGAGAGACCCCAGGAAGAGGGCCATGGTTGCTGTCAGACCACCACTGAGGGTCAAGTAGGCCAGGCTGCACCCTCCTGATCCTCGAGGATTATCAGTTAGGCACTGGTGCACCTGCACCGGGGACCCAACACACCCAGACTGGGGTAAACCAAAAACCCACTGCCATTGACTCAACTCTAACTCACAGGGACCCTGCAGGCCAGAGTAGAACTGCCTCATTGGGTTTCCAAGGCTGTAAATCCTTACAGAAGCAGACTGCCTCATCTTTCTTTTGCGGAGCAGCTGATGGCTTCCAACTGCCAACCTTTTGGTTAGCAGCCAAATGCACCACCAGAGCTGTTTCAGACCAAAAAATCAGGGGTGGAGAGGATGAACACCATGGGCTCTGAGACCCTGGGAACCGGACCCCTGGAGATGCCTCCTTTGGAGATGGACAAAGTTAATAAAGCAACAAAATCACTTTTTCAAAGGAAACCCAAAATAGAAGACAGACAAAGCAAAAAGGATTCCTGGGGCCGTTTAATTCTTCATTGTTTGGTGGAAAGGCCTCATTGTTTGTGGCATCTCTGCCAGCGCCAGGGTGGAGGTTTCCAGACTTCCTTTCCTTTATCCATTTTTAAAAAGTTTTTTAAAAGTCGGGTTGACATCTGCATCGAGTTGCCAGTTCTTCCTGTTGCTGCAGAATAATGATGTTTTAAAAAAAACCCAAAACACTGCTACCTTCTATCACTATCAGTTAATTGAAGAAAGAGTATTTGTGTCTCCTTCGCCATGAGAAGGCTGTGGTCATGGGGCCAAAGACAGGGCTTTAACAAGAAGATATCTAACTTTGAGAAAACTCACTGCCTGTTCTTGAGTTTGCTTATTGGAAACTGCAGCAGCAGGTGGGGACCCCTGAGAGACCAGAGAGATTCCAGCCACACAGTGTGAAGAGCATTGACTTGTCCCGATGCCTCATTTTACAAATGGGACAACTGAACCCCGTGAGACAAGATGGACTATTTATTCAACAGATCTTCGTAAGTGTCTGTTCCATGTCCTTCCCTGGCTAAGCACTGAGGCTTCAGAGAGCAACACTGTCTAGGAGGACTGGAACCCACAGGGAATTGGCAATAGAAGCATTCATTCATCCATTCAGCAATGACGTAGTAAGCCCCTACAGTAGACCAGTCAACTGGGAATACAAGCTATGAATGGGACCTACAAGGGCAACACCTCATAGAGTTAAAAGTGATGGAGGAGACAGATACAAGGAAAACTGAAGAGAGCAAATAAATAAGATGACTTCTGAGAGTGAAAATGATGGGAAGATAGAGAAAGAAACATGGGGAAGTAGTAGTGGGGGTGGTCAGGTGCTTCTCTCTGATGATGATGTTTGTGCAATGATGTGGCCAATGAGAATGACCTGGTCATACAGAGGTCCAGGCAGAGGAAGTGGCAGGAGCCAAGGCCTTGGGTGAGAATAGGCTTGGTGTGTGAGAGGAGCAGCAGGAAGTTTCCAGAATGTCAGGTGGTGGTAAGAAGAGAGGAAGTGAGAACAGCTTTGTCTGCTGGCCCTCAGTGGGAATGTCCGAGGGCCAGGAGATGCTCAGAGTCAGGCAGCCCTTATTTCCAAATTTGGTCACATTCATAGATACAGGGGTTAGCAGTTCAGCGTATCTTTTGAGGGACACAATTCAATCCATAACTAAGCAAGTCACATGGTCAAGGCCAAAATCAATGGTCGGAGGCTGCAAAGGCATGGATTAATAATTCTACTAGGGGATAGGGAAGAGTTGGGGACTCTCAAGTCTGGCTGCCACCAGGTGCGGAGGGACTTATATGCTGCCCACCACTCACAATCACTGAGCACTCTCTGTGTACCAGGCACTGTGCAAAGTGCCTTAGCTACAATAGCTAAGAGGTGTCCATTCTCTATGCCTCCTACTTCTGGATGGGGAACTGTGCCCCTGAAACTGAAGTCATGTATATAAGGACCACTAATAAGGCCAGCACTGGGATACTCACTCAGGTCACCTAACTGGGTCCGAACCCTGAGGCACAATGGTCCAGGCACTTCTCCCAGTGGTTCTAATTAACCACCTGTCCTCTGCATTACACAGTTATTCCTGCTTTAAAGATGGGATGCTGGAAGACAGGGAGGAGAGACCATGGCTGAGATGGGCCATCCAGGAAGCAGGAGAGGCTGCTTGCTGCCCTCTGATTCTTGCCACACTGACTGCTAGTTCTGTTCCTTTTAGCCTCACAGCTTCTAAGGTGAGGAGGGCAGGAGCACTAACTTGCAATTTGAGATATCCAAATTTTGCAACAGGTTGGCTGTGTGACATGGGCCAAATGGCTCTCCCTCTCTGGACTGTAGTTCTGTAAATCCAGGAGGTTGTGTTGGATGATGCTAAAATTCCCCAGCAGCATGACAGCCTTGCTTTTCTCGTCTTCCTTGTTTGACTTGGCTAGTTCATAACTGATACTGAATGACAGGAAACCCATTTCCCTCCATGAGCCCTGCCTGTGCCACCCTCCCTGAGCAGGGGCCACTGTTTCGATACATTCTGCAGGACGCAGCCTTCCCAGGGCCCTGACCCCCACCTTCCTCTGCCCAGGCTCTGAAGACAGGGAGAGCCTGGGACTCGTGGGCAGGAGGATTTCCTGGCTCAGCCCCCAGCAGCCGGACTGAGAGCGCTTAGCAGGGGCCCCCACCCATCTCCTTGCCTGGAGCCTCTGTTTCCAGCAGATCAGGGCTTGGGGCTGGTGGTGATTCTAGGGCTTTATTGAGGAAGTGGGTGGCCCAGTGTCCTATATTTGTCTGAGACCAGACTCCCTCCTTTTCTAATCTGAAAAGCAAGAAGGGAGACCAATAGCATCACTAGGGGGGTGTGGGCCACACTGGATGACACTGTCAGAGGGGGTGACACCAATATGTCTGTCTGTAAATAAATTTTTGTATAATGTTTCAGCAGAAATGCATTATTTTTATTTTTATTTTTTTATTGTGATTTGGGTGAAGATTTACAGAGCAAATTCACTTTCCATACAGCAGTTCACATACACTTTGTCTCATGACATTGACCACAGTTTACCACAATGCAACAGCTCCCCTCCCATCTCCTCCCCATAGTTACCTCTTCCCAGTGTCCATCCCTCCATGCACTCCTGCCCCCTGAGCTGTCTCCCTGTTCATAAGCAGCCCTTCTTTCTCCCATGATTGTTCTCTCCAAGGAGTGTATCTACTTGAGGTAAATGTTCAACTCATATGCCTGTATTTTGTTTGGCTGGAAACCACAGGTGTGGGTTCAATTCCAGACCTGAAGGGCAGCTAGGGGCCATAGTCTCAGTGGTTCCACCAGGCTCTATTGGACCAGCAAACTTGGTCCCCACCTTTTTTTTTTTTTCTCCAAATGATTTTGAGTTTTTTTCCACATTGTTCTCCCTCTCTATCCAGGATCTCCTACATCCCTTCCAAGTGGATGACAGTGGTAGCTGGGCACCATCTAGTTCTTCTGGTCTCATAGTTGTATAGGCTGCAGATCGGATGGTGTACCAGTCGCTAGGACTAATTGTTGCCATGAATTTCGGTTTTCTTCATTCTTCTTTGCTCTGGTCAAGGAGAGACCCATCGTTGCATCTAGATGGCAGCTTGCTAGCTTTTAAGATCCCAGTCTCTACTCACCAAAGCAGGAGGTAGAACAATGCCTTGTATAGTATGTTTTGCCAATTGAGTTTGATGTCCCCTGCAACTATGGTCCCAAGCCCGCAGGTTCAACTACTCGGTCCCTCTGGGTAGCTGGCTGTGACCAAGCAGTGACCACAACCTTAACACTTGTCAGCTCTACTATACACCTGGGAGAAATGCCTTATTTTTTAAGTAAAAATATCCCCATAGTTAATTGTAATGACAAAAATATTTTTCATAAGCCCAGTTTACATGTATCAATATATCTACAAGGCTAAATCTCTATGCTGATTTACTTTTTGAACCTTCTAATGCACTCTGATCAGAGCTGTCATTATTGACCAATTAACAACGGTGTTTCGAATCACGTGGTTTCCTCTTCACTAGCTATGAGCGTGCACTATTTTTGTTGCTGCTGGAGTTGTTTTCGTTGCTGATTTTGTCAAATTTTCTGGTGTTTTAGCTACAAAGTTGTGGTAAGCTGTATTTGTGAGCACATATCAATAACTTTTTTGAGACTGAAGTAGTAACTAAAAGTAGTAGGAAAAAATGAAGACTCCTGCTCAGTTACTAAGAGCGTAATTCAATGTAGAAAGATTGTACAAAACAAAACTTTTGTTAGTGTTCATGTAATCTAAGAAATATTACATTTATGCAATTTGCAGTATATTTTGTCACATTATTCTATGATTAAAATTTATAATAAACTTACACATGGAGCATTACTGATTATATAACACTGTGATAACTAAATAGAAAAATGGACAGCATCCGACATGAAAGGCAGTAATGCTTTGTTTCTTGATACGTGTTTAGAAATATAATTCAAATTGTAAATTCAATTGTTTCTAAATTTTAATGATTATAAAATTTTCCTTAAAAATATCACTCTCTTGAAAATATATATCTGGGACAGTGCAGGGTTTCTGATCTTATGATACAATGAAGTGAAAGTGAGTTGGCAAGAGGCATCAGTTGTGAAGAAATGATTCACAAGTTTGCAGCTTTGAAGGCGAGGAAAGGAAAGTTCTGATTTATTGAAGATGTTCACTAAGTGCTGAAATGCTTGTGTGTTTATTTTTATGGTATTGTTTCATTTATGAATATATTTCCATATGCATTTGTCAACAATTTCTACATTATTTGGGCCATTATTGATGATGCAATGCTAATCGATTAATGCACCTCATGTAACAGTAAAGTTTAATGTTAGCAGGTACATAATTCTGATGTGGTTCTTAAACATTTTTACTTCAGAATTTGTTGTTACCAAATTTTCACTTCAACTACTCAAAAACTGAGTAAAAATAAATACATATAGACTGTGCATATGATCTTGTAATTTAAAGGTGTAATTTTTATTTTGCTAGTTGTTTATGGCACTACTGTTGCCATCACATTCAGTGATATACGAGAATTATAATTTACAAGTAACCAAACCAAAAACCAAACTCACTGCCATTGGGTCAATTTTGGGTCATAGTGACCTCCATTGGGTTTCCAAGGCTGTAGATTTTTATGGAAGCAGACTGCCTCATCTTTGTTCTGCAGAGTGGCTGCAGCGTTCGAGTTAGTGACCTTTTAATTAGCAGCCAAATACCTTAACCACTACACCAGAGCTCTTTTATGAGTAACATTAGTGCCAGAAACATTACTAAGGATTCTATATGGTCTGGTGTGGGAGAAGGTTCATGGGAGGGGGTGATACCAGGAGTTACCGCACTGTGTGATACCAACCTTAGTGACACCATTGGGGGAGACCAGTTCCCTCTTCACTCTGGGAAGATCTGGAGCACCTCCCATTCTCCGTCCCTCACCCCCCACCTCATAGCCCTACCAACTGCCCAGGGCTGAGAAACATGGCAGCCAATGTCTGATTTGTGCCCTTGCGGCAGAAGGGAAGAAAATGAACTGTTACTTATTGACCTTTTATGTACCAGATCCATCACCCATCTGTCATTTTGTCATACTGTGATGACTTGCATGTTGCTATGATACTGGAAGCTATGCCACCAGTATTTCAAATACCACCAGGGTCACCCTTGATGGACAGGTTTCAGCAGAGCTTTTAGAGTAAGACAGACTGGAAAGAAAGAGCTGTTGGTCTACTTCTGAAAATCAGCCAAAGGAAACCTTATGGATCACACAAAACATTATCCAATTTGCTTGCTTGTGACACGTCATCAGGAGGAACCAATCACTAGAAGAGGAGGCCATGTTGGTGGGATAGAGGGTCAGCGAGGATGAGGGTGCCCCTCAGTGAGTTGAATTGGCATGATAGCCCCAAGGATGGAATCAAACATTCTGACAATTGTGAGGATGATTCAGGGCCAGGCAGCATTTCATTCTGTTGTACACAAGGTCGCCATGAGTTGGAGTTTACTTGATGACATCAATCTGTGTATCTACAGACCAAAACAAACCAAACCAAACTTACTGCCACTGAGTTGATTCCTACTCATAGTGACCGCTATTGGGTTTCCAAGGCTGTAAATCTTTACAGAAGCAGACTGTGTCATCTTTCTTCCATGGAGGAGCTGATGGGTTCGAACCATCAATTTTTTGGTTAGCAGCCTAATGCTTTAACCACACCACCACCAGAGCTCCTTATCTCTCTGTCTAGCAATCGTTATCATATTGATATAATAGTGGAGGATAGAATGTGTCCTAGATTTGCCTGCAATATCATTAAGTCATTAGAAGAGCCCTGGCTGGGACTCAGGAGCTCTGGCCCTGCCACTGAGAGCACTTGGCCTGATTTCCCTGAGCCCCACTTTTGCCATCTGCCAAGTGGCCTAAATGACCTCTCTCATCCCTCCTAACCCTGACATTCCAGATTTGGGCCTCAGATCATTCCCAGGCAAACACCATGGACCTTCACCCATCTGAACAGGGAGAACTGTCTTCTCAGACCCAGGTTTTAGAAATGATTTAGAACCTTCACTAGTATCCAAACTACTGATGCTTATGGTTTCTAGAGGTGCTCTGTTCCTGAGAATGGAGATGATTTTGTTCCTCTTACTTCAGGGGTGCCTTAAAACAGGCTCTTCTCTCAGTGGTTTAGAATGGTCTTGCCTGAGGCAGAAGGCTTGGCAAGATAACCCTTGCTGTTCCCTTCCAACTTCAGTTCTGTGCTTCTCTGCATGAGAATTTGTACCCAGAATGGCTTTTTAGTGCTAATATAGGAGACTGAAAAAACCAAAACCAAACCAATTGCCTTGGAGTCTGATCTGACTCTTGGTGACCCTATGTGCGTGTGAGTAGATTCTCGATGGCTGTGATCTTTAAGGAGTAGATTGCTAGGCCTTTCTTCCAAGATGCCTCTAGGTGGATTTGAACCACTAGCCTTTTGCTAATAGCTGAGCACTTAACCCTTTGTGCCACCCAGGGACACTAGGGGGCTGGGGGCAATTGATAATTACAGGGAGCAGAGCTGGAGTATCTTGACTTCTGTGGGATAGAAAGAAAGGGCATTTCATTCTCATCCTGGGCCAGGGCCCAGAAAAGCTGGCACATGTGTGTGCGCACATGCATGTGTGTGTGTGTGTGTGTATGTGTGTGTTGGGTTCTTTAAAACTGCTAATTGTCAGGGTGAAAATATTTTCACACATTTGCTCTCTAGGATAATATTACTACTGAACACACTGGCAGCTTCATTGAAGTCAAACGGCCACAGTCAACATGGAACCCCTAATTAATAGCCGTTCATGCTGCTCTCGGGCATGGCAGAGGAAGTAATTATCATGATTTAATTGACTTTTCTCCCCTCTGTTATGCACTCTGCTTTTTCCATTTTCTTGAGCTGGGAAGGTTTTTTTTTTTTTTTTTAAAAAAAAAAAAAACCCTCGTTTTCTTTTTTTTCCCTCCTTTTATACAGACTGTCTGTCACACCAGCGCTCTGTTTGTCAAATCCTATTATAATAAATATTGTGGCAGTGACAATCTCTGTATTATAGAAGGGTCCAGAACTGGAGCCAGTGGCTTACTTATTACAAACTGTATTGGTTTTGTAAAGGTGCAGTTGGATCCAACAAAGGCATCTGGCAAGGGAAGGAGAGTGGATTGGATGGAGGTTTGGGTTTCGTCAGGCTCCTTGAGACTCCAGAGAATAGAAGGCCACCCATACTAGCGCCAGTCAAAGGAGGTTGTTGCCAAGATACAAGTCAGGGCTCAAGGAAATCTAAAGGACAGAACAGGGTGCTTCTGAGCTCCCGGAAAACACCCAGTGAATTCTGTTGTTCCAATCAGGCTCTCATGAGGTGTTTCCTTGTTCTTTCTGCTGTGACTTGCATGGTCGCTGATGGCTAACTCATCTTGAGCTTGACCCATCTGGTGACTGGGTCCTGAGTCCCCATGGGTTTCAGTTCAGCTCCTCAAAGCCCACTGGCCAGGGCCCTCTGAGCCTCTCTGCAAATTCGCGGAAGAGAAGGTGTGAAAGTCTCATCTGTTAGGGTCTTCCACACCAGGCTATAGGCTGCTGAGAGTCAGTGGGCGGGCTGCCCTAGCTGCAGGTGTCCTCCCTGGTCTAGTCAGCTGTGGTGAGTGGGCATGGTCACGTAGTCTGCCGCCCACTCTGCAGGAACTCTGATGCTGTTAGTTGAATTAAGTTGGCTCTAACTCATGGTGACACCACGTACAAGAGAACAAAATGTTGCCTGGTCCTGCACCATCTTCACAGGCTTCGTTGTGCTTGAGATCATTGTTGTAGCCACTGTGTACTTTGGATGCCTTCCAGTCTAGGGGACTCAGCTTCTAGCACTATATTGGACAGTGATCTGTTGTGATTCATGGGGTTTTCACTGGCTAATTTTCCCCCTAGTCTGTTTTAGTCTGGAAGTTCCTCTGAAACCCGTCCACCATGTATGACCCTGCTGGTATTTCCAGCATCATAGCAAAATACAGGCCACCACAGTACAACAAACTGACAGATGCGTGGTGGGCAGGAACTACAGACTGAGCCTTTTTGCAAATCAATGGGGTTGTGGGAGGAGCTGAGCAAGCGAGAGTATCCCAGATTCACAACGAACCAGGATTACAGTGATTCTGAGTGATCATCTAGTCCTGCCCTCTCATTGTACACATGGGAAGCTGAAACACAGGGAGGAGGTGTGACCTTCTTTAAGGCGAAATGATTCCAGCTAAGATGATATTGGACTCTTTCACAAGGAACTAAAATTAAAACCAAGACATCTCCGTGGGTCTCACTGGGGATTCTTGACAGCACTTGGCTTTTAATTAGAATATTACAGATAGTAAAATAAGGTAGAAGAAAAGGTGAACCTGAGATTGTTCTTTTTTTCCTTTCTCCCCATGTGGGAATTATGAGTTAAGCTCATTAAAGATTTTGACCTTTCAAAGTACTTCATTGTCATTGGTCAGTTTTTTTCAGAGGATTCCTGTGTTGGGTCAGTGGGCAAGATGTCACTAATCAATGTTAGTTTAGACATTTAGCTTCTCTGAGCTTCAGTTTCCTAATCTGAGAAATAGAGATAAACCTTATCCGATCTGGACTGAGAGCTTCTCAAGGGCTTGGATGGTTTCTTGTTTACCTTCTCTTCACCCCTAATTAGGACAATGTCTGGTACATAGGAGGTGCCAGTGATACATGGAAATCAGTTGAATGACCCCTCAAGGCAGTAGTGAGGGTTAGAAAGAATAGGCATGTGGACAGGCTTTGTGGTTACCTATGCTCCTGAAGGGTGAGGTCATTTGATACAGGAAATAAGGTAACAAAATACTATAAACCCTGGCTGTAATGGAGGAAGAGCTATGTTAGCTGGACCTGTTTCCAAGGATGGTTGAGGATAGAGGCAAGATTGATGGGGATTTAGAAGTGAGTAGAAGATGTGGAAATGGCAACAAGGAGTGTAGACAAGTTCTTTGAAAGGTTTGGCTGTGAAGGGCAGGAGAGAGAGAGAGGGCCACTGCATGAAAGGCCAGTCCCTGGAGGAGGGTGTCATGTTCGGTAAGGTAGAAGGTCAGCGAAAAAGAGGAAGACCCTCAAAATGAGATGGATTGACACAGTGGCTGCAACGATGGGCACAAACATGGCAACAGTTGTAAGGATGGCACAGGACCAGGCAGTGTTTCATTCTGTTGTGTGTAGTTTCACTCTCAGTTGGAACTGACTCAACAACACCTAATGACAGCAACAGCTATTATAAGAGATAAACCCTGGAATCTGAGTGACTTAACACAGCACAAATTTATTTCTCACTGAGTGACAGTCCAGTGAAAGTGTTTGACAGGGCTTTGTGTTTGAACCCCAAGATCCCCATATCTTCAATTTACAAGGTCACCATGGAAAGAAGAAGAGAGAGGATAGGGAGGGCTTCTTAATCACATTGGCCTGGAAGGGCACAAGTCACTTTCACTCACATTGGTGAGAATGAGTCACATGGCCAAACAGGTGCAAAGGAGACTGGGAAATGTAGTTCTAACCCTCTCTGCTCTGGAATTACAACTCCTTTCAGCTGTACTTCCCAGCAGCCTGAAAGAGACACAGTCTAACTCGGGGGATAGGTCAGACCCAAACTGAAGATTACAACCCTGCTCCTGAGGGCAAAGGAGATATACATCATTGAATGATCTGGGCCTCAGTTTCCCCAATTGTTCAGTGTGAAATCTTGCCTAACCAAGTTAAAGCACAAGCAGGTGGAGCTGAGTTGGTGTTGTCACTCTTTCACTCACTAGGTGCATGACACAGGGCAGGTTTCTTAAACATTCTCAGTCTTTGTAAAATCCTCCCTGAGTTGCTATGAAGATTAGCAAGAATGAGTGTGACTGCTCCTGGCATATTGCAGGCCCTCAATGACAGAGCCCTGGTGGTGCAATGGTTAAGTGCTCAGCTATTAACCAAAAAAGTCTGTGGTTTGAACCCACCAATAATTTTGCAGGAGAGACAACCTGACTTTATGCTGTTGTGAAGACAAAACCAAAAAATGACCAAACCTGTTGCCCTCGAGTCGGTTCTAACTTATAACATCCCCACAGGACAGAGTAGAACTGCTCCCGTAGGGTTTCCAAGGCTGTAAATCTTTACTGAAGACTGTCTCATGCAAAGCGGCTAGTAGATTCAAACCACCAATCTTTTAGTTAGTGGCTGAAACCCTATAGGGAAGCTCTACTCTGTCGCATAGAGGTGGGGCCCTATAAAGGGGAGGGCCCTGGGAAATGGAAAATGTCAGAAAGTGGAGTTGGGCCATTCAGGCTGCTCTGAGACTTCCAGACAAAGCTCAAGCCTTGTTCTGGAGCTGTGAGGGGGTCAGGGCTGCTCTGAGACTTCCAGACAAAGCTCAGGCCTTGGGTCTGAAGCTGTGGGAAGCCAGGCAGCACAATGGGAGGAAGGAGAAAGGACGAGATAATGCCAAGGGCAGGCCAGCTCCTGGTACCAGGGTGAGAGGAGGCCTTCAGTGTAAACACGGCTGGGCTTCCTGCTGTTACAGGGGTCTGGGTCATTTTTTAGTGTGACTTTTATTTTTGAGATAATAATTACATTTTAGGAGAAACCCAAGCAAGGATAGACCGTGTGGGATGCTTCCACGGGGATACTGCTATCCTTTCTTTCCTCCTTCCTTGTTTCCTTTTCTTTCTTTCATTTATGCCACAGATAATCATTCATGCCACAACTCAGTGCCAAAGGCTTGCTTGATGCTAGGAATATAAAAATCCACATCAGCCCAACCCTGTGATCAATAAACTCTCCTCTGGTCTCAGGGGCAGACACTAAATAGGTCTTCATGGTTCAGTGTGGTAAGTCAAACAATAGGAGCATGTCCGAGGTTTAGAAATTACAATGAGGATGGAATGTTGACTGCCTTTTAGGGGTGAAGGAGCTCTTGTGGCACAATGGTTAAAGCAATTGGGCTGTTAATCAGAAGGTTGGTGGTTTGAACCCACTAGCTGCTCCACAGGAAAAAGATTAGGCAATTTGCTTCCTTAAAGATTTATAGCCTTGGAAACCCTATGGGGCACTCGTACCCTGTCCTATAGGGTTGCTGTGAGTCAGAATTCACTCGATGCAGTGGGTTTAGTTTTTCGGTTTGTTTTTTGGGGGTGGATGCTGGTCAGAGCCCAGTGCTGTGGGAAGGAGTGTCTCAGCAGAGCACCCTTCGGCACTGTGAGTATTAAAGGTGGGTAATGAGCTCCTTTTTGATCTCAACTCTGACTCCAAACCAAATGACTCTTAGAAGGCAGTCAGGTCGGGGCTGGTATTGATCTAGTGCTTTCCATGTGCCAGAAACTGGGGAGATTTTACAGATTACTTGAGTGATCCTTTAATCTTCTGGACACTGTATGTGGTAGGGCTGACTTTTATCCAGGGCTTCGAACCCATTCAAGCAAGTTCAGTCATGGCTGACAAAAGGAAACTGAGACAGACCCAAATTTTTATTACTTGGGTGAACCGGAACGATTACTGGAATGGGAAAATTTAGATGTTGAAGCCCTGAAATGAGACACTCAGAACATGTGTCGTGAGACCTGGAAGGAGCTGGATGCGTGAGATTGGATTATTTCCAGGACTGTGGAGACGACATGTGTTCAAAGCTGCATGCTCGGCTGCCATCTTTGCTCAGAGCATCGTTGTTTCCAATTCTCAAAATCCAGTGGGCTTGGATTGCTAGACAAGGTGTGTGCTGCCCTTGTTCGCTAAGAGGGAGATGAAGTGGGCTTCGACCCATGATTTTTCCCATTCTGTTTATTGTTCCGGGTCACCCACATTTTTAAAATTCTGATCTGTTCCAATTTCACTTCCTCAGCTATTACTGAAGTGGGAAAAACTGGCCCAGAGCCCTGCATTTATCCCCATTTCATAGATGAGAGGACTGAGGTCCAGTCAATTTAAATAAGTGACCCAGTTCATGTCACCACTGAGCAGGTAGCTGGGTGGGAACCCAGGTCTGCATGACTCTAGTACCTCTTGTTTCTCAGTGGGTCCTGCAACTTTTGCTTGGCCCATAACCTGCCCAGAAAGGGCCTGTTGGGCAGATAAATAAGGTGAGGGCAGGCCTTCCCTTTGAAAAGGAATTTGCCTTGATGGCAGTGAGATAATTAATTACTGCCTCCCCACCTGCCCTGACCAGGCCCAAGGATCAGCCTCTGTGTCCAAGGCTTAAATCCAGCCAGGCACTGTAAGATAGCCAAGGCCAGGAGAGAGGGGGGCTTTTTGCAATCACTTTTCTCCCTTTCAAATGGACTCAGGAAGGATGAGGGTGTGGGGGACTGGGGCATGGGGCAGCAGGCTCTCTGGGCAGCTCTGGCACAAACCGCCAGCTCCCGAGGAGTCTGCTCCTCCGCCTGAAAACCTGAAGCCGGAGCTGGGCTTTCTGTGCGCTCTGGGGAGACAGCCACACAGCTTCTTTGGGGGTGGGCGGAGAGAGGGGGCTGCCAGAAAAGAAAAGTCTCAGGGAGAGGCCCAGCAGGTTGGGTTTCAGATCGCGGCATGTGCCTGGGCTTTGGACTTGGCAAAGGATGAATCCATTTGGCCTTTCTTTTTTTTAATTTTTCTTTTTACTTTGATGAAACTTGAGGCCCCACACAGTTTTTGCTCATCTTCCTTTACTAAATGCATCTCTCTAGCATCCCTTCTTCCATTTTCTCGTGTCTTCAGGGAGTTGGGGAACTCGAAGAGGAAAGAGATTAGGCATGCAGATCCGATGTCAAGCCGATGTGGGTTCAAATCCTGCTCAGACGTTCATTTTGTAACTTGGGCAGATCATTAACCTCCTCTGACCTCAGTGTCCTTGTCTGAAGAATGGGAATAATCACAACACGCACCTCAAAGGGGCTGCTGTGAAAGAGGGTGGTGTGTGTATATGTGTATTGCAGCCTGAGTGCCCTAGAAATAGATCCTGAGACAAGGGATTGCTGAAGGAAATGTCCTTAGAAGAAACCAGCCTGGGTGGAGGAGGCAGGGCAGGGTGGGGAAGGAGCCAAGTACAGTCCTGCAGAGAGTTGCTTTTGCCTCATCCTGCAGGGGAACTCTGGGTGTAAGTTGTACCTCAGAGTTTGTCTGAACTTGAGATAAGAGAGCCAGGCTTTCTTCCTTCCACATCCAGCAGACATGGGGTGGGGTTCGGGGGGGTGGGGTGGGGGGAAGCTACCCTGAAGGTGGGAGGGATATAAACTCCCAGCCACTTCCAGCTTTCTGCTCCAGGAACCAAGGGCTAAAATCCCAGGAGAGTGGCAGGTACAGCCCTTCAGAGGCAGAAGTACCCAGAATGGGGGAGGGAGCTGGAAGGAAGCCCTCCTGGGCCACAGCAGGACGGGAAGTTCCTGGCCTGGCACCTGGCAGATCATGAGTGTGCAGTACATGGTACAATTCATGAAGATTCAGATCAGAGAGGGTAGGACGTGACCCGCAGATGCACAGCACGTCCATGGAGGAGCTAGAGTTGACAAATCCTTTGACAGATAGGCTTAAATCTCCTGACATCATACTCTTCTTGGGGGGTCTAAACTGGGGTCTTCTTATTTTCTGAAAGATCTTGCAGTCTCCCTGGCGGTCTGGACTGCTCCCAGGGAAGGGGGACACTGGGTGAGGCTTTCTCAAACCAGACCTGATTTTCCTAAGGCAGGGATCAGTAGTCCAGCTCTGGTCAAGCCCCTCCATGCTCAGCTTATCCATGGCTGCATCGTATTCTACTGGGTGATGTTATAAACACTGACCCACTCCACTATGGGAGAGTATTTGGGTGATGTGCTAGGCAGTATAATGGCACCCCAAAGATATCCACATCCTCATCTTTGGAACCTGTGAATATATTCTGGGACTAAAGGACTAAAGCGAGAATGGCCAGACTTCATCTCACCTATTTTGGTCATGTTGTTAGAAGGGACCATTCTCTGGAGAAGGATGTCATGCTTGGTAAAGTGGAGGGACAACGAAGGAGGGGAAGGCCCTCAACAACATGGACTGGCACAGTTGGTTGCTGCAGCAATGGGCTCAGGTATAGTAGGGATCATGAGGCTGACGCAGGACCGGGCAGTGTTTCCAGTGTGGTTGCTATGAATCGGAGACGACTTAACGGCACATAACAGCAGCAACAAAGGGACTTTGCAGATGTGATTAAGATCAAGGATGATGAGATGGAGAGGGCCCCATTTAGTCAGATGGGTCCTTCAAGAGGCAAAGGGAGATGTGGTGGCAGAAGAGAAGTGTCAGAGGGAGGAATGTGAGAGAGACTCAGGGGCCTTGCTGGCTCTGAAGAAGGAGGGGGCCAGGAGCCAAGGAATGTGAGGGCCCTCCAGAAGCTGGAGAAGGCAAGGAAGCAGAATGTCCCCTTCTTCTGGAGGCTCTGCCAACACCTTGACTTTAGCCCAGTGAGACCTGTGGCCGAACTGTATGGTAATAGAGTTGTATTGTTTCAAGACCCCAAGTTGGTGGTAATTTGTTAGCACAATAGTGCAGGGGCTACCTCTACAGTTGCCTAGAGCTGTTGTAACAGAAAGACCACACATGGGTGGCTTTAAGGAACAGAAATTTATTTTCTCAGTTCTAGGAGGCTGGAAGTCTGAATTCAGGACGCTGGCTCTAGGGGAAGGCTCTGTCTGTCCACACTGGGGGAAAATTCTTGGCTCAGCGTCTTTACAGTTCTTCTCAGAGCCCCTTGGTGCTCTCCACGGCATGCATCTCCCCTCCTTTCATGCATGCTTCTCTGTACCTTTTATATTTCAACAGTGAACAGGTTTAAGGTACACACTCCCCTGATATGGCTGCATTAGATAACAAAGAAACCCACTTCCCAAAGGGGATGCCATCCACAGGTGTGTTGTTAGGTACTATTGAGTCAGCTCCGACTCATAAACTCATAGTGACCCTATGTACAACAGAACGAGTACTTACTGCCGAGTCCTGCTCCAGCCTCACGATCCCTGCTATACTTGAGCCCATCATTGAAGCCACTGGGTCAATCCATCTCACTGAGGGTCTTCCTCTTTTTCACTGACCCTCTACTTTACTAAGCATGATATCCTTCTCCAGGGAATGGCCCTTCCTGATAGATAACATGACCAAAGTAGTGAGACAAAGTGTGGCCATTCTTGCTTCCAACGAGCTTTCTTGCAGGACAGATCTGTTCATTGCTCTGGCCGTCCATGATATTTTCAGTATTATTAACCAACACAACTCAAAGGCATCACTCCTCTTTGGTTTTCCTTGCTCATTGTCCGGCTTTCACGTGCACATGAGGCTATTGAAGATACCATGGCTTGGTACAGGGCTCCTTAGTCTTCAAAGTGACATCTTTGCTCTTTAACACTTTAATGAGGTCTTTTACAGCAGTGCCTAAGGCATTTGGCAGCTAACTAGAGGTTAATCGTTCAAACCCACCAGCCACTCTGTGGAAGGAAGACTGGGCAATCTGCTTCTGTAAAGATTTACCACCTCAGAAACCCAGTGGGGATCGCTATGAGTCGGAATCTACTCAATGGCAGTGGGTTTGGTTTTGGTTTTTGGTCTTGCCCAGTGCAATACATCATCTGATTTCTTGACTGCTGCTTCCATGGGTGTTGATGAAATCAATAAAATCCCTGACAACTTCAATCTTTTCTCCATTTATCGTGATGTTGCTTATTGGTCTAGTTGTGAGGATTTTTGTTTTCTTTATGTTGAGGTGTAGGGGTTAGGACACAGATTACGAGGGTTAAAATTCCAACATGTATTTTGGTGGGAGGTGGGGCACAATTCAGTCAACAACAGGGATTTTGGCAGTTATAAACAGTGCTGCTATGACCATTCTCGTACACGACTTCCAGTGGACAGACCATTATGTTTGTGTTCATTGATGCTTGGATGAAGAAGGTGAGGTGTAGAGGGTTAGTGACATGAAGCCTGGTTTCCTGACCACCCCTGGTCCTGAGCCCTCCCCACTAAGGCAAAAGTGAAACCCTTTCCCAGATAGACCCTGGGACAAGGCCAGATAAATGAGTCTGTCTGGTTCCTTCTGGCGAGCAGCTTCCTGCTTCACCTCCGTTTCCTTTTCCCCATCCCGTTCTCTCCCACAAGCCCTCCTGGGGTCCTCCTGTCTTTCTCCGTCTCTGCATTTTCTCTGCAATCCAGTCCCTCTGCCATTCTTTCCCTCTCATCTAACCTGCCTCTCTATCTCCACCGTCCACTCTCCCCATCCGCTCTCCCTATCCCCCAAAGTCTCTCTGTGCCAGGGTCTCTCTCTACCAAGCCCCCAACCCACCTTCTCTCTGCACCACTGAGGTTAACTGTTATCTGTTGTTTACTAGTATAATGTTGATAAGTATTACCGAGTTGGCCCCCGACTCACAGTGACCCCAGGTACAGCAGGAGGAAACGCTGCCCAGTCCTGTGCCATTCCCTGATGGGTTGTGGACTGGACAGTGCTTCCTTGTGATCCATAGGGTTGTCACAGGCTGCTTTTCAGAATTCAGTCACCAAGCCTTTCTTCCTAGTCTGTCTTGGTCTGGAAGCTCCGCTGAAATCTGTTGAGCATCACAGCAGCGCACAAGCCTCCACTGACAGACAGGTGGTAGCTGCACATGAAGTGCATTGGTCAGGATTTGAACCCAGCTCTCTCTCTTGGAAAATGGGACTTCCACCACTGAGCCCCCGTGGCCTTCGTGCTGCTCCACTTATCTTGTCTGATTGCATCTTGGAACCAAGCCTAGCACCCTTATGGAACTGAGCATCTGGGAGGGGATTCCTGGAGTCAGATGAGGTAGAAGGAGAAGTTCAGGGGCTTTTTAGGGGTCAAGGGGTCAGCGGTCAGCAGCCAGAGGGCAGGGTAGCCATTGATTGTCCATCCCTGGGCCTGGGAGGCCGAGGTGAGCCTGATGGATTGATTTCTTGGTGCCCTCAGGGAGGATGGCTCCCCTTGGAGCCCAGAGCCAGTCTCCTCTCAAACATGCTGTTCTGTGTAAGACTCCTACATGCCACACTCAGTGTGTGCCGTCACCTTGGCCCCTCCAGAGCTGGGCCTGTGGCCACCACTAGAGACCTCCCCTGGAATACTTGACTCCTGCAGGAATAGCGTCTTTGCTTAGCTGTGTGTTCTACAAGAAATATGTGTGCTGCTTTTTCCAAGTCTTCCCCAGGGAGAAAGTGCTGAGGCCACCTCGACCCCACCACTACACAGGGACCCTTGAGCACATTTATTTTAGACTTAGTTTCCCTGTCTATGAAATGGGGTAAGAGTGAGGCAGAGCTCCTTCCTGCTGTGAGCAAGGGCTCCACAAAAGTTCGCTGGTGTCACCTGGGCTCAGGGAGGCAGCCTTGAGTGTCCTTGACCTGGCCAGACTTTGCTTTCCCTCTTTAGTAGGATTCGATATAATCATAGCTAGGTGTCCTAGGACATCAAACAGCAAAGCAGCATTTACACAGTGGTTTGGCAGGAATAAAGCCCTTTTCATAGGTGATCGTGCTTAATGCTCTCACAGCCCTGGGGCGAGGGAATTATTCTTCTCATTTTGTAGATGAGAAACCTGAAGTTCAAAGAAGTGAAGGAACATTCACGCCCAGGGGCACTCAGCTCTGATCTGGGGTGGAGCGGGATGCCGGTCCTCGGTCCTCGGCAGACTGACTCCAAAAGGCATGCTCCTTCCACCCCTCGACTATTTCCCCGCGGGAAGGAGGCACAGACAAACTGGGCAAAGCAAACCTCAGGCTCTGTTTCCATTTCAGTGTCAGTGCAGCTGTGTGGGACTCTGGCTGTGAGCAAAGCATACCACCTTCATTGCCTGCTCTATCAGGGCACTCCTCGTTCATCCTCCACTCAGTCCTGTCACCCACGATCATCCCCCACTCAGTTGTGTAACATCATGTTACCCAACGTTCCTCCCCTGCTCAGCCATGTCACCCCACATTTATCCCCCACACTATTGGGCCACCCCACATTCATTGCCCACTCAGTCATGTCACCCCATGCTCACCCCCCACTTGATAGTGTCACCCCACCACACTCATTCCCTGCTTGTCTATGTCATTCACATTCACTACCTGCTCGAATATGTCACCCCACGTTCAACCTGCACTCATTCTGGCTACAGCTTGTGGCTCAGGCAGGAATTCTTAGCCCTACTTTACAGATGGAAGAAGGACAGCCTGGAGAGATTGGGTGACTTACCTGTGTTCCACGGCCAGCTGGTGGCACAAAGCCATCTGCCTCCAAGCTCAGGGCTCCTGATTACTGACATCTGGCCTTGGGTACTTTCTTCATTATGCTGAGCCTTAATTTCCCCACCAATCCTGTCTCAGGTTAGTGGTGGTGGTCTTCTGGTGTTACTTGCTGTCAAGTCGGCTCTGTTTCACAGTGACCCCATGTGTAATAGAACAAAGCATTGTCTAGCCCTGTGTCATTTTCACAATCATTGGTATGAGTCCATTGTCACAGCCATTGTGTTGTTCCATCTCATGAGAGTTTCCCTCATGGTCACTGGGCCTCAACTTTACCAAATATGATGGAAATCCTTCTCGAGATCCCTTCTCAAGATCTCTCTTGATGGCGTGTGTAAAGTAGGTGAATTAAAGCCTTAGACAATGTTCTGTGGTCCATAGAGTTGACGTTGGCTAATTTCAGACATAGATCTCCAGCCCTTTCTTCCTAGTCTGTCTTAGTCTGGAAGCTCTGCTGAACCTGTCCAACATGGTGACCCTGATGGTATTTGAAATACTGATGACACAGCTTCCAACATCATACCATCATGCAAGCCACTATAGTACAGCAAACTGACAGATGGGTGGTAGGCCAAGACTTGTAGTGAGAATTAAACAACAGCACACGGATACCCTGGCATTGCCCCACCACTTGGTGGGCCCTCAAGACCTGAACATTATTCCCTTTGGGAAGCTCTTATGTGAGCCTCTGAGGGCAGCAGGAGCTTTGGAGTACTGCTTGGGGGGATTAGAAAATGCACAAATATTTGCTGAGTGTCTACCAGGCACGTGCCAGAGAATTTAATGGTGAGCTCAGCAGACACAGTAGCTATAGCATGGAGTTTACATACCAGTGCAGAAATCAGACAGCAAAACAGGGAAACCACAAGTTCACCAAATGAGCATATGTTGTAATAAGTGGTATGAAGGTAAAAAAGACAAAGAAAAACACAAAGAGAAGAGGCTGCTTTATCTGAGGTGATCAGGGACCTGTGAGCTGGTATCCTGAAGGAGGTGCAAGCTGGCCATGCATGCCCGGAGAGAGGAGGGTGCCAGACTGAGAGGGCAGTGTGTGCACTAGCCCTGGGGCAGGAATGAATTGGGAGGGAGTAAGGACAGAAAGATCAATGGAACTGGGAGTTGAGGCCAGGGAAGCTAGCAGGGACCCTATTACCAGCACCTGACCATAGGTTTGGATTTTATTCTAATATGAAGTCGAAGATAAAATTTTACCCAAGAGAAGCACATGATGTGATCTAGAGTTTAAAAAGTAAACAGTTCTTACCACAACCAACCACTCAGAAAGGCTTCAAAATTGGAGATCCTGGATAGAGTGGGAGGAAAAATGTGGAACAAAATTCAAAAACACAAAAATGACCAGAATTACTGGTCAGAGAGAGACTGGTGGGACCCCCGAGAATATGGCCCTGGGTTATAGTTCAGGCCTGGAACTGGACTCACTTCTGTGGATTAGCTCTCAGCCAAACAATAGAAAGACCTACAAGCAGAACAGCTACCCCAGGGAGATGCACCCATCTACCCTAGGGAGTTGCACCCCTTAGACCAGTCAGCCGTGAGACATCAGAAGGACAGCATTTGTGTACAGGGAATGCTGGACAGACAGGAATACATAGACAAGAAGGGCACAGGGAAGAGATCGCCGCAGGGCGGAGATGGGAGGAGAGCTTTTTATGGTTGGGGATTATAATTGGGGCTGTGAAACCAAATGTACATGAAGACTTTTGTGTAAAACGAATCTGCTTTGTTAATTTGTACCCACATCATAATAAAAAAAATTTTCTAAAAAAAGCAGTTCTTCCAGTAAGATGGAGGAATAGGCAGACAAGCCACACAGACCCTTTCAACAACGAAAAGAGGAACCAACTGACAGAGATATGGAAGATAATCCTGGAGCCCTGAGCTTTGAAAGGGAGTGCACAGAAGTGAATGAGGCACCAACTTTTGGAAAAACCTGAATGAAAACAGTGAGTACAGAGACAGTCGGAGCAGTGGACTGTGGGCCACTCTGATGGGACCAACAGCCTGAATATTTCCAAGTGGTGTTGGGACCTGAGAATTGACCTAAAGATCGGCCAAGGGCTGCAGGGACCACTGCACTGGTGGCCTGTGACTAGGAAGAGAAACAGCAAGGAGGGAGACAACCTGAGCTGTGGGCTTTCCACTGTCCGGAGGGCACAGCCATTTTGATTCTTTACACGTGGCAGCCATTTTGGATATTTAAAGTGAGTGAGGGTGCAGACATTTTGAATGTTTACAAGTGGTAGCCATTTTGGATATTTAAAGTGACTGAGGGCACAGCGATTTTGAATCTTTACAAGTGGCAGCCATTTTGGATTTTAAAGTGACAACATTCTCATTCAGATTCCAGGGACCTAAGAATAGGCTCTGTTTGCCAAGGATGGCAGGGACATACGAGAGGCTGACAACAGGAAAGGAGATGGGTGGTGAGTCTTTTAAGTGCTACCAACTAGCAAATAGAGGAGCACAGCACAGTACCCTGCTTTCGTAGATAACATAAAAAGAAAACGAAAATCATGAGCAAGTCACTTCAACGTACAGTCATCAACTGAATATAAGCACAAAAAATCACAATGCCTCAGACACAACAGAGCATCAAAGTCCACACAAAGAAGCAAGATAAAGCAGGAGAAACAAGGGACCAGGATATAGACCCAAAACACACCCCTGAGAAAGATGCAGCATTGGAACTCCCTGATAAAGAATTCAAAATAATTATATTTAGATATCTTCAATGAATTGAGAGGCAGATCAAGGAAAACACTGAAAAAATTGAGGAAAACAGAGAGAAAACCCTAGAACAATTTCAAAAGAAAGTCCAAGAACAAAATGACAAAATAAATGAAAAATTAGAAATGATACAAAATCTACACACAGAAATCCAGAAGATTAATATTAAATTTTCAGAAATAGATAAAATACTGAATGGACAAAGGAGTAGAATTGAATCAATGGAAGACAGAACTGGTGAGATTGAAGGCAATACTTGAATACTTCTTTGGAAAGGGATCAATCAGAAAAAAAATCAAAATGAAATGAAGAAAGACTAAGGTTCATGTGGGGTACCATCAAAAGGAATAACCTACATGTAATTGGAATTCCAGAACAGGAAGAGACAAATAAAACCACAGAGAAAATTGTTGAAGTTTTGTTGGAAGAGAATTTTCCTGGTATGGTGAAAGATGAGAATATATCCACTCAGGAAGTCCAATGAACCCCAAACAGGATAGACCACAAAAGAAAATCACCCAGACATATCATCATCAAACTCACCAAAACTGAAGACAAACAGGGAGTCATGAAAGCAGCACAGGAAAAATAAAAACTTACCTATAAGGGGCAACCAATAAGACTAAGCTTGAATTTCTTGGCAGAAACCATGCAGATGAGAAGACAATGATATGGTATATATGAAACCCTGAAAGGAAAAAATTTCCAACCAAGAATTATGTACCCAGCAAAATTGTCCCTCGAATATGATGGTGAAATTAGGATATTTCCAGATAAGCAGAAATTAAGGGAATTTGTTAAAACCAGACCAAACTTATAAGAGATGCTAAAGGGAGTCCTTTGGACAGAGAAGCAACAACAACAAACAACAACTGACCATTAACACACATGATGACATAACCCAGAAACCAACCCAGCTATGGAAGTATCCAAAGTAAGTAAGCCTTCAAGATTGTAAACAGGGAACCAGAGACATCATTTGACAAATGAGGACAACTACAAACCAAAAAGAGGGGTAAAACTCTGTAGTTACCGAACTTCTAGATGGTAGGGAAGTCAAGACAGCTACAAGATAGAATGGACTGTTCTAAACTTGGGAAGAAAATTATAAATCACAGGGTAACCTCAAAGAAAAATGATAAACCTTCACATCAAAATAGAGAAGAGGATCAGCACAAATATTTAGCAAATACTAAAACAGTAGCAATGAAGGAAGTGATAACATGGTTCAAAAAGAAAATGAGCTTAGCATAGAAAATTATATGGAACAGAGAAATTGACACCATGGAAAAGCACATAACAAAAATGACAACGACAAATTCATATTTGCATATCTGGCAAGGGACTTATCTCTAAGATTTATAGAAAACTCCAATACCTCCACAGCAAAGGAATTAACAATCCAATTGAAAAATGGGCAGAAGACATGAATAGACACTTCATTAAGGAGGATATTCTGGTGGCCAGCTAATACATGAAGAGATGCTCACAATCATTGGCCATCAGAGAGATGCAGATCAAAACAACAATGAGATATACCATCTCACCCCAGCACTGATGGCAAGGTTCAACGAGATAGAAAATAACAAATGCTGGTGGGGGTGTGAAGAGATTGGGACTCCCATATACTGCTGGTGAGACTGTAAAGTGATACAACCACTGTGGAAAGCAGTATGGCGATTCCTTAGAAAGCTGGAATTGGAGATACCATTTGACCCAGCAATCCCATTACTAGGTATATATCCTAGAGAGGTGAGAGCCAGGACAGGAACAGATATACACACACTCATGTTCATCACAGCACTAATTACAATAGCAAAAAGATGGAAACAACCTATGTGCCCATTGGCGGAAGAGCGGATGACCAAACTATGGTACATACACACAATGGAATGCTATGCAGTACTAAAGAATAATGTAGAGTCTGCAAAACACTGCATAATATGGATGAACTTGGTCATTATGTGGAGTGAAATAAGTCAATCACAGAAGGACAAATATACTATTAGTTTGTTGCTATGGAGGGTCAAGGAAAGTTTTGTATATGGAGGGAAACTTTTTGGAGGGAAACTTTTTGGTTGCTGGAGTGGGAGGGAAGGGGAGGGAACACTGCAAAAAAAATAATGCATTGACCTATGTCACTTTAGTTTTGTGTATTTCACTGTACATAAATTATATTTAAATAAAATACATTAAAAAAAAGCAGTTCTTAAGTTCATAAGCAGTTAGAGTTGGAAAGATGCACAAATATTGTCTAGCCTACCCCTTCACTGTGCAGTGAGGAACAGGCTCAGAGGTGGGACATGGGCTGCCAGTGTCACACAGAAAGTCAGGACAGAAGCAGCCCTGGAACTCAGAGATTCTAGGTCTAGTATTCCTTTCTCTGAGAAGCTGGTAGAAGCCCCAGACTTTTTCTTCGAGGATGAACCTAGACTCATAGACTGAAGAATCATGACAACATTCATGCCTTCCCTTGTCAAATCCATGACTGTCCCTTTCCCATGATGACTCTTGCTCCATGGCTGCTGTCCTAAGTCTCTGCATGCCAAGAAAACACACGTGGGCCAAATTTGATTTTTAAACCACACCCTTGTCCTAGTAACTTCAATTCTGCCTGGATGTATTTGACCCCATGCAAAGATACATCTGCTAGCAATTCCGGGAATGTATTTTGCATTTTTGCTCTGTGATGCACAAAGCATTTTCCACGCATGACCATGTTTCTCTCCATTGGCGGGGCATACAGGCAATGTGATCCCATCCTAGCAGATGGGGTGATGAGGCCAGGAGTGGCTGATTGACTTACACAAAGTCAGGGAGGGAGGGTGGACAAGAGAAGGGGCCTCTCCTTAGGCAAGCCAGATGATAAGAGAGAGGGAAGAGAAGGAGTCTGATGAGCACATCTCTAAATCTGTGTTAGAACCAGAGAATCATGTCTCAGAAGCTGAGACTCATAAAATGACAGCTGGTAGGCTGTGACCTTTGTTGTCAGGTGTCGAGTTGATTCTCGACTAACAGCAATGTGGCAGATGTGACAGAGTAGAACTGCCCCAAAGGGTTTCAAGGCTGCAGTCTTCACAGAGCAAATAACCAGATATTTGTCCCATGGAGCTCCTGGGTGGATTTGAACTGCAACCTTTCTGTTAGCAAATGACCAGTTAACCATTGCACCACCAAGGCTCCTTATCCATCCTTTAGTCCAGTAAATTAAAAAAAAAAAAAAAATTATTACAGTATCATACATACAGTAAAGTACAAAATCTTCAGTGACTTGAACGACTTTACATATAAAGCCCTGTGACTACCTTCTAGATCAAAATGTGAAACCTTCCCATCCCATCACCACCCCTACCCCATGTAGTTACTGTTCTGCTTCTATCACCACCAGTTAGTCCTGTCTGTTCTTGAGTTGCCTATGAACGGAATCATGCAGCACATGCTTCTCTATCTGCCTTCTTTAGCTCCATATCATTTTTGTGATTCATCCATGTGGTTGCATATAGCAGTGGTCTTCTTCATTGCTGTGTAATATGCCATTGTGTGAATTGTTGTTAGCTGCTGTTGAGTCAGTTCTGACTCATGGTGACCCCATGTGTGGAGAGTAGAGCTGTGGTCCATATGGTTTTATTCCCCCCCCCTTTTTTTTTCAAAAAATAGCTAACATTTTTATTTATTACAACTTTTTATTGTGATTGGGTGAAATTTACAGAGCAAACTGGTTTTTCATTCAATAATTCATACACATTTTGATTTGAGACATTGGTTGCAGTCTCCACAGTGTAACAGCACTCTTCCCACTTCCCCTCTGTGATTACCATTTCCATTTGTCCTTCTTTTTTATCCTTTCCTGCCTTCTGAGATATATTCTTGGGCAAATGCTGCTCTTTTGATCTCATCTGTGTGGCTTTCAAGGCTGTGACCTTTCAGAAGCAGAGTGCCAGTCCTGTCAGCCAAGGTGCCTCTGGGTGCATTTGACCACCAACATTTCAGCTAGTATTTGAGCACTAAACCTTTTGCACCACCCAGGGACCTTATTGTGTGGGTTATGCAACAATTTATTCATCCATTCTTGTGTGCATGGATATTGAGTCGTTCCAGTTTGTGGTGCTTATGAGTAAAGCTGCAGTGAACATTCTGGTACATATCTTCTTACAGGCATACATATCTGGAAATGAAATAGCTGGGTCATAGAGTAGGCAGGTCATAGATAAATAGATTTGTTTAGTTTTAATAGATATCGCCAAGCAGTTTTCCAGTGTGGTTGTGCCATTTTACAGTCCTGCCAGACCCAAATGAGGGTCCTACTTGTTCTGCCTCTGTGGTAGTTAAGTTTGTGTGTCAACTTGGCTGGGCCTGGTTGAGTGGCTGCACAGCTGGATGTAGTATTCCCCATGGTGAGACTGGTAATCAACTCCATGGTGGAATCTACTGTGAGCAGCTGAGTAGCTGCCTTAGGAAATGTGGTCTGCTTCCCGTATATAAGGAGAAGCCTTGGGGAACGTCTCCAGCTTATGGCATGCTTGAACCCTGTATGTGGCCTTGTCTTTGTTCCGCAGCCTGCCATGCTCTGCCGACCTTGGGACTTTCAATGGACTTGAATGAATGGCCTGCTGTGTGGTTTGGTAACATCGGAACTGTGTTTTTTTACTTGTCAACCTTGGGCTTGGCAGCCTCAGCAGCCAGCAGCTGTTTGAGTGATGAAAAGCCTCTAGCTCTAGTGAGCCCCGAGCAGGAGACAGAGCTGAGGCCCAAGGTTGAGCCCTTGTTTACCCAGTCCCTAGAGCCTGGCACTTTGAGCTCAGACTTAAAGCCTCCAAACAGTAGGAGAATAAACTCTTGTTTGTTCAACCATTTATGGTATATTCTTGTCACAGTGGCACTAGGTAACCAACCCATTTGTGGTATATTCTTGTCACAGTGGCATTAGGTAACCAAAACAGCCTCCTTGCCCACATTTGACTTCATTAATGCTATGTGGTCCTCTCTGATGGATCTGTAGTGGTTTCTCATTGTGATTTCTCATTTGCACTACCCTGATGAGTAATGATGATGAGCATCTTTTCGTATGCTTATTGGCCATTTGGATATCTTCTTTTGGAAAGTGTCTATTCAATTCTTTTGTCCATTTTTAAACTGAATTATCTTTTTCTTACTGATTTGTATGTATTATGACTACTTCTAGTCTATGCTTTGCTTTTTCACTCTATTAATGATGTCCAGGAATAGTTGGAGAGGGAAGAGAATTAATATTTATGGAGGGCTTCCTTTGTGCCAGACATGCTGCTACACACATTCACATACCTTACTACGCCTGACCCTCATCACCACCCAATGAGGTGGGTGCTCTTACCTTCCACCTCCCCACACTTCCACACATCTGACCACAAGGGATTTAAGGAACTTTTCCAAGATCTCAGGTTGGCAATGGTCCATTGAATTTCTCTGGTTCCTAAGCTCCCTCTTACCATTTGGAGAGGAAGTGCTCCCTGTCAACAGCCAAGCAAAGAACAAGATCAAGGAAGCCTGCATTTCTCTGTCTTCCTGAGTTAAGTTTCCTAATTTGGCCTCATTGTTTTGTTTGAAGTGAATTTCTTGGCATCTTTAACTATAACATTCCATTGAGGATTCAAAAGAGCTTCCAAAGACACTTTGAAAACATTGACAGTATCTTGTGTTTGGGATTAATCATAATGCCAATACTTTCTTTCTGTCTTGTAGTGGGTGATGGGTTTGAACTGCAGACCTTACAGTTAACAGCCAAGCACTAAACCACTATGATACTAGGGGTCCTTATGAGTCTGTTAGTTTATAAAGTACTTCCATGATGGCTTTTTTATTGCATATTCACTAGTTTAAGCTAGGTAAGCAGGGCGACAATTATTAGAGAGATCATGTTTAATACACTTCTGCCAAGGACTGCATTCTGTTGGATCATGTTTCTTTGGAACGGCACAAATATGGATCTTTTGCAGTTGGTAGTCCAGGTAGTTGTCTTCCAAATTTCTTGGCATAGATGAATGAATGCTTCCAGTGCTGCATCGGTTTGTTGAAACATCTCAATTGATGTTCTGCCAATTCCTGGAACCTTGTTTTTGGCCAATGCATTCAGTGCAGCTTGGACGTCTTCCTTCAATACTGTCAGTTCTTGATCATATGCTACTTCCTGAAATAGATGAATGTTGACCAGTTCTTTCTGGTACAGTGACTCTTTTTGTATTCCTTCCATCTTTTTTTGATGCTTCCTGTGTTATTCAATATTTTGCCCATAGAATCCTTCAATATTGCAAATTGAGCCTTGAATTTTTTCCTCATTCTTTCAGCTTGAGAAATGCTGAGCATGTTCTTCCCTTTTGGTTTTCTAACTCCAAGTCTTTGCACATTTCATTATAATACTTTGTCTTCTTGAGCCACTTTGAATGTGGAAATTATTGAACAATATCATTAATATCATATTCAAGTAAAATTTTGCTAAAGATAATTAGAAAGTGGTTGCAGCATCATATTGACAGAGAACTGTAAGAAATTCAAGCCAGATTCAGAAGAAAACAGAAACTAGGACTATCATTGCTAATGTCAGATGGATCTTGGCTAAAGACTACGCAAAAGCATTAAACTGTATGGATCATAACAAATTATGAATAATATTGCAAAGACTGGGGATTCCAGAACAATTTAATTGTGCTCATGTGGAACATGTACATAGACTAAGAAGTACTTGTTTGAACAGAACAAGAGGATATTGCATAGTTTAAAATCAGGAAAGTGCATCAGGGTTGATGCACATACTTTCACTATACTTATTCATTATGTATGTTGAGCAAATAATTCAAGAAGCTGGACTGCATGAAGAAGAACATGGCATCAGGATTGGAGGAAGAGTCATTAACAACCTGTGATATGCAGATGACAACCTTGTTTGTTGTAAGTGAAGAGGATTTGAAGCACTTACTGATGAAGATCAGTGACTACAGCCTTCAATATGGAGTGCACCTCAACATAAAAAAAAAAAAAATACCAGAAATCCTCACAATAAGCAGCATCATGATAAACAGAGATAATATTGCAGTTGTCAAGGATTTCATTTTACTTAGATTCACAATCAATGCCCATGGAAGCAGTAGTCGAGAAATCAAACAGCATATGTAACTGGGCAAATCTGCTGCAAAAGACCTCTTTAAAATGTTAAAAAGCAAATATGTCACTTGGAGGACTAAAGTGTGCCTAACCCAAGTCACAAATAAGAAAGACCAAAGAAGAATTGATGCCTTTGAATTATAGTGTTGGTGAAGAATGTTAAATATACCATGGACTTCCAGAAGAATGAACAAATCTGTCTTGGAAGAAGTACAGCCAGAATAATCCTTAGAAGCAAGGATGACAAGACTTCATCTCATGTACTTTGGACTTGTTATCAAGAGGCACCAGTCCCTAGAGAAGGACATCATGCTTGGTAAAGTGGAGGGTGAACGAAAAGTAGGAAAGACTCCTAACAAGATGAACTGACACAGTGGCTGCAACAACGGGCTCAAATACAGCAACACATGTGCAGATGGGGCAGGACCAGTCACTGTTCTGTTCTGCTCTGCATGGGGTCACTGTGAGTCAGAACTGACTTAATGGTACCTAACAAAAGCAAACCAAGTACTGACCTGGTACTGGGCAGGAGAAAGTTGAGTGAGTCCTAACCTTGGGGTTCCAAGGTCTAGTGAGAAATATGTACAGGCCAGCATCTAACAGGTGCAGTAATAGAGACTTCTATCCATTAGTCACTGAATTTTTACAAAGTGGTTTATATATGTTGTTGTTAAGTGCTGTCGAGTCAGATCCGACTCATAGCGACCACTCCTTGGGTTTCCGAGGCAGTATCACTATGGAAGTAGTAGATTGCCCAACGTTCCTTCCATGGAGTGGCTGGTAGTTTTGAACTGCCAGCCTTCTGGTTAGCAGTCAAGTGCCTTAGGCACTATGCTACCAGAGCTCCCGGTTTATATTATATGTCCCATGCTAGGTGCTGAGGACACCATAGAGAACAGACTAGACACATTCCTTGGCCTCTTGGAGCTTGCAGAGATGAAAAAAGTACAATAGGAGCACAGAACCATAGTGGCCACATTGTCCTGGGAGAGATGAGGGGCTTTACGTAGGAAACAACATATGTATTAGGTCTTGAGGGATGAATAGGAATTTAACAGATGGAGGGAGAGTGGTATGACATCCCAGACCAAGAGAACCACATGGACAAAAGCTTAGATCCTTGATTTACCCAAGGTCACCTGGCCAGGAAATGGGTAAGCGCCTACGTGAACCTAGGTCTGCTGGTTCCCAGCTCTGTGTTCTTTCCTCCCTCTACGTTGCCTCCCTGATGCTCCCCAAGGCACGCAGTTAGTACAGAAGTGAGTGAGCAAGCAGAGCTGTGCCATTTTCACCAAGCAGGCTGGGCCATCACCAAGTACAGACCTGAGGCAGTTTGCTAAGGCAGCGGCAGTCACTCTGGGCTTCCTGGGAGGAGGAAAGCATCTGCTTGAGCATCCTTTGACTCTCACACACTCCTCTGTGCCTCTCTGAGCCTCAGTGATTTACATGTGTAAAATGGGAAGAAGAAGAAGAACAGTACTTGCTACATAGAAGGAGACTTTGCTTTGTGCCAGGCGCTGTGCTGAGTGCTTCGCATGTGATATTTCTAATCCACACAATGGTACAGGTCCATTATTAACTACAGAGCTACAACATAAGGGTGAAGGCCCTGTTATTATCCCCACTTTACAGATGAGGAACCTGAGGTGGAGAGAGAGTAAATTACTTGTCCAGCATCCCATAGAACCAGGAAGTGGCAGGATCCAAATCACTCCCGGCTCTGAGTGACTCCATTTCCTGTTCACAGCTATGTCTGCACTCCCCAACATGCATCCTTGTGTTTGTTATTGTTGTGGTTAGGTGCTGTTCACTTCTGTCTCATAGAGATGCTGTGTGTAGCGGAATGACACACTGCCAGCCCCGTGTCATCCTGACAATCCTTGCACTGTCTGAGCCCACTCTTGCAGCCACTCTGTTGATCCGTCCTGTTGAGGGTCTTCCTCTTTCACTGCCCCCTGTTTCACTGAGCATGATGTCCTTCTACAGGGACTTGTCCCTCCTGATAATGCGTCCAAAGGATGAAAGATGAAGTTTCGCCTTCCTCACTTCTAAGGAATGCTCTGGCTGTACCTCTTCCAAGACCGATTTGTTCATTCTTCTGGCAGTCCATGGTGTATTCGATATTGTTTGTCAACGCCATAATTCAAAGGCATCAATTCTTCTTTGGTCTTCCTTATTCATTGTCCAGCTTTCACTTACGTATGAGGCGATTGAAAATTCTGTGGCTTGAGTCAGCGTACCTCAGTCCTCAAAGTGACATCTTTGCTTTTAACACTATGAAGAGGTCTTTTGCAGCAGATTTCCCCAATGTAATACATCGTCTGATTTTTTAACTGCTGCTTCCATGGATGTTGATGGTGGTTTCCAGGGAAAGGTTTAATGAGTGTCTATCAGCTGAATGTCCAGTCAATGACCCTTCCAGCTGGGCTGTTGGACAGGTCTGTGACTTAATCGGGGAGGACACATGATAGGGACTCTGTCTTCTGAAAGGCCAGAGCTGCTGACTTCTGATGTGGGGCCTGATGGTGGAGATGCCTCGTGGAGCAAATCATCACGACTGAGCCTGGCATGAGTCATGCAAGGAGTCCAACTACGGAGCAGAAACAGCCTGGCCCAGGCCAGGTTCTCCCCAGCCTGAGAGGAAATGGGGTTGCATTTATTATAAACTGTGAAGCAAGACCGGCTTCCTGCCCAGCAGGAAAACAGACTCAATCCAGGTAAGGAAGTACCTACTCCTCAGGGGAGTTTCTCTTTCTCTGCCCTTCAATTCTGCAGTCACCACAGAAGCAACACCGGGAATAGGGCCAGTGCCAGCGAAACTAAATGAGTCAGCAAGTCAGCCAATTAACAACCACCATTTATTGAGTGTCCACCTCTGTGTGCCAAGCACAGGGCCAGCTGAGAGTTTGGCCGGCATGAGCGTTATTTAGCTCTCACCAGGGCTCTGTGAAGTGGTTCCTCAGGCTCGCGATGGCGATCGGGAGGGCTGTAGGGGTGGGGGTGGCGTTTATCAGTACTCTTGCACAATGCTGTACATCCACCACTCTCGAGTTCCCCAAACATTTTCATCACCCTGAAGGAAATTCCAGCCCATGAAGCCGTCAGCCCCACTAAGCTGTCTCTCTCCTCAGCACCTGGCAACCACCAGTTTCCTTTCTGTGTCTCTGGATTTGCCTGTTCTGGCTATTTCATATCAGTGGAGCCCTGTGATAGGTGGCTTCTGGGTCTGGCTTCTTCCACTTAACAATGTTTTCAAGGTTCTTCAACACTATAGCATGCATCAGCATTTCATTCCTTTTTATGGTTGAATAATATTCCACTTTGTGATACTCCACATTTTGTTTATCCATTGGCCCATTGGGGGACATTTGGATGGTTTCACGCTTTTGACTCTTGTGAATAATATTGGGATGAGCATTGGTGTACAAGTGTCTGTTTGAGTCTCTGCTTTCAGTTCTTTTGGGTATATATACACAGGAATAGAATTACTGGGGGAGCTCTGGTAGTGTAGTGCCTAAGGCACTTGACTGCTAACCAGAAGGCTGCCAGTTCAAACCCACCAGCCACTCCTTGGAAGGAAGGTTGGGCGATCTACTTCCATAGTGATACTGCCTCAGAAACCCAAGGAGGGGTCGCTGTGAGTTGGGTCCAACTCGACGGCACGTAACAACAACAACAACAACAACAGAATTACTGGGTTATATGGTAATTATCAGTGAACTCTGGTGGTGCAGTGGTTAAGTGGTTGGATGCTCACAGAAGGGTTGGCTATTGGAACTCACCCAGTGCTCTATGGGAGAAAAGACCTCGCAGTTTGCTCCTATAGAGATTACAGCCTAGGAAATCCTATGGGGAAGTTCTACTCTGGTCTCTGAATCGGAAGTGACTCAACAATAGCAACAACATGGTAATTCTGTGGAGTCCCTGAGTTGCACAAACCATTAAGCACTTGACTACTAGCTGAGAGGTTGGTGGTTCTAATATCCCAAGAGGTGCCTTAGAAGACAGGCCTGGTGATTGCTTCCTAAAGGTGACTTACTCTGAAAACCCTACTCTGTACACATGGGGTTGCCATGAGTCAGAATCAACTCAGTGGCAACATTATTCTATGTTTAACTTTTTGATGCTGCATCACCTCTTTAAACCCGTTTCTGCCCTGTAAAATGGAGATAATAACAATAGCTGTCTCATGTGGGGTCAGGGGGAGAAACTGGAGAATTGAATGAAGTAAAATGCCCAGAGTAAGTTGGGCTCAGCATCCATTAGAGAATGGCCATCCTAGAGAAACCAACAGGTCATGGGAAGGAGGCATGAGGAGGCAGGGCCCACGCTGTGCCTGGCTGGGCTCTCTCTGCCTTTGAGTTAGTGGGCTTTTCAAGGCTTTCTGCCATTTCTCCAACAAGGATAGGTAGAGTGAGCAGGTATCTGGTTCCCAGGGAGCCAGGCACATTCCTGCTGATAGGCCCAGGGAGGCTGGTGTCCCTGGCTCCACAGGGCCCCTTACTCAGGAGCCCCTTCATACCTCAGGAGAGCCCCTAACCCCCAATTTGCTGCTTGCCCCCTCTATCTTTCCTCATTTCTTTTGGAGCCTGCCATGGGGTTGTTCATGCTCGTCAAGCAGCAGGAGTTCAGAAAACCAAATTAACAGGTAAAAATTCCCATTCTCTGCGTGTTACTCGCCTGGCTGAGCCACACAATCTGGGACATAACAGGAATTGGGGGTGGGAGGGGATGGGGAGCCAGCCAGCATCAGTGGGAATCATCGGAGAGAAAGAAGCTCAGCTTGTGATGTGGGAAGAGGCCAGGATGATGCCCAGAGAAGTAGTGCCCAAGGTCATTCCCATTCCTTCCCTTCTTTCGGAGTCATCTCCCCTAGTCTATGGTCCCTAATGCCATGTGGTCCACCAGTGGCAGAGGGGGATAGCAAACATTTGCCCAGGGGAAGACCCTAACTATTGGATATTCCTTTCACCTCTTCTCTGCTGTTGCTGTTGTTGCTGTTATGTGCCGTCGAGTCAACCCCGACTCATAGCAACCCCTCCTTGGGTTTCCGAGTCAGTATCACTACGGAAGTAGGATTGCCCAACCTTCCTTCCAAGCTACTCAAATCCCCTGTGTTAATGGGAGGCAAGTTCCTGGGAACCAGGTGTCGGGCAGAACTGAGTTCAAATCAAAGTTCAGCCACTTAGGAGTTTCAAGTAACCTTAAAACCCATTGTCTCTGAGTCAGTTCCAACTCATGGTCACCCCGTGTGTTTCAGTGGAGAACTGTGCTCCATAGAGTTTTCTTGGCTGTAATCTTTAGGGAAGCAAATCACAGGGCCTCCTTGTGTGGAACAGCTGTGTGGGTTTGAACCACCAACTTTTAGGTAAGCAGATGATCGCAAACCATTGGGCAAGTTATAATCTCTGGGGGCCTCAATTTCTTCATCTGTAAAACCCTCTTGGTTGGATTGTCGTAGGTGTTCAGTAAGATCAGGAGGAAAAATGCATTGCCTGTAGGGAGTGCTTGATGTTAAAGGGTAGGTGGGAGCAGTGGTCATGGTTCCAGGGAAAGTGTGAGGTCCTTCTACCATTTACTGAAATTGTTGACCTCTCTGCTGGGTCTCTGACTAATGACCACCCCCTTTACTTCCATACAGGATCCATGTAAAGATGCGTCAGACAACAAAATGGCCCCTTTGTGCCAGGCACACAATAGGCCCTCAGCATCTGTTGTTGTTGTTGTTATTTGCTGTCGAGTCGGCCCTGACTCATAGCGACCCCTCCTTGGGTTTCCAAGGCAGTATCACTACGGAAGTAGGATTGCCCAACCTTCCTTCTGAGGAGTGGCTGGTGGTGGGTTTGAACTGCCAGCCTTCTGGTTAGCAGTCAAGTGCCTTAGGCACTATGCTACCAGAGCTCCTAAATCTGTTGGGTGGGTAGAAACCATCCTGGAACTGGGCTTTTCAAGCCTAGCCTGAGACAGGCTACGTGACTGACAATAATACTCATCCCCAGGGCTGAGAGATCAGAGAAGACCAATGTTCTTGGTTCTTCTTCCAGGAATGAGAAACACAGCTAGAGCCATCAGCATTTCCACAAATGATATATTTTTGCCCAACCTAAAGGTTGGGGGTTCTAAACACTCCCCCCCAGCAGCACCATGGAAGAAAGGCCTGGCTGTCTGCTTCCATAAAGATAACAGCTCAGAAAACCCCATAGAGCTTATGGGGTCACCATGTGTTATATGGATGCATTCTGATTATACAAATGACACACATCTCAGATGAGGTTACAGCCCTTATGCCAGGCCCCTTTCCTTACTGCTCGCAGGAGTGACCACACTTTCGAACAGCATTCCCTGAACACTGGGTGTGGTTCAGGATCCAGGCTGCGGGAAGTTGAGGAGAGGCTCACTCTATCCTGATAGGGACAAGATAAGGGCAAACCATGGGAAAGCACCTTCTATGTGGATGGACTATCATTGTGTCATAGCAATACTAATGAGACTTGGTGCTAAACTCTGTGCTGGGCAATTTCCTTGTATTGTCTCATTTAACTCTGTGAGTGAGAGGAATTATCTCCCTCATTTTACAAATGAGGAAACTGAGACTAAGAGAGGTGTGCATGAGGCATCCAAAGTCACACAGTGAGAGGTGGGGCCAGGATTCTAATTCAGCCTCATCATCCCATTAGTGAAGTGCAGGAGGCCCCTATTCTTGTCCAGATCCACTCCATCTGGCTTTAACCAAGTAAATATCATTTCACTCTTTGGGACTTGGGACTTGGTTTCCTCAGACTCCTCCTTGACCCACCTGTGCTGGTGTTTCTGCCCTACTGGAAACCCTGTTTCTGGTCCCAGTGGTCACAGGATGAAAGCCTAGCCCTGAGGTCCCACCTCCATGGCCTTCACAGACCCTCCTACCAGACCTTCTCCCCCTCCTCCCCCAGTTTCTGGCACAGGCAGAGTAAGGCCTTATTACGTGTTTCTGAACTGATATGATTAAATCCAGAGATGTGTTGCCTCCAGGCCAGGAGCAAATCTGCTGGTGTGATGCAGCAAACTTCCCCAGTAACACGAAGGCATTGGTTACGTCTGGCCTGCTCTGAGGACCAGCAAGGGTTAATTTTGCTGGTGTTGGTACTCTCTTCTGTCCCACAGGGACATTGGCCTCTCTTTCACCATCTTTGGGATTTAACCCACTTCCTTTCACTCCAGGAGTTGAAGATCATAGAATACTTGTCTCATTTTATAAAGGAGACTTTGGGAGCTCAGAGAGGGTATATGACTTGCCCCAGGACACACAGCAAAGTTGTTGCCAAGCTGTGACTAGAACAAAGGTTTCTTGCTTCATGGTTAATGTTCTTTTCACTTTTTCATTTTAATCCAACATTAGACTCTGCTGTGTGTGTGTGTGTGTGTGTGTGCATGCGCACGTGCGTGCATGTGTGTGAGAGGAGAAGGTGTGGTAAGCATGTGTCTGTGTGAGTGAAGGATGGAATGTGGCAGGGCGGGTCATGTGCACAGCAAGGGGAGAAGAAGGATGTTTCCCTGCTTGGTCTCCACCACAGCCTGAACTGTGGGCCAGCTGAGAGGTGTTGATGTCCAGGCTATCTCTGAGTGAAAACAACTGCCTCCCAGCATTGCCTGCTCCACCCACATCCACCTGGAGCAGTTCTGCATCCTGTCTCCCAGCTGGGCCAGCTTTGCATCCAGGTTGGAGTCAGAGGCTAAAGCCCTGTAGCTGAGCAGGGAGCTTTATGCAAACCCCAGGCAAGGGAAGTAGATCCGATGTTGCCTAGGAAATGCCTCCATCAGCTCTCTGGGAGGGGGCTTGAGAGCTCTGTAGACCAAGGCCTGAACTCGAGACAAAGGAGAGCCTAGGACCCAGAGTGGCCCCTGTCACCCCCCCATATACACAAACCTCAAGGGCTCCCTTTGGTACCGTATCAGCTCTGACTTCTAACTCAGCCCTTAGGCCCACTGCCGCCTGGTCTACCTCTCCCTCCTCTCTCCTCCATTTGCGCGTCAGCCAAAGCACACCTGCTGGTGCTCCCTCCTGTCATGTGGATTGAGGTTCCCGCACCATTGCCTTGGCTGTGCCCTCTGCTGGGACTGCCTGTGCTTCTCGTCTCCTCCCCCCGTTGGAGCTGAGCCCACCCATCCAGGTGCCACCTGCCCAACTTCATCAGTGCTGGTATCCATTCATCTAGCGCCCAGGTGTGACAGAAAGTTGGAGGCACCAGCGATACCACGGTGAGCAGTTTTCAGTGGTCAGAGCCTCTGCCTTCTCCCAGTGACGTGGGAACAATCTCCCACTGCTCGGCTTCACTGCCAAGACACAGCCTCTTTATCTTCCCCAATGCCTGGCCAGCACCTTGCCCAGCAGGTCCTCAATAAGTGGTTGTTCAGTGAATGAATGAATGAATGAATGAACAAAGAGCACTTCATTGTAGTGCCTAAGGCATTTCACTGCTAACCAGGAGGCTGGCAGTTCAAACCCACCGACCACTCCTCCGAAGGAAGATTGGGCAATCTACTTTCATAGGGATACCACCTTGGAAACCCAGGGAGGGGTTGCTATGAGTCAGAATCGACTCAATGGCAGTGAGTTTGGTTCTTTTGGTTGGTTCATTGCCTTCTGTTGTAATGGCTCTGCAGGGACATCGTGACCTGTTGGTCTAGTATTGTACCTAAGGCAAGGACTCCGGCCTTAGGCACCTGAGTCGCTGTGTTCCCAGGGTTTATTCTTAGTAGTAGTAACAACAAAATAGCTAACATCGATCAAGCTCTTCCCATGTGACAGGCACTAATCCAAATGTGTTACATGTCATTAGTTGCTATCAAGTCAACTGGGACTGATGGTAACCCTATGTGTAAGAGAAGAAACACTGCCTGGTCCTGCCCAGCTCCGTGGTTATTGGTATGTTTGTTACAGCTCCTGTATAGTGCCTTCCTACCTAGGGGGCTCATCTTCCAGCACTATTAAAAAAAAAAAAAAAAGAAAAAAATCAGTAGCCTTTGAGTCCATTCTGATTCATGGTGACCCCTAGTGTGTCAGCTTAGAACTGTGCTCATGAGCTTTTTTTTTTTTTAACTTTTTATTGTGATTTGGGTGAAAGTTTACAGAGCAAATTCATTTTCCATTCAACAGTTCCTACACATTTTATTTCATGACATTGCTTGCAGTCCCCATAATGCAACAGCTCTCTTCCCACTTCCTCCCTGTGGTTACTCTTTCCCTATGTCCCTCTGACCTATGCATTCCTGACTGTTGAGGTTTCTCCCTGCACGAATGCTGTCCTTCTGACCTCCCATGGTTTATGTCCAAGGACTGTACCTGCTTGGTGTAATTGTTCACCTTACAGGCCTGTCTATTGTTTGACTGAAAGTTAAGCCATGGAAGTGAGTTCAGTTCCAGGCCCAAAGGGTGACTGGAGGTTTCACAAGTCTCTATCAGACCAGTAAGGTTGGTCTTTTTTTTTTTTTTAGTTTTGTACCACAATTTTCTCCTGCTCTATCAGGATCTTTCATTTTGATCCTTTTCTGGGTGTTTGGCAGTGGTGGCCAAGCACCATCTAGTTCTTTTCGTGTCAGGGTCATGTAGGCTGGGGTTCCCATGATCCACTAGTCCTTTGGACCATTGTTTCCATGTGTCTTTGATTTTCTTCACTCTTCTTTGCTCCAGAGAAGGAGAGACCAATAGTTGCATCTTAGATGGTTATTCATAAGCTTTTCAGACCTCATCGTTACTCACCAAAGTAGGATGCAGAACAGTGGTTCTATGTATTGCCAATTGGCTTGATATCTCCCACAACCATAGTCCTGAGCCTGTAGGCCCAGTGACTCACTCCCTCATGGTGTTTGATTGTGGCTAAGAAGTTACTGTAACTGTCCCTTGTTAGCTCTGTTGTATAAATGGACATTTTTATAGCACATACGAATATGTGTATAGAAAATATTGTCTGCCAAACCTGTATATGGTCATGGGTATATTCTCATTCTGCTACCCATCTCCATAGGGTTTTTAATGGCTAATTTTCAGAACTAGGTCACCAGGACTTCCTTCCAAGGCACCTCTGGATGAATTCATGGACTCAAACTGCCAGCCTTTCAGTTAGAGCAAGTTTGTTAACTATTTGTACCACCAGGAGCTCCTTCCAACACTATATTACACAGCGTTCTGTTGTTATGCATAAGGTTTTCATTGCCCAACTTTCCGAAGTAAATCACCAGACCTTTCTTCTTAGTGTGTCCTAGTGTGGAAGCCCCATTGAAACCTACGCACCGTAGGTGATCCTGGTGGTGTTTGAAATAACAGTGGCATAGCTTCCAGCAGTATGGTAACACATAAGCCACCACAGTAGGACAACCTGGCAGACGGATGGTGTCGACAGTCTTTACCAAGATATTGCTCTGTGTCAGGCACTGTGCTAAGTACTTTATCAAGTCAAATCCTCATGAGAAATCCCCAAGGTAGCTACTGTTACCATCTCCATCTCACATGTGGGAAAACTGAGGCCCAGAGAGGCCCAGGGAATTTGCCATAGATCACAAAACCGGTTACTAGTAGAGTCAGGGTTCAATTCCAAGCAGCTGCCTCCAGAATTTCTACAGGTAACCTGTGCACCATGATGCCCCACACTGCCACTCCAATCCCAGTATGGTAGGCAGCCACGTTTGTTCCTGGCAAGGACATGCATTTCCAAGCTGAAGAGTGAGTAGGATAGGACTCACTAGGGACCTGGTGCAATTTAGAGTTCATATTAAAACCAGCCTCCTAGAAGAGGATACTTGTGGGTTCCTTGTGGGGGGATATCTATCTGGGAGATTAAGGAGAGTGCAATGGAGGGAGGAAAGGAAGGAAGAAAAATTGCCCCCCATTATACCTGTTCTTTGGGAGCTCTGGTAGCATAGTGTCTAAGGCACTTGACTGCTAACTAGAAGGCTGGCAGTTCAAACCCACCAGCCACTCCTTGGAAGGAAGGTTGGGCAATCTACTTACACAGTGATACAGCCTCAGAAACACAAGGAGGGGTCACTATGAGTCAGGTTCGACTTGATGGCACATAACAACAACAACATACCTGTTCTTTGGCAAGGCTGGCTAATTAGCAAACCCTTGGCAATACAATGTTTCGTTTCAGTGTAAATGCAAAGTAATTTTGTGGTATAACTAAAAACTCACTGCTATTGAGTTAGATCAGACTCATAGCGACCTTTCCTTGGGTTTCCAAGGCGGTATCTCTATGGAAGTAGATTGCCCAACCTTCCTTCCGAGGAGTGGCGGGTCGGTTTGAACTGTCAGCCTCTGGTTAGCAGTCAGATGCCTTAGGTTTTAATTGTGTTGATTAATAACACTCAGGTTGTAATTAAACATCTGTTTCATAATTGTGTACAGTCTGAAGCTTAACATACACAGACACGTGAGCGGGCGTGCATATACACACATACAGATGTGTGAGCACATGCAAAGCTTGCTCACGTCACATTGCTTGTTCATGTATGTGTGTTGGGCAGAGCCTGGCTGACTTAAGAGAACTTCACCACACCATACAATGGGGCCTTGGTATCCTGAGCTTCCCCTGAGATGCAGGGAGAGGGCTGTGCCACCTTGCAGCCCCTCTCAGAATGGAACCTGAGGCCCTAGCCGAGGGTTTTGCTAATTAGCCAGCCCCAGTTCTGGGCTGAGCTGCGTGGCTAAGCTGGTTTGGTAAAAATCCAGTGTCGGTTAGGCACTTCAACTCACGGCCACCTCAGCGGTGTCAGAGTGGAACTGTGCTCTGTAGGGTTTTTCATGACTGGTTTCTCAGAAGTGGATCACCAGGCCTTTCTTCCAGGGTACTCTGGATGGGCTTGAACCTCCAATCTTTCAGTTAGCAGTTGAGTGCATTAACCATTAGGGACTCACCTGGGTTGGTACAGGGCCTTAAGTACTTAATTCAGGGCAAGGTACTGCCTTAGAACACCCACATATTTTGTTAATCGGCCTCCTCCCCTGCCGTTCCCAGCCCAGGTTTGCCTTTCAGTGTCCAGACTACTGCCTGTCTTAGCCCAGGTTGCCAGGTCAGTTAGCTTCCCAACATACCCACTGTTGATAGTATACTCATGGCAGCCCCATGTGTGCAGAGTACAACAGCTCTCAATAGTTTTCAAGGCTGTGACCTTTTGAAAGCAGATCTCTGAATGGATTCAAACCACCAAACTTTCAGCTATTAGTGGCACTTAAATGTTTGTGCCTCTCAGGGAGTCCCTTGTACACCCCTTACAACCAGATTTAAAAACTTGGCCTCAGAGGCTGCAGGGACCAGCACAGGACATTGGCTCTGATGCCAGGAACCCTGTTTCTCACCTGGATCCTGCCCTCACTTGCTGTGTAATCTTAGGTAAGTTGCTCCCCTTCTCTGTACCTCGGGCTCCAAGCCTGTAAAACAGAGAGAGCTGAACTCAAGCCTCCATGGGCCTTTCCAGCTCTGCTGTGCTCGGATTCTAATTTGGTTTGTACTAATTAGGAATCGGAGACAATTTAAATTCAATACATGTGATCCTTGGTGAGTAAACAATTGGAAATAATTCCCTCCTTTATGACTTCTCAAAGACTCACTCATGAGCAATGAGAACCCAAGCTCAAATCAATAGCTTTTATCTTGCAGACAGAGAAATCGCAGATTCCTTGCACTGCTGGGCACAGCAATTCATTCTTGTATTTTAAAATTTTATGTTTATGTTTATGGACTGCCATTAGGTAATATGGATCCATCCTGAAGGTTGGTTTTTTTTCATTAACTTAACTCATTTTACTTATTAGTTCACGTTTATAGCTTGGGTTTAATAAGCGCCCAGTGTAAAAGTCATAAAACAGCCCTTTTCTTTAACAATATTTTAAAACCAAGACTCTTCTCTGAGTCATCCCAGGTTTATTTGCTCATAACTTGCTTCTCCTGTGATGTGAGGCCCACCTCAGCCACTTCCGGCTGGTCATTTGACCTTGAGCTTCAGTGACCTGCTTTGGAAAAATGGAAAGGGCATCATGAAGTAATAAAAGCAATGGATGCTTTAAAAAACCCAAGTGTTTAACAAGCAAAACCCCAAGCGTTTAACAAACAAAACCCCAAGTGTGTAACAAACATTTACTATGTTCAGGTTGCTTCTCATGTGCTGTCTTAATGAATCCCACATCCTTACAAGGCGGCTTTGTTTTTTGCTGTTTTATAGGAGAGGAAATTGAAGACCAGAGAGGTTAAATGACCTGCCCAAGGCCACACAGTTGGCGAAAGTGGTAAAGCTGAGATACAAACCCAACATGTCTAAATACAGTCATCATCCCCTCCCTGCTGCCCCATCTCCTCTCAGCCTGCCAGATTCAGGGCCCTCCCCTACTTCCTACCTCCCGTATTCTCCTCATCTCTGTATCTCCCCACCCAGCCATCCTCCTTCCATCCTCTCATCATCTGTTCCCACTTGGTTGCATTCTTGGCTGCTTTTAATCTACCTGAAGAACACTACTGCTCTATGACCTTTAGTGGCTCCCTATGTCTGTGGATAAAATTCATCATCGTTGGCCCAATATTTCAGGACTTTAACCATCCAACCCCTTGTCTTCTTTTCCTACTTTGTTCCAACAGGCAGCCTTGGTTCATGGTCCTGTACACCTGCCCCACACTTGGGTACCAATATGCCTTTGCTCATCCTGGTCCCTCTGTCCATAGTGTCCTCCTCTCATCTCTAGCATATCTGCCCTCTGTTCTGGGAAACCTTTCCTGCAGCCTAAAGAGGAAGAGGCCTCTCCTTCCTCTGAACTCCTATATGACATTAGGAGCTCCTCCTTGGCTACCATGAACTATGAAGACATATGGCTATTTGCTTGTCTTCTCCTATAATGGTGAGCTCCTTGGAAGGCATGATCAGCCTCATTCATCCTTCACACCCCCGGAGTCCCCGGTATACAGCAGGTGCTCAATTAATACTTATCAAATGACTGAATGCTTGTATTCCTCATGGTCTCCAGGAAACAGAACTGCTGAGATCTTCTCTGTTGTATTCAGGGTCAGTCCAATGCAAACTTAGGGAAAGATGTTGCCCAAGTTCCGCTCTGCTTTCCGCCCTGTACCACATGCTTCTCTCTGTCTTCCCAGAATTGTCACAGTTCTCCTTAGCCAATGGCTCAGACATAAACTGTTATCCTCTCTCCTCCGATCAAAACTTATCTTTCCCTGGGCCCTGGGTGAATGGCTTTCTGGTTTCTGGCAAATGAATCCCAAGCTATGAGGTTAACAGCGAATTATGCGAGAAGCTAGATACCCCGGCACTGTCCAGCACTCCATATTTGAGCTTGAAAGTCCTTAGTTTTGTAGATGGGGAAACCAAGGGCCATGGAGAAAGGAAAGGGGAACCTACGTAAGACATTGGCTAGAGTCAGCCGGGCTTGCTGGGGAGCTCTGTATGACTTCCTGGGTTATCTCAGCCACTTGGATTGGAACATAGGTCTGCCAGTGGGCACTTTATCGTTGACGTGCACTCTCCCTCGGGTGTTCATCTCAGCAGCTCCAGGGGGTTTTCACTGACCCAGAGAGGTGTGGTGTGGGCCTCCTCACATAGCCTGCCAGTGGCAGGGCCAGGGTTACAGCGCTAGCCCCCAGCCAGGCTCGGGCCAGCCCTGAGGCTCACTCTCCTGAGCTGCTGTGATTTCTCACCGTGTCTTTCCTTGCTGGCAACAGCCCTGTGCATATGCTCGCATGATCTTTAGGGTCTGTCCCCCAAGCTGGACAGGCAGCCCAAGGGACAGTGCAGGAGACTGAGCCAAGGGAAATGCCAGGCCACGGGCAGTATGCACTGTTCCCCTGGGCACCAGTGGAGCCTGGTCTAGGGAGTCTGGGATCCCAGAGGGGTGATGCCAACCAGGCCTACCTGGCAGAGTCCCCTGCCTAGCAACCCCCATGAACAGGCCTGGCTCACTGCCTTCAGAGCCACCTCCTGGGCGGCTGCCAGATGATGCAGCACCTTCTGACTGCGCAGTCCTCCGCCCCATCCACCAGGGCAAGCAGCTTTGACAGTGGCAAACGTATGTACAAAACCCAGTTGCCATCAAGTCAACCCGAACTCATGGAGACCCTGTGTGTGTCAGACTAGAACTGTGCTCCATGGGACTGTCAGGGGCTGATATTTTGAAAGTAGATCTCCAGACTTTTCTTCTGAGGCACTCTGGGTGAACTCGAACCTTCAGCCTTTTGCTTAGCAGGCAGCCAAGTGTGTTAACTGTATCACCCAGGGACCCCTACATGTTTACAGCATGTGCACATTCACATGTTGAACCACACACAGATGCAATGTGTTGCCTGCTGTCCTGTGCCACGTGTACTCCGTGCCCATGTATATGACACGCCCCACCCCCCGAATGTCTCTAGTTCATGTTCTACTTTAAACACTCTAGACAGGCAGCATCCCCCGGTGGTCAAGAGCTTCCCCTCTTAAATGTGGGTTCACATTCATCCTGTGCTATTTAACAGCTGTGCATGTCTGTCGAGTTACTCAGCCTCACTGAACCTCCGTTTCCTCATCAATGAAGTGGGAATGTTCTCGTTGTTGTTAGGTGCTGTCAAATCAGCTCCCACTCATAGTGATAGTGTGGACAACAGAAAAAACACTGCCCGGTCCTGTGCCAGCCTCCTGATTCTTGCTGTACCCGAGCCCATTGTTGCAGCCACTGTGTCACTCCACTTTGTTGAGGGCCTTCCCTTTTTCACTGACCCTCCACTTTACCAACCATGATATCCTCCTCCAGGAAATGGTCCCTTCTGACAAAGGACCGAAATAGGTGAGATGAAGTCTGGCCATTCTTGCTTCCAGGGAGCTTTCCGGCTGTACTTCTTCCAGGACAGATTTGCTCTTTCATTTGGCAGTCCATGGTACTTTCTTTCTTCTTTGACAACACCATAACTCAAAAGCGTCAACTCTTTGGTCTTCCTTATTCATTGTCCAGCTTTCACATGCATATGAGGCAATTGAAAATACTGTGGCTTGGGTTAGTTGCATCTTAGTCTTCAAAGAGGCATCTTTGCTGTTCAGTACTTGAAAGTGAGAATGCCGCCCCCTGACTTCTTGTATTGTTAAGATCAAATGAGAAAATGCGTGGGAAGCACTGACCACAGGATTGTGCAGCCTCGTTTCCCTTCTACCCTGACAGGCAGTCTTGGTTTGCAGTCCTGGGCATCTGTCCCACATGTGGGCACCTCATGTCTTGCTCACCTGGTCTCTGTACACAAAGAACCCTCCTCACGCATCTGCCCCCTCTTCTCAGAAGCCTCAATGGATCCACTCTTGGTACTGGGGCCATGTTTATAAGGTAAATTAGAGCAGGAGGAGCTTGATACTGGGCGTCTCTATCTAAGAGCTGAGAGTTCTCTGAGAGAGTGTAGAGACTGATGGCGAGCCCCGACTCCTGTCACAGACATGGAGAAGGAGGCCAGTGAAGAAGAGGGTGTGGCTGAGTGCTCTTAGCAAGTTAGCATGGCATCAGGACTGGAACGCATAATTCCTGCCTTCTTCCTGGGGTTTGCAGGGGTCCACTGTGGCCACCTTCTGGAAGTGACAACTGCCCCTTCTGAAGGTCTGCTAATTGGGTGGGTGGTCTCTTTCTCTCAACAGGTTTCAGGGAGCAGGGGCAGAAATGAAAGGTTGGAGTTTTGGGGGGGGTCCCCCAGGTGAGCCTCTTAATCAAGTGTGTGTGTGTGTGTGTGTGTGTGTGAGAGAGAGAGAGAGAGAGAGAGAGAGAAAAACCCTAGAGAGGAGAGGGAGACGCTGGGAACAAGACTGAGAGAAGCCCAAATTGAGGCTGAGACACAGCCATCGGGCTGGGTGGCTGAGACGGGGGCTGCAGGTGACAATGTGAGCCCACGTAAGGATGGCACATCTGCATGTCATGCTGCTAAAGCCATCTCTGTTGTCAGCTATTCCCTGCAGCCATTTATATATTTATTTATGCCATTCTGGAAAAAGCCTGGAATGGCACCCCTTCCCAGGGAATTGCCCCCACCCCCACCCCCAGTTCTCAAGCACTGGCTGCCATGACATTAGTGCTCAGCAGCCTGCAGCGTCTGGCTTGACATTAGCGTTCACCAGATTGCAGAGCACTAATGACATTTGCATTTTGCTGGCTGGCAAAATGTGGGCTTTGCGTGGTGGCTGGGTTGAGGGGATCCAGGGGGCAGGTGGAGGGTCCGAAGGCCAGAGGGAGGGGTACACCTGCTGGGCTGGAAGCTCATGGTGGTCTCTAAGACACACAGGAAGGGGCAGAGGTGGGAGCAGAGGGAGGGAGGGCCTGGTGAAGTTTAGAGACCAGTTTGTCTAAAGACTTGCCCAGGACACAAAGCGACTCCAGTGCAGTGCTCCCCACCCCCTCCCCTGCTGTCCTCCTCTGCCTCACCTCCTTAACATTTATTGAGCAATTGCTGTGCCAAATGCTACTCTGGGGCTTCACAGACTTGAGATAGTCGATTTAACTCCCAGCAATCCTTGGAAGGGTGTGCTGTTATTATCCCTGTTGTACAGATAAAGAAACTGATGCTCTGAGATGATCCTTATCTTGCTTAGGGTCCCACTTCTGACAAGAAGTTACCCTGACACCCAGTCAAGATCCACCTGCCTCCAAGCCCACTCTCCTGACCTCTGTGGGCACTGCTTCCACACCTTGCCCAGGCTTGAACAGAGGCAGAAAACAATTCTCTGCTCCAGCCCAGGGCTCAGTAGAAGGGGAGCACATTCACACACGGACACCAGGCTTCCGCAGTGTACCCAGAGCTGCAAGTCTGACAACTATAAGGGAGGGAGCAGCCCTGGAGAGAGCACCAGGCCATGAGTCAGGAGACACCCAGGATTCAGACCTCACTCTGCCACTAACTTGCTGTGTGACTATGGGCATGTCAGTGACCCTCTCTGGGAATCAGTCTCCTTGGTAAAATGAGACCATTGATCTGAATAGCTGGAACATCCCAGGATTGCATTTTCAGATGAAAAAGCAAATTTCCTTCAATGCACTAGGACTCCTGGAGATTCCTCCCATTCACTCAGACATCTGAAATTATGTTTTACATCAAAGCAAATCGTCAAACATTTGTCAAGCCTTCCTGCTCTGTGGAGGGCACTGTGCTAGACACAGTGGGTGTGATGCTTGCGCGATGCTCACACACAGGATATGCACTCACAGGCACGTGCATAGACCTGTGTCCTAGGTTCTTTTCCAGTTAGTTAGCAGGAGCCTAGATGATGGCTCCCCAATCTGGCTGCATAACCACAAGCTCCTGCAGTGGTTGTCTCATCACACCGCCTCCTGCAGGGTTTAGAGAGCATTGCGAACAAAAAGGAGACCTCGGGCAGGTGAGCTGATGTGATTTCTGCACCAGGCAGTCACAGCTGGTTCTGCTTGTCTCTGGCAGGTGGGCAACTCCTGGACAGCCTTGAGCTTGCAGTGGCCAGAGCTTCAAACACTGATCAAAGGAACTCAAACCCCTGGAATTCAACTTTTAGAAACGTGGACATAATCCTTTTCCAGACTTCACATCGCCAGCCACCCAGGTAAGGGAGTTCAGGCTTGATCACATGGGTTTTCTGCTACTATTGTTGTTGTTGTTGCTGTTACTAACAGCAACCGTCAGCAGGACAGCCTATTGTTCTTTATCACAGTGCCCTACTTTATTTCCTTCACTAGTGGAAGAACCAAGTGTTTAAGACTCCAAAGTCCACCAGACCTGGGTTCCACCTAGAACCACCACTTACTAGTGTATGACCTTGGACAGGATTCCCAACTTTTCTGTGTCTCAGCTTCCTCGTTGGTCAACTTAGGAAGTAACAGCAGTCACCTTTTGGGTATGTGGTAAAGGTGAAATGAGGGACTATCTGAAAAGGCCTTACAGCAGGACTGATAAATGGTAAGCTTGGAACCCAACAATGTTAGCTGTTATATATAGAATCCCTGTATTCACGACAACCCATAATTAATTCACTCACACACTGATGGTCTGTCTTCTGTGCTAGCATGTGGGCTCCAGGAGGGTTTTGTCTGTCTTGTTTTTAGTTCATTCCCTGCCAGCACAGTACCTGGTCCATTATTCGTTGAATGACCGAATAAGTGAAGATGCTTTACCTCATTATGCAGACTCTTCAGAACAGTCCTCGAAGGTCCATGTATTAGTGAGGATATGGGTCTGGTTGTATGTAACAAAACCCCAAAATAACAGTTCCTTGAACAAGATTGTTGTTGTTGTTATTGTTAGCTGCTGTCAAGTCAGCCCCAACTCATAGTGCACCCAAGCACGATGGCATTGAACCACTGTGATTCACACGGTATTTGTTGCCTGATTTTTCAGAAGTAGTTTGCCAGGCATTTCTTCCTGGTCTGTCTTAATCTGGAAGCTTCGCTGAAACCTGTTCAGCTTCCTAGAAATGTGCAAGCCTTTGCTAAAGATGGCTTAAACCAAACCAAACCCACTGACATTGAGTCAGTTCTGACTAATAGCAACCCCCATTGGGTTTCCAAAGCTGTAAATCTTTATGGAAGCAGACTGTCTCATCTTTCTTCTGTGGAGCAGCTAGAGGGCTTGAACCACCAACTTTTCGGTTAGCAGCCAAATGCCTTAACCATTATACCACCAGAACTCCTTAGCAGATAGCTGATTGCTGAATATGAGAAGCATTTGCCAGGAATCAAACCCAGATCTTCTGTGTGGAACACAAGAATTATCCAAGATAAAAGTGGATTTTTCTCTTAAGTCAAGTTCTGCACTGGTAAGACAATTCTTCTATACAAAAGCATTAGGGGCTCATGTTCCTTCTGTCTCATGACTTCACCATCCGTCATCTACATGATATATGATGGTCCATCACATTGTCCATAGAAGAAGAAGTCAGAGGAGAAGAACACACCCCTATCTCACTTCCATTCACATCCCACTGACCAGAATTTAGTCATGTGAGCAAATGTAGCTGCAAGAGAAGCTAGGAATCGCGGTCTTTATTCTAGTGGCTATCTGCACAATTCCATTACCATGGAAGAAGGGGAAGATGGATACTAGGAAATATAGGCTATGTTGATCTTGCTATGTTAATGATCCCCATTTTTTCTCAACCTTACCTCCTCTCCCCACACCCTGACATCCAGTGATCTTTTTAGTGTCTTTATAATTTTGCCTTTTCCAGAGTGTCATATAATTAAAATCACACTGTATATAAGCCTCTCCAGACTGGCTCCTGGCACTTAGCAATATTTAAGGCTCATCAGTGTCTTTTTGTGGTTTGGTAGTGTGTTCCTTTTAATTCCTGAGTAATATTCCATTGGGTGTACCACAGTTTGTTTATCCATCACTTGTTGAAGGATACCTTGGTTGCTTCCAGGTTTGACGGTTATGAGTAAAGCTGCTATAAACATTCATGTGTGGGTTTTTGTGTGGACCTAAGTTTTCAATCAGTTGGATAAATACCTAGGAGGATGAGTGCTAGATTATTAAGACTATGGATAGCTTTGTAAGAAATGGCCAAGCTGCTTTCCAAAGTGGCTGGACCATTATGCATTCTCCCCAGCAATGAATGAGAGTTCCTGTTGCTCCATAGCCTCACCAGCTGGTGATGCTGTCAGTTTTGTGGATTTAATCCTTCTGTGAGGCGTGTGGCGAGGCAGTGGTAGAATTCTCACTTTCAATGCAAGAGACCCAGATCCAGTTTCCAGCCGGTTCCCCTCGGGCACAGCCACACCTGTCCGTCAGTGGAGGCTTGTCAGTTGCTTTGATGCTGAACAAGTTTCAGCAGAGCTTCCAGACTACCCCAGCCTAGGAAGAAAGGCCTGGCAATCTACTTCTGAAAATCAGCCAGAGAAAACTCTGTGGATCGCACCAGTTTGATTCACAACTGACGATGGGGATGGTGCAGATAGGCAGCATTCTGTTCCAACCCGTGTGGGGTCTCCATGAGTCAAGGCCCACTCAGTGGCAGCTAACAACAACAACAATGTGCTCTTAAAGACCTGAGTCTACGCGGAGGCTTCTTCCCACAGGACCAACTGCAGCCCTCCAGCCTCACCCTCTGCTTTTCTGAAGCCTCACCGAGGGCGGGAAGGAGAAGGAGACAGGAGCTGGTGTCTGAGGGTGCCTGTGCAGGGTTCCCCGGGGACACGTGAGCAGGCCAGCTCCCCGTCCCCAGCTGACATTCATCCAGCAGCTCTGTTATGCATTTAGAACATGCTATGAGATTTCATTTGGAAAAAAGTTTACTCTGTAGAAAGAAGATTGAAAACCCCAGGATGTGATGGTGCCTCTTGGCAACTGTGGCCAAGCCTCTTTATGATCTGTTGCTGGTTTCGTTCTGGTCAACCACAAACCTCTGGGTCTTCTCCAGACGCGCTTCCTCTGGCTTGTGGATGCTGGCGCTCTGACTCACCATGCAGGCCAAGCCTGCTCAGTACACAGCATCATGCCTTATATGGTATGCTGGCATTTCTGGGTAAATGGGTATTAATTCATGTTCTCTGCCAGTGGCTACTGAGCTTCTGCTATGCACCAGAGCCTGCTTCAGATGCTGGGTGCTGAGCAAGAGCAAAGCTGAAAAGAAAGGTCCCTGTTCTCAGGGGCCTTGGTGGCAAAGGGTCCTTGTCCTCTCCTCTGGGAGGATAGTGTCTTGCCCCCAGCCCCTTATCCAGTGCCTCGCTCTGTGCCGAATCATATTCAGGCTTGGGGGATGCTTATTGGTTGATAATTTTTCATGCCATTTTTTTTAAAGCCCTCACCTATGCTGGATGCTGCAGAAATGCTAGAATGACTCACCCTCTAGGACTTCGAGTTTGAGATGCAGCTTTTGATGGACTTGGAGAGGGAGGGAGGGAGGGAGTCAGTCAGGGTCTGTGTAAAAGCAAACAGGAAGAAGTTGGCAAGCTCCTATTTCAGCCATCATTCATTCATTCAGCAGCACTCAAAGACCTCTACCGTTACCTCAGCCATCAGTGGGTGTGATCCCTGCCCTCCAGAGACTCCTGTATGTTACAAGGGAGACAGACATGAAAATAAATCCTGTTATCCAAGGTGGAGAACGAGAGAGTACAGAACTGAAACACAAAGAAACGCTTGAGAGGTTCAAAGACCAGAGGGAGGTTACTTTATTGTAGGGAACCAGGGAATTCATTGCTTTCGAGCTGGACATGTGAGGATGCTGGGTAAGGTATGGGACATGTGAGGATGCTGAGGGAGGGCATTCCAGGAGGAAGAAACGAAGATGGCAACTGTCTGTCTATCTATCATCCGTCTGTCTATCTACCTACCTACCTATCTGTCCATCCATCCATCCATCCATCCATCTATCCATCAGACATCATGTTTAGTGAAGCAGAGGGTCAGCGAGGGTGAGGGGGACCCTTGGTGATTAGTTTGGCACAATGTTGTTGTTGTTGTTGTTATTTGCTGTCGAATCGGACCCGACGCATAGCGACCTCTCCTTGGGTTGCCGAGGCAGTATCGCTATGGAAATAGATTGCCCCACCTTCCTTCCGAGGAGTGGCTGGTGGATTTGAACTGCCAGCCTTCTGGTTAGCAGTCAAGTGCCTTAGGCATTATGCTATCATAGCCACAGCAAATGTCTAAACTGCCAGCAATGGTAAGGAAGATGTAGGACGGGGCAGCATTTTGTTCTGTTGTACATAAGGTCATGATGAGTCGGTCGACTGGATGGCATCTATCCATCCATCCATCCGTTCATCTGTCTTGACTCAATGGCATGCGTGTATCCAGCCATGCATCTATCTATCTATCTTTATGCTTGTTTGGGTCCTGAATTGCAAGGGATTTTGGGTAATTCTGGAGGAGCCAAAGCCTGCATGATGAGAGGTTCTGGGAAGTCCGATCTGCCCCTGTTGTCACCTTGCTTTTGGTGGCTATGAGTACATGACCTTCGCTAGTCCCCAGTACCCAGCCTTGAGCCTGCCATGTGCAGGGCACAGCCAGTGCTTGGTGAATGGATGGACAGATGGATAGATAGTGGATTCACTGTCATACACACTCCTCGAGCCCCAGCCCAAATTCACAAGGCAGTTGGACACACCAGTGTCTTTGGTTGTATTCCTGTGACAATTTGATTTTTGCCTCTGTGGGACAGCAGCAGTTTTGAGTAATGGAATGGACTCAAAACAAATGAGTTCTGAGCTTGTCAACGGCTCTGTTTCTGTTACGGGAGGCAGTATGGTGTGTTCTCTGATTTAAGACGTGAGCATGGCGTGCAGACAAGCATGAGTTCAAACTTCAGAGGCACAGCAGGGTGACCTTGGGCATGTTGCTTAGTCTCCTTCAAATTCCATTTTCTCATCTAGGAAATGGTGGCACTAGTAGCACCCAACTCACAGGGCTGTGATGAGCCTTAAATTAAATAATGGGTATGAAGCATGCCACAGAGTGAAGGCTCTAGAAGGGATGGGGATGGTGGATTTAATGAGCCCCTTAAGCTATTTGTTGCATAAATGGCTCTCCTCCAAACAGACCTGAATAGACTGCTTTGCATTTTAAGACAAAATTATTTTTTAAAGTTAATATTACAGAACTAATCCATGCTTATTTAAAAATTTAAGCAATATAGAAGGATTTAAATGAAAAAGCAAATGCCCCCTCTCCCACCTGTCCGTCCCATCAGTCCATGTCCCCAGCAACATTCTCTTTGAATGTGGAGCTTCCCAAGTTTGGAATGTTTCCCTTTCTTTTCTTCCTTTAGGGCAGGAGACAGATACACTGTCAGGAGGGGTCAGAGGCCAGGTGGCTGTTGTGTAGAATTACTGTCAAGGCCAAAAGGCCTGAGGCTGGTGCCTGAGTTGTCCCACTGGAGCCAAGGGCAGCTCGGTGTCCCTAGGAGCACCCAGGCATGTCTGATACTTGTTTGCTGTGAGCCCTTAAGTGTCATCCTCAGTACAGAAAGGGATGGTCTGAGACCTGCCACATTTGGGTGGGGCCTGGAGTGCCAGGCTCATGGAAACCACTGCCAGTCACTTGCCAGGGCCCCCTCTTTGGCCTTGGTGTCCGTGGGCTCTGTCCTGCCCATACCTTCGACGTCTCTTGCAGGACAATTACTCACTCCTGCCCACCTTCTGACAGCCTGCGTGTCATGCCAGTGCCCTCTGCCACCATGCTCCTTCCCTCACTGGGAAGAGAGCACTGCCTCAAGCAAAAGCAAAGGCAACCATTGTTAGCAGTTGTTGCATCGCTCTGACTCACGGTGACCTTGTATGTAACAGAACGAAATGTTGTCTGGTCCTGTCCAATCTTCATGATCGTCGATGTGTTTGAGTCCGTGGCTGCAGCTGCTGTGTCAGTCCCTCTCGTGGAGGTTTTTCCTGGCCCCTACTTTATCAAGCGTGATGTTCTTCTTCTTGTCAGTGTTGCATGGAATTGCAGCAGGTTTGAAGTTTACTCCCAAACACTAGCGCACAACGTGTGCCACTTGCCTTGCCTTTTCTAAATCTTTGAGTCCCCCTCTGCCTATTTGGAAAGTCATGCAGTCTTAGTCATGTTGAGGAGGGGCTTTCCTGACCCCTAGGATCATGTGGAGTCTTAGGGGTAGTTTTGGTTCTCTAGTGTTGCTCTAATAGAAATTACCACAAATAGGTGACTTTATCAAACAGGAGTTTATTCTCTTACAGTATAGGAGGCTAGAAGTTTGAGTCCAAAGTGCCAGCTCTAGGGGCTGGGTGAAAGCCCCTTGACCTTGGGCTTCAGCTCTGTCTCTTGCTCCCGGCCCACTGGAGCAGAAGGCATCTCTTCACTCAGGCAGCTGCTAACTGCTGAGGCTGACAAACCCAAGGTCGACAAGTAAATGGCACAGTCCCCAAATTTTCAAACCACAAGCCAGGCCATTGATTCAAGTCCATTAACAGCCCCAAGATCAACATACAACATGGCAAAGCTGCTAAACAAAGACTTGGCTACCTGTGGGATTCAAGCATGCCAAAAGCTGCTAAGACCCTTTTCAAAACTCTTCCATATGTACTGGAAGAAGACCACATCCCTAAGGTAGCTGCTCCAGTAGATACCACCATGGAGTCTGCTACCAGTCTCACCATGGGGAAGAACTACATCCAGCTACCCAGCCACTCAACCAGGCCCAGCCAAGCTGACACATAATCTTAACCACCACAGGGGTCTTTGGGGAAGGCTGCTGGCCTTCACCACCCAGGATGTTGCCAAGAGGCTCTTTAGATAAGCCTAGGGTTTAGGAAGGGCAGGCAGGCAGCGGTTACTTCTGTGCCAAGCTGAACACAGCTGTGGTCTTTAGTTGTAACTCCTAGCCATAAGTTTCAGTATGTAGACCTTCATGCTCTCTTGGGCATCTCAGGTCACCCCAACCAAATGCTGGTACCTCTTGGGAGGGCTGTTCCAGGAACAGGGCACATGAGCCTGCTGCTCTTGGATTCCACAAAATCCTCTTCTCTTGACTGGTCTCTGGAGACTCAGAGATGCTCTCCAGCCCTTTCCCAGGCCTGCTACCTCTGCCTCCCTCCCTTGTCAGGCTCCCAGCGTTCCCACCTTGAGGATTCCAGTCTAATGTCCTTAAGGAGTTTCCAAAGTCCATATGGTGAGCTGTCTTCCTAGGTCCAGCAACTTCTGTGTCTGGCCTTGAAAACCAGTCATAAAGGGTGGAACCTCAAGACTTGGGCACCATCTTAGGAAACAGGAGAGAAGAGTTTCCCACAAGAGTTAACAAATCAGGAGAGATCGTCTCTGTAGGTTATCTTGCCACCCACATTGGTTGCCATAAATGAATCAGTATCTTTCTTTCATTTATTTTTTGAACACTGACTGGAACCTGGATTCTCTGAGACTGGAAATAGGAAATCAAACCAGACAGATCTCAAAGAGCTCAGTTTAACCAGTGGTTCTCTGACGGTGGTCCTCAGACCATCAAGGTCATCTGGGAACTTGAAAGAACAGATCTTTGGACCCCTTGCCTAGCATACTGAACCAGAAACTCTGGGGTGGGGCCCAGCAATCTGGGTTTGTCCATACCCTTCAGGGGATTCTGATGCTTGGTCAAGTTTGAGAAGCACTGAGGCCAGCAAGCAGCTGAAAGCTGGACTGATACACTGATGAATGTCACATAGAGGGACTGACCGAGCCCACACTGGGAAGATAGGAGGTTCTGGGGAAGGCTTGAGTTTTATGAGTAACATAAAGGTACACAAAGAAGTCTGTGTGTGATTTGGGGGAGGGTTGTGGATACCTGGCAGAGGTATCTGCATGTGCAAAGGCCTGGAGACATGATATACCAGAAGCCTTCCAGAAGCTGGGTATAAGAGGTTCCTCCAGGACGGAACAAAAGAGGTGTGAGGGAGGGAGGAGCTAATAAAAAACCAAACTCATTGCCATCTAGTGGATTCCAATTCATAGGACCTACAGGAGAGAGTAGAACTGCCCCATGAGGTATCCAAGGCTGTAAATCTTTATGGAAGCAGACTGCCTGATCTTTCTCCCACCAAGCAGCTGGTGAGTTTAAACTTCTGACCTTTTGGTTAGGAGCCAAATGCCTTAACCACTGGGCCACCAGAGCCCCTTGGATAATAGATAATAGTAAGAGGTGTGAAGGAGGGAAGGTGTGGTAGTTATGTTTGTGTGTCAACTTGGCTGGGCCTGGTTGAGTGGCTAGGCAGCTGGTGGTAGTTATTCCCCATGATGAGACTGGCAATCAACTCCATGGTGGGATCTACCACAAGCAGCTGAGTAGCTGCCTTTGGGATGTGGGCTGCTTCCTGTATGTAAGGAGAAGCCTTGGGAATTGTCTCCAGCCTGTGGCACGCTTGGACCCTGCATGTAGCTGTGTCATTGCTCAGCAGCCTGCTATGCTCTGCCAACTTTGGAACTTACAATGGATGTAGGTTAATGACCTGCCATGTGGTTTGGTAACATCGAGACTGTGCCTTTTGACTTGTCAACCTTGGGGCTTCTCAGCCTCAGCAGCCAGCAGCCGTCTGAGTGAAGAAATGCCTCTAGCTCCAGTGGGCTGGGAGCAGGAGGCAGAGCTGGACCCCAAGGTTGAGGGGCTTTCACCCAGCCCCTAGAGCCTGGCACTTTGAACTTGGACATAGAGCCTCCAAATTGTAAGAATAAACTCCTCTTTGTTAAGGCCATCCCATTTGTGGTATATTCTTGTCAGAGTGGCACTGGGTAACCAGACAGAAAGGATAACTCTCTGGTGCGTAGTTTGGGCTTTTCCCTGGAGCACTGGGGAGCAAACAAAGGGTTTATGTAAAGGAGAAGGAAGGAGCTGTGTCTTGGGAAGATGGTGGGGAGGTTGTATGGTTGAGGGTGCAGGGTCTCTAGAGTCAGTTGCAGCCATCCGAAGGACCACAGGAGGTGACAGACTGTGTGCTGGAGGAAAACACAGAGTCTGTGGGTGGGTGGGGAGAAGGCAGAGTGGAGCTCTGAAACCCTGAGTCGTGGAGGAGCCCTGCCCTCTTGTTAGAACATTCTCTCAGGAGAGCCAGGTGAGGGCTGGAGCCCAGGTGGTTGTACTTGTCCCTCTCTGTCATGGTACCTCTTGGAGGTACTCGATCACTGTCAGCCACTGTAATAACTCTTCAGCCCTTCCCTTTCCCAAGAAGGAGTCTCTGTGTAGGTGCCTTCCATCCCATCTTGTCTCTGGGACTATGATACTGGCTGCAAGTCTGGGTTCTAGGCTTGGAGTGGAGGCACCAAGAAAATGCAAGAGCAAATCCAAACCCTCTGAATGTGGAGCCAAGTGGGGGCCAGGAGGGTCTGAGGTGAAGCTGAGGTACTGTGGGCTGGGAGGAATGGGAGCCCCCTGGCCTCCCCACCCCAGTTCTGGCTTATGGACCCCCATGGGAAGGAGGTAGCAAGGAGAGTCCCCAGCCCATCCCCTTCCTCAGAGGCCCCAGCCTCCCTCACTGCCTTCTCGGGACCAGGCAGGCCCATCAAAGATACGGGGGCCTCTCCGGGGCCTGGGGCTCCCTCCTGGGAAGGGGGCCCCTTATGAGCTCATCCTGTGGTAAGTCCAGCTGAGTGGGAGGAGGGAACTTTGCAAATCGCTGCCAGAGCTCCCAGTCTTTGGAGCGGCCAGAACTGGAGAGGGGGAAATGGTGGGGGACATCCTCAGGGCAGAGGGTGGGGCAGGTACGAAGCAGGCGTCTGGCTGGAGGGCCAGATGGGGACCCATTTGACTGGGTGGGCAGTGGCATTTGATTTGGTGTCTCCTGCTTCCTAAGCACTCACTACTGAGGCAAGTTTAGACTACATTGTGGCTGCTCAGAGCCCTGTGATCAGTCCTCACCAGTGTGTTCATGTATCATGTTAGGCCTAAATAGCAATCCGTGCTGATTAGTGGTGAGCCCTCAGAGGAGCTGCAGTTCCCGCTGAGGACGTGCCAGCCAAGACCTGCCCTCTAGGCCCCCTCCCTCAGGATCAGGCCTTTATCCTCTTTTGATGTGAAAGAAATAGGTTAGGGTTTAGTATTCTGAATACAGAATTAGCTCTTTAGGGAAGTCATCGGCAAGGATGTGTGGCCTTACAGACTCACTGGACTGGAAGAAGTTCTCAAGGTCATCTGTTTTGATCCCCTTGAGAAGTAGTCTTGGAGCCTTTGCTTGCATACCTCTAGTGATGGGGAGCTCACTCCCAGCCATGGGAACAATATTCAGACTGCTCTGAAAGTTCTTCTGCTTTGTATAGGCTCTGGGTGCAAATCCTGCTCAAGCTACTCACTGTGTAGCTTGAGGCAAGTGACAACTTTTCAGAGCTCTGGTTTACATTCCTCTAACATAGATTTGCTCACTTTTTGAGAGGTCTAAAGCAGACATCTTTACAACCATGGGCAAGTCAAATCTCTCCACAATGCACAGATCCTGAGCCCAGACAGGTCTTCTCTGATAATTTCAAGGTCCACCCTGAAGCATCACCAGGGTAAATGTAAAGTTCCTCCTTGGCCTCCCTCCAGAGCCCCAGAGCACACCTAGAAGATGCTTGTTCTGGCTAGAATTGTGTCCCCAAAAGAGTATGTATTGAAATCCTGACCTCTGTATCTGTTGATATGATCTTTTTGGAAAAAAAATAGTTTTCTTTGTTATGTTAACTATTGTACCAGTGTAGAGTCCTAAAGCTAATCTCTTCTGAGTTATAAAAAACCAGGGTAGACACAGAGACACACACACACAGAGAAGACAGACACTAAGGAATGCCAAAGATCTCCAGCAGACACCAGAAACTAGGAGAGAGGCTCACAGAAGGATTGACCCAGAACTGTGAGAAAATAAATTTCTGTTCTCCAGAGCCACTCACTTGTGGTGTTTCTGTTATGGCAGCACTAGGACACTGAGAAAGGAGCTCTGGTGAAGTGGTTAAGGCATTTGGCTGCTAACCAAAAAGTTGGTGGTTCGAACCCACCAGCCATTCCGTGGAAGAAAGATGAGGCAGTCTGCTTCCATAAAGATTCATAGCCTTGGAAACCCTATGTGGGTCATTATGAGTTGGAATTGACTCAATGGCAGTGAGTTTGGTTTTTTTTTTTGAGGACACTAGGACAGTGCTCAGCAAAGGTCCCTCAAACGGACCCATCAGGGCCTTAAAGGCAGGCCTTGGCTTGAGCCTCCCTCCAGAGCCCCAGAGCCAGGATGCCTGCGCTGCCAGACAGGCCCTGGTCTCTGGAGGCCACTGATTTAGTTGCTGCTTCTGGGGAGGCCAGTCCCCCTGCAGGCTCCTTCCCCAGGGCTCTCCTGACCCCAGCATGTGTCTGTCGGAGGCCAGCCCCACTCTTGTGCAGCATCCCACCACCTTACACTGATCGGGGAGTCACTGGTGTGCCCAAGGATCCTTCAAGACCCTGGGCATTTAGACCCAGCACTTCAGAGTTTTAGTGTGGTCACCTGGTGGGGCTGTTCCATTTCCTCACATCTCATAGGAAAAAAAATAAATAACAAGACAATGCCCGATGCAAGGGGAGAAGGGGAGGAGAGCGTCTGGCAGTGACTTCACCCCTCCACTAGCCCCCGTTGCCTCTCTTCCCCACAGAGCGAGGACATCCTGTCGGCCACACCATCGACCCTCTGCACTCCTGTTTCATTGTTGTTACTTTTTTGTTTTTGTTTTTTAACAACCTTATAGAGTTATAATTCACATACCATAAAATTCTCTCGTTTACAGCACACAGTTCAGTGATTTGCGGTAATTTAGGGAGATTACAGCCATCACCACAATCTAACGTTAGAGCATTTACATCACCCCCAAAAGAAATCGGGTGTCCGTTCCTACTCCCACCCAGGCAACCACCAGTCTACTCCCTATCTCTGTAAGTTTGCCTTGCTGGACTTTTCAAACACATGGGATCCTACACATGTGCACGCCTGTTTTTAATAGCCTGGTAGTGGTAGGTGGAGTCTATATTTCCTCAACCTTATGTCCAATGTCTGCTCAGTGACTGGCCAGCCAAGACCAAGCTGTAAAGTGTGGTTTTTTAGAGTTGCAAGAACACATAGAGGCTCCTGAGTACAAGCTTCACTTCAGTGTAAGAAAGAAATCCTCTGTATCCAATCCCAGACTAGGACCCCCACACACATATTCAGATATGTTTGAATATTCTCAGTGCCAGGCAGCTCACTACCTCACAGAAACTCAAGGAAACTCACATGTCCTGATGACACGCTAAGTGCCAGACTGCTGATGTCAGTGGGTCTTTGATTCTGTCCTCTGTGATGAAATCAGTTTACCACTGAGGAAATTGCAGCTCAGAGAGGTTGAGGCACTCACCCAAAGTCACACAGGTAGTAAATGGGAACCTACTGCTGTTGAATTGATTCTGACTCACAGTGACCCTGTAGGACAGATTTGAACTGCCCCATATGGTTTCCAAGGCTATAAGTTTTTAAGGAAGTAGACCGCCTCATCTTTCTCCCGTGGAGCAGCTAGTGCGTTCCAACCGCTGACCTGACCTTTCACTAGCGGCTGAGCACTTTAACCACTGTACTACCAGGGTTCCATGTAAGTGGTGGAAGGCAGGATTTAAAACCATGCTCTCTCTGATTTTAAATCCCTCTTTCAACAACTGCACTGCATTTCCACTCTGTTGTGGGACTTCTCACTTTTGTTTCTGGGTAAAATCTATTTTCCTGCACTTTTCCCCATTGTTTCTAATTTTGCCATCCAGAACCACACAGACTACCATCCTGTTTCGGGGTAGGACGGGGTGAGAGGTAGTTAGGGAAGACTTAGAGGTGATATTTAAGTTAAAATTTGAAAGATGAGCAGAATTGGTAGGAAAGAGTTTCTAGGAATTCTTTGAACTACCAGCCCTTGGAACATTTCACAGCTGCTGAGGCTGGAGGGTAACTGTTTATAAAATCTATTCTTACTGTTCTTTCTCCCTTAGATATCACCACTGAATGTTGTTCCAGCAACAGTACTTGAATACCCCCAGAGACAAGGAGCTTGCTACCTTACCTGGGAACTTATTCTATCATGGAGCAGCTCTGACTCTAGGCTGGAATGAGACTGCCTCCCTGTATAGCCACAGCCAACCTATGGCCACACAGGTTACTCCAGTCCATCTTCCTATCACCAGGCTCAGGGATCTGAGCACAGCAGGCAGTTCCTGTGGGCAGCCATAAGCCTCGCCCTGAGTGTGCCTGATTCCTTCACCCTTTATTTTATTTTTTTAATTTTTATGCACATTTATTTCAAATGGCTTTTGTTACAAACTTAACATGGACATTTCCCTTTCCATGAAGGGAAAAATCACAAAAGATTAAGTAGAAATGTCTTAGGTAGGAAGGGGCTGTATTAGTGCAATTAATATTAATGTATTACTCTCTATGACGCAGTGGAGATCTTTAGATGGGAAATGGCAATGCTTTTGAAGTTCTTTAGTATAGACAGGAGCTCTGGTGGCATAGTGCCTAAGGCATTTGACTGCTAACTGGAAGGATGATGGTTCAAACCCACCAGCCACAATGGGAGGGCCCTCCCACCCATACTATATTCTATGGCTTTCTTTACATGTTCTACTTATGAGGACAGGGGTTTTCTGACTCACTCATCATTCTTTCCACAGCATTTAGTATCATACTAGGCACATAACTATTGAAAGAATAAATGGATCAATAGACAACAGCAGCAGTGTTTATTCTTATGAAGGCAAACTCTGCAGTATAGTCCAGACTTGGAGATGTGTGTGAAGAAAAGTATCTGGCTCTCAAAAGCCTAGTTTTGACTTAAAAACAAGAAACTGCTTTTGTCCCTCATTTCTTTTTTTTTCTTTTTTTCATTGTAATTTGGGTGAAAATTTGCAGAGCAAATTCACTTTCCATACAACAGTTCACATACACTGTCTCATGACATTGACCACAATTTACCACAATACAACAGCTCCCCTCCTACTTCCTCCCGATAGTTACCTCTTCCCTGTGTCCATCCCTCCATGGACTCCTGCCCCCTGAGCTGTCTCCCTGTGCATAAGCAGCCCTTCTTTCTCCCATGATTGATCTCTCCAAGGAGTGTATCTACCTAGTGTAAATGTTCAACTCCTATGCCTTTTGTTTGGCTGGAAGCCACAGGCATGGGTTTAATTCCAGACCTGAAGGGCAGCTAGGGGCCGTAGTCTCAGTGTTTCCACCAGGCTCTATCAGACCAGCAAACCTGCTTCCCCTTCTCCCCCACAAATGATTTTGAGTTTTGTTCCACATTGTTCTCCCTCTCTATCCAGAATCTCCTACATAGATCCCCCTCCAAGTGGTTGACAGTGGTAGCTGGGCACCATCTAGTTCTTCTGGTCTCATAGTTGGATAAGCTGTGGCTCATATGGTGTACCAGTCGCTAGGAATAATTGTTTCCATGAATCTTTGATTTTCTTCATTCTTCTTTGCTCTGGACGAGGAGAGACCCATCATTGCATCTAGATGGCTGCTTGCAGGCTTTTAAGATCCCAGTAGCTATTCACCAAAGTAGGAGGTAGAACAGTGTTTTGTGTGGTATGTTATGCCAATTGAGCTTGATGTCCCCTGTGACTATGTCCCGAGCCCACCGATTCAACTACTTAGTCCCTCTGGGTAGCTGGCTGTGACCAAGAAGTGACTACAACCTTGTCCCTTGTCAGCTGTACTATACACCTGAGAATTCTTACAGAACATACAAATACACTTACAGGACCATTGTCTGCCAACCCTATACATGGTCTTGGGTACACTCCCTGCTTCATAGACATACCTAATAGTTCAGCCTGTCCACCCATCTATCCACCTATATACCCATGTTTGTCTTCACTGACAACACAGTACTGTATATGCAAAAGGGTTCATCTTTATTGTCTGTCCATTGTTCGTAGTGTAGATTGCAGACCCTGTTCTGGGATATCTAGCCAATGCCCTTGGACTTGGAGGCAGGTTAGGGTAGTGTTAAGAACATGGAGCCAATACCTGGTACACATCCCAGCTCTGCCGTTTATCAGGTATGACCTTGGACAAGTCCCTTAAGCTCACTGTGGTTCATGGCTCATTCTGTTCATATGTAAAATGAGGTAAGAATAGTACTGCACCAGCCTCATAGGGTTGCTATAAGGATGAATCGAGTTAGTGCTTGTAAAATGTTTAGAGCTGTGCCTGGCACAGGATGCTATATTAGTGTTTTCCTATTATTGGAGCTCTTGACATTAAATGCAGAGGATGGAAGAACTCTGTTCCTTCCTTGCTGCAAGTCTAGACCTTATGAATGCGTAATGCATACATACTTAGGTTCCTTATAATAGCAGATATATGTACTTGGCTTACTATGTGCCCAACTGGCTCTGTTTTAAGTGCTTTATATAACTTCTTTAAAACTCATACCAGCCTTATGAGTTACTCTTAGTATTCCAATTGTACAGATGAGGAAACTGAGGCACAAAGAAGTGAAGTAATTTGCCCTGAGTCACACAGCTACTAAAAGGCTAGTGAGTTAGTAACATACAGTTATTCATTCAGGTAGTATTGGCTAAGTGTCATCTACCTTTGCTGGACACCTGGCCCCTAGCCCTCAGGCGTTCACAGTCTGGTGGAGGAGACAGGTAATTGCAGCACCACAACTAAGTGCCTGGATGGAGGAAACCCAGAGAGTTGTTATGAAGGACGTAACACCTGTGCTAATTAGGTCTGGGAAAAACCAAGGAGAGCTCCCTGGAGGAAACAGCATGAAGGCTGGGGTCAAGAAGGGGCTGGGGAAACAGCTTGAATGAGGAGCTGGAGGTGAGAGAGGTTGTTGTTCTTGTTATGTGCTGTCGAGTCAGACCCGACTCATAGTGACCCCTCCTTGGGTTTCCAAGGCAGTATCACTATGGAGCTCTGGTAGCGTAGTGCCTAAGGCACTTGACTGCTAACCAGAAGGCTGGTGGTTCAAAACCACCAGTCACTCCTCGGAAGGAAGGTTGGGCAATCTACTTCCGTAGTAATACTGCCTCGGAAACTCAAGGAGGGGTCGTTATGAGTCGGGTCTGACTCGATGGCACATAACAACAACAACAGCATCACTATGGAAGTAGATTGCCCCATTTTCCTTCTGAGGAGTGGCTGGTGGGTTTGAACCGTCAGCCTTCTGGTTAGCAGTCAAATGCCTTAGGCGCTATCCTACCAGAGAGGTAAGAGAGGTAGGGTTGTACTAACTGCCTCGGAAACTCAAGGAGGGGTTGCTATGAACCAAGACCAGCTCAGTGGCAGTGAGTTTGGTTTTGGTTTGGAATCCTAAAATATCCCATCTGCTCCACAGCAGCACAGGGGTTCTTTGTGGCCCACGGTCTATGTGTCAGAGGCACTCCACACAGCCAAGAGATCCTGTGGCAGCCTGGCACCATGGGGTGATGTTTAGGGGTTTTATGGTTTCCAGGATTGCTTCCAGCTCCCAGCGTGGTCTTGGTGCACTCTGGCAGGGCAGGGATCCTGGTGGCATGAGGGCCTTCTGGTACCCCAAGGATATAGTAGCATCTTGGGGGTTCCAGGCTTTTTAGACCCTCGGCATACTGTGGCAACCTTCAATGGTCCAAGATGTCCCAGGAGTTCTGTGGCAGCTCCAGGATCCTGTGACCCTGTGTCCCAGGACAACTCTGTGGGCTGTGGCTGCAGAAAGAAGAGTTTGCACTCACAGCAGGTGAGCATCTTGACTGGGGAAGAAGGAAATAGCATGGAAAGGGCTGTACCCAGAGGTGCATTTTCCAAGGTTGACCAGCAAACCCATTGCTGTGAGTCGATGCCCACTCAGGGCAACCCCCTGTGTATTGCAGTACAACTGTGCTCCATGCGGTTCTCAGTGATGGATATTTTTGGGAAGTACATTGCCAGGCCTTTCTTCTGGGCTACCTCTGGGTGAACTTGAACAGCCAACTTTTGAGTTAGATCATTTGCACCATCCAGGACTCCTTACGAGGCTGAAGCAGGAGCACAGTTTAAGGAGCCACGACTGGAAAGCCCCTTCCTTCCAGAGCCTGGGGGTGGTGAGGAGTCTGGACTCTTTTGTGTTTATTTCCTGCTGAGAAGCTGAAAATAAGCCACCTCAGGGAGGTTTGTGGGAGCGCTGTCCTGACTTGCAGGCATGTGACTTAGAGAGGACTTGGGATGTGCTGTTGCCTAGATACGGAGGCACAATTCCTCGGAGCCCTGGAGCAGCAGGCCGAGGGGGAACTGCTGCTCTGCACTGAGGGGACTTCCATGCACCAGGACTGGCCTCGCCTGGGGCTTGTGTGAGCGGGGCCTTTCCAGGCTGGCCTAGCTGGGTTCAATCCCAGCCCCATGTCTGGGCCGGCTGGGTGAGTTCACCTCTCTGGCCTTGGGCCCTGAGTCTGCAGAATGGGGATGGCCTTCCCCTAATGCCTGTTTCCCAAGGAGCTTGTGGTGCTGAGTGGGATTAGGACGAGCCTTGGATAAAAGTGTGAGAACAACCTCCTGCTCCACCTTGGGAGCTGCACACTGCTGAGCAACCTCCTTCACACCTCAGCCTCAGCTTCCTCATCTGTAAAATGGGGCTGAAATAAAATAACACACAGGACGGACTTAACACAGGACAGGACATACAGTAGTTACTCAACACATGTTAGTTTCACCCTTGTCACCCCCACTCCCAACCAGAGACGATAGACAGGAGAAAGAAGGTGGATCTTGAGAAGAGGGGCCATATGGGCCATGAAGGCCAACTGTCTTTGTGTCTTTCTTTGAATGAAACCTCCCTTTTCTACGCTGGGAAGAGCCAGGATGATTGCTACCCTGCATCAGCACTGTGCTGAGAGTTTTACGCTCCTGATCTCATTTAATCCTCCTGCAACACTATGAGATAGTACTGTGGTGATCCTATGTACAGACAGGCAAACCGATGCACAGAGAAGTCAAGTAAGTTGACCAAGGTCACACAGGTAGAACCAAGCAAAAATTCACATCCAGGCCTGCCTTGATTGCAAAGCCTCTTCACTAACCACCTCATCTCCCGAGTGTCTTTCCAAAAACACCCAAGAGAGAAAGAAGGAAACTGTGACCTGGAAACCAGCCAGAGAACTAGTTGGAAGCTTGGTACCTGGTGGGAGCCCACTGTTTGTCCTTCAGGTCTGCCTGACCAACAGTTTCCATTTGGCAGCCAGAATGAGCAGGAGAGGGTAGGCTGGGACTGGGTTCGACCCCGGCTGGCTCCTTGAATGATTTGAAACTCCCATCAAAGACAGTATAGAGCCTGCTGGGACTAGGGTGTCCCTTTTAGTGGCCCTTTTCTAGGGAAACTTGGGGTAGGGAGGGTCTGGACCCCTGGTCTGAACAAGAATCAGTACTGCTCACACGGGAAAGGAAGAGGTAGGAGGGAAACAGATGTGGTACCTGGGAGAAGAGGAGGGGTCTAGCAACCCACTTCTCCAGCTAAGAGGGGATCAGAATGAAGCAGAAGGTCAGGACCCTTTCCCCAACCCCTACTGTAGCTAGATCCTGTAGGGCTGGGGTAGCAGGCTCCATGCAGAAGGGAGACCCTTCAAACCAACGCCTCCACTCCCCCAGCGTACGTTGTCCCCAGTGGAGCCCTCTAGCTTAGTGTGGGCCTGGAAAGTTGGGCAGCCAAATCCTGAGCCCCTGCCAACCCCTGCCAGACCACTTATCAGGCTTTCCAGAGAGCTGGTGTCCCTAAGCAGAGCCCAAGCCTCCAACTAGGAAGGCAGCAAAGGGCTTAACTTTCTCTGGACTGTGAACTTTTTGGTGGAAATGATAAGCCTCGCTCTGGATTAAGTTGGAGGGTGAAATAATATTTATCCTCAAACAGTACTCTCTGGCTAGGACCAAGTCTGGGCCCTGGGGCTTTTGGGGGTAGGGGTCGCCAGGGAGGTTAGCCACCATACTACACAGTCCCTGGGACATCTAGCCTCCTCACCCACCCTCTGCCCGACTGGTTCCACAGGGCACATTTGCAGCCCTTGCTCTTATTATGAAATGAAAATGAGAAGAAGCTAAGGTTCAGTGTGTTATTATCTACAGAGCTCTTGGCCTGTGTAATTATCTCATCAAATCCATATAACTACCTTGGGAGCTGGGCTCATTACCCCCAAATAGATCCAGATTCACATCTGTACTCACTCACTCTTAGCTCTTGATCTTGGGGAAGTGACTTTGTTTCCTGTGAGTCTCAATGTTTTCACCTGTAAAATGGGAGTGATAATTGCTACCTGCAGAGCGTGGTTAGGAAAATGAGTGATGGTTTATGTAGGATGCTCACCCTGATTATATAGTTGTTGTTGTCAGGTGCTGTCAAGTTGATTTTTGGCTCGTAATGACCATATGTCAGAGGGTAGGTAGGACTGCCCGTGAAGTTTTCCGGCTGTGATCATTACAGAAGCAGAAATTTTAAAAAGGACCTCTGGGGGCACAATGGGTAAGCACTCAGCTACTAACTGAAACGTTGGCAGTTCAAACCCACCAGCGGCTCCTCAGAAGAAAGATGTGGCAGTTTGCCTCCATAAGGATTACAGTCTCAGAAACCCTATGGGGCTGTTCTGCTCCATCCTGGTAGCTTGTAGTATTAAATAAAATCGATCCTTATTATTCGTGGATTCAATATTTACAAATTCGCCTACTCACTAGAATATATTTGTAATCCTAAAATCAGTACATGTGGGCATTTTCATGATCATTCACAGACATGGGCAGATCAGCAAAAAAATTTGAGTTTCCCAGTGCACATGTTCCCAGGTGAGGTTGAACACGATGACAGTATGCCTTCTTGGATCAGCTCTCAGATTGGAAACAAGTATCTTTTCCTCAGTCTATTTAACCCGTTGCTGCTGAGTCACTTCCAATTCATAGCAATTCTATAGTCTATTTGGTGCCATGTTTTTCATGTTTTTGTCTCTTATTTTGGTGATTCACTGTTTAAAATGGCCCCAGGCTTAGTGCTGTGGTGCTGGCTGGCGTCCCTAAGCACAAGAAGCTGTGATGTGCCTAATGGAGAAAACACATGTGTTCGATCCACTTCTTTCAGGCATGAGTTACAGTGCTGTTGGCTATGAGCTCTATGGTAATGAATCAACAATATATATTAAATAAGGTGTCTTTGAACAGAAACACATAATCAAGGTTATATATCGACCTGTTGATGGGTATGTTGTGATCAGAGGCTCACAGGAACCTAACCTGGATTTCCCCTTGGAGCAGTGGTTCAAAAAACCCAACTCACTGCCATCGAGTCAATTCTGACTCATAGTGACCCCCATTGGGTTTCCAAGGCTATAAATCTTTGTGGAAGCAGACTGGCCCATCTTTCTTCTACAGAGCAGTTGGTGGCTTCCAACCCCTGACCTTTTGCTCAGCAGTCAAAGGCCTTAACCGCTACACCCAGAGCTCCTTGAAGCGGTGGTTCAGCAGGTACTAACTCAATGTTTTCAGCGACTTTATAGATGATGTTATTGTTGATGGTTGCTGTTATGTTGTCTCCAACTCATGGCGACCGTAAGTATAACAGAACAAAACACTGCTCTGTCCTGTGCCAGCTCCATGAGTGCTGGTATTGGTATGTCCATTGCTGGTGGCTATTATGTCAGTTTATCTCATTGAGGGTCTCCCTCATTTTCACTGACCTACTTCACCATCATCATGTCCTTTTGTAGCTATTGGTCTTTCCTGGTGATGTGTTCAAAGTGAGCAAGATGAAGCCTCACCATCCTGGCTTCTAAGGAGCCTCAAGTTATATTTCTTCTAGGACTGTTTTGTTCCTCGTTTTGGCAGTCCATAACCACTGGGAAGAATGAGAATCCACCGCATTGTATTCATGGTAAAACACCTTGCCTGAGTTACACAGCTATCAAACCCAGGGTGCTGTGGCCTGTGTGAGCCAGGCTTGTGACCAGCTGACCAGGGAGCAGTGAGGACAGGCGCTGGGGGACGGGATTGACTGGGAAGCTCTGCCTGACTGTAGGATGGCCGTTCACATGTCTCCAGCTTCAGAGAGGGAGGGAACAACCCCAATGCTTCCTGTCCCCACTCCCCTTTGTAGGACAACAACCAGCCCATTCTTTGCTCTTTATCCCATGCCTGAGTGATTTGTGGCCCTGGAGGTTGGGAGAAGATCCCCCTGGCACATTTCCTGAGAGAACAAAGAGTGGGGTCAAGGCTGACCCTGACAGGGCAGACACTGCCTCCAGGGAAGGCAGAGGTTGGGGCTGAGAGTCAAGGAGGGTGTGCACCAACCTCTCTGGCCTTAACACTGTAGAAGGAGCCCGTTTGGGTGCAGGATGTGGCCCAGGGAAGTTTCTGCACCTCTCTGGACTGTGCTTCCTCATCTCCAAAGTGAGGGCATTGAGGCTAAACTGAAGGGACCACTGGAAAAATCAGGGAAGGCTTCATGGCTACAGAGCCATCAATGGGGCTTTGAAGAGTGAGAAGGAATTGTCCAGGAAAACAAAGGGAGGAAGGATTCCACGCTAACATTGCAGCACACACATAAGATGTGGGGCTTAAGTGGTCCTTTTAAAATTATTTGTTTTAATTACATAAATAATGCATGTTCCTTACTAAAAAAATTAGAAATCACCTGAGTATAAAAAAATCAAATAAAAATCACCAGTAGTCAGTCCCATGGCTAAGGGATAACATCTGTTAATAGGTGGCATTGTTTTAGCCCTTTTTCATGTGATTAAGAAAGTAGCCTTCAAGCTCCCTAATGCAGAGAGAATCCCTGATGCTGCACAGACAGAAAAGAACAAAGAACTGTCTTCTGGAAGCAGAGCCAGCCCTGAGCCCTGGGCAGGCAGACTCAGTGTTTCCTGGGCCAGTGACGCACAGCATGCCCCCGACAAACAGGGGAGGGGGCAGTTGGCGCCTCCTCCCCAAAGGCCCAGAGAGCTCAAAGCTGGGTCTGCCAGGGCCCCAGGGGTTCCTCCGACCCTGAAGAAGGGGGACGGGGTGGTCTTTGTGAGCATGAATGAGGCCTTGTGGGAAGGGCTGTGCACTCCGGCTTCTGGGAAGTCCCCGGGCCTGTCAGCTGTCGAAAGTGGCCTTCCTGCCGCCAAGCAGCTGAGGGGTCCCTGTAATGGCTTAACTGTGGTTTCCTAAGACGTCTGGCTGCAGGGTACAACAGGCTGGGGAGGGGGCCCAATGACATTGTGAAGTCACTGCTGTGATCTTGCCAGTTCTTTGGCGCCACCTTTAACATATGTGTTCATCTTAATGATGCTGGGCTGGGGGGTGGGTGGGCAGGGTCTGGGCAGAAGGGTGGGGTCCGGGGTGGGGGGCTGGGTGTAGTGGCAAACACTGCTGTCGAGTACTCCGAGGGAAGAGGACCAGGGTTTCTTCCTCAACCTCTAAGCCCAAGGCCCCACTTAAGACCTCTTCCTGAGGTCAGTCCACGCCCTCCTTGGGTTCCTGCCTTGGGATCCCAGCTCTAGCCACTGAGAATTCTCCCCCGAGGCTTCACGCAGGTTCTCCTCACCTAAAGGAGGCGGTGAGCCCCAGCCCCACACCTCTGTTAGACCAGCATCTTGGGCCTCAGGGTCCATGGGGGATCCCAGTGCTTGTGGGCAAAAGTCATGGTGACCACCTGAACCATCATCCCCTTGGATATGAAAACAGGACTGGGGTATTCCATTTCCCTCACATCCCCTGTGAAGTCTGTTAATGGCAATTATGAAGTTGTCGGGAATTCCCAGTCCTCCTAATTAGCGTTAATAGGGGCTGGGTGAGCTAGTCGGAGGATAATAGATGCCTTTGTTCACATCCTCAAGGTTACACCTGGCTCTCTACCTTTTTGCTCTCAGGTGCGATACTGCCGTGCTCTCTTCTCTTACCCTCACTCCCCATGGTCCTGACCCTGTGCATATACAAGCTATCACCTGCCCCTGCACTGTGAACATGCCTGCGGTCACATCATACTCCCTGCACCCTCACACACACACCACACACACATCACACCCACACACACACACACATCACACCACACACACACACATCACACACACACATCACACCACATACACACATCACACCACACACACACATCACACACACACATCACACACCACACACACATCACATACCACACACACACCACACACACACATCACACACCACAGACACCACACACACACACCACACACATTTTCACTTACACACACCACACACCACACTCTCACACACTCCAAACACCACACTCGCACACTATACTCATATACACTATACTCTCACACACACCACACATGTATCACACTCTCTCACACTCATACATACCACACACACCCCACACACAAGGCAGCACAGATTTGAAGTCTTTTGATCCTAGATTGAGACATGATTTTGCAAAGCAAGCACCAAAACCCAGACAGCGCTTCAGTCACGCCCCCAGCCCCCTGGCAACACCCATTAGAGGCTTTCCCTCCCTCACACTGCCCCACACTCCAGGGACCCCAGTGCACCGAGCTCCCCAAATTAGACTGTATTAACAAACCATTACGTGTTCCAATTAGAGCAGCAGAGGGAACCTGGCTGGCTGAGCAGGCTAATAACACACAGCTCTTCCCGCTAACAGGCTAAGGCTCATTTCCCCAAGAGGCCTACACCAAGCTGGGCGCCCCTCTCGACTCGTTTGGAATAATGAGACCCAGATCTCCCCCCGCTCCCCAGTCCCAAGAAGGGTCCCTGCTCTCTGGGTTTGTGGCCATCCCAGGGGCAGTTTCATTTGGACCAAGCAGGAGGGGGAATGAATGAAGAAATGAAACTAGCATCCATTAGGCTGTGTTGGCTGTGAAGCCAGGGCTAGGCTCTTTTACATAGAAAGGTGCTTTTTGACTGAGTTGTGGGTACCCATAGGACCCTGGGGAACGCTGCCCTGAGCTGGGGCCAGGGTGGGGGGCACAAAGTTACAGAAGCAGCAATTCTCCTTGAAGATTTTGTAAACAAAGCCATATTTTTATATTAAAACAACTGTACATATATTTTGAAGTAAAATGCAAAAAATTGCCAGAAGGTGCAAAGGCCCTGAGGTGGGGATGTGCTTGCCTTGGTGGAGGAGGCCAGTATGGCTAGCACTGGCTGCAGTGGGGTGAGAGAGGAGTAGGGTGGGAGGAGCTGAGTTCAGCCAATGAGGTCAGGTTATAAGCTGTTGTGAGGACATGGCAGAGGACAAGTAAAGAGGAAGTAAGGGGACTCCAGCCAGAGTCAGGTGTTTTTGGCCTCTCATGGTTAATGCCTGGAGACCAGAATGGCAGCAGGGACAGTGTCCTGTTGTCTTTTGGAAAGTTGTCTCTGGCCGAGTGGCAGCTCAGGGCAGGATCTCCTGCAGCTGGCAAGAGCTGGCTCCTCCCCCAGCTTTCTCCCCACTTCTACGGTTGGACGAAACTGTGCTGGTTCAGTCAGCTGAGCAGAGCCTCCCTGTGAGGGTGAAGCTGGCAAGAGGTTGGCAGTAGAGAGTGGGGCTGCTTATCTTTCTGGAACCCCCAAGTCCCTGGCCCTTCATCCAGGCCTGGGCCTCTGTTGCTTCATCTCAGGTGAGCTATGCTACCAAATGCTAACCCAAAGGCAGCCTGTCAGCATCTGCACCGGAGGAGCCCCAGGGCGCCATTCAGTGCAACTTCACCCCTTCCTCTAAATGAAGTCCAAGATGTATAGAGCGAATGCTGGGAAGTTGGACAGCCACGGCAGCATCATGCTCCAGGGCCCGTCCATAGGTCCTAGGGCTGAATGCCGGCCGTGCTGCTTCTGTGCTTGTGGGTAAACAGAGACCCTCCTTCCCTGCTTATAGACCAATGCCAAGAGCCATAGCTTCTCTTCTAAGGGGCATCACTTCCCTGGGACCCAGTTTCCTTATAGGCAAAATGGGACAATAAGTGTTGTTGTGAGGATTGAATGAGAATGTTCATGAGGCACACAGGAGCACACTGAGTTTTCACTCAGAGCCATCTTTCTGGTGTAGGAGGTCAGGGTCTGAGTGCCATTTCAGAGCCATAGAGCCTGGCAGACCTGAGAAGTGAGTAGCAGAGGGCAAAACAGAATCTTTAGACCAAACCACTGGGTCATGCTGAAGACCCTCAGACATGCATGCCACAGGGGGCAGATCCTCAGATACCTCACCTGTGCAATGAAGGGGTTGGACTCAATGACTGTCTCGACAAGCTCTGATGTTCTCTAAGATGGAAAAGTGGTGGTTTCTCAAAAGTGAGAACCCACGCACCAGGGCTTCACCGTTCTACACCGAGAGAAGGCAACAGACTAGAGCCCTCATCTCAGCCCCAGGACTGCCCTGGAAAGGAGTTAGCCTGCAGGCGGGAGGCTGCTGCTGCCAGGCCTTCTGCAGCTGACCTGGGACTCCTAGTGCCCCAGCTGGGAGAGAAGCACTGTCAGGCAGTTGTTAGGAACCCAGACTCATTGCCTGGGTTAAGGTACCTTGCCTGGGTTAAAACCCCCAGCTCTGCGATTGGGATCTTAAAAGCTTGCAAGCAGCCATCTACATGCAGCGATGGGTCTCTCCTCGTCCAGAGCAAAGAAGAATGAAGAAAACCAAAGATTCATGGAAACAATTAGTTCTAGTGACTGGTACACCATGTGGTCTGCAGCCTATATGACTATGAGACTATACGAACTAGATGGTGCCTGGCTACCACTATCAACCACTCGGAGGGGGATCTATGTAGGAGATCCTGGATAGAGAGGGAGAACAATGTGGAACAAAACTCAAAATCATTTGGGAAGAAGAAAAAGGGGCACCAGGTTTGTTGCTGTGATAGAACCTGATGGAACCACCTGGTGGGACTATGACCCCTAGCTGCCACATCTGTGGCTTCCAGCCAAACAAAAGACAGGCATGTGAGTTGAACATTTACCTGAGGTAAATACATTCCTTGGAGAGAACAGTCATGGGAGAAAGAAGGGCTGTTTATGCACAGGGAGACAGCACAGGGGGCAGGAGTGCATGGAGGGCTGGACACAGGGAGGAGGTAACTGTTGAGAGGAAGTGGGGGGGGGAGCTGTTGCATTGGAGTAAATTGTAGTCAGTGTTAGGAGACAAAGTGAATGTTAACTGCTATATGGAAAATGGATTTGCTCTGTAAACTTTCACCCAAATCACAAAAAAAAAAAAAAAAAAAAAAAACCCCAGCTCTGCCACTTTGTAGCTGTGTGACTTTGGGCAAGTGACTGAACCTCTCTGAGTCTCAGTTTTCACAGCTAAAAAAATGGGCATAATAATAGGGACTGCCAAGGGTTGTGGAAGCCAATGAGAACTGTGTCTAATACACGCCAAAACCCCCAAAAAACAAACCCATTGCCATCAAATTGATTCAGACTCATAGCGACCCTATGGAAAAAGAGTAGAACTGCCCCATTGGGTGTCCAAGGCTGTAAATCTTCATGGCAGCAGACTGCCTCATCTTTCTCCCATGGAACAGCTGGTGGGTTCAAACCACTGACCTTTTGATTAGCAGCCCAATGCTTTAACCACTGCAAACTCCTCTTGTTTTTGATTGTTCTTCCCAAGATGAGTCCTCAGCTGGGTCCTCTCCTTATGAGTTAGTGTCATAGCTGAAGGAAGAGGGGGATCCTTCCCAGGTCCTGGTTTCTTAGACCCCAGCCACCCTCTGAACCTCTGTTGCCACCCCTGAAGATAATTCCTTTTTGGGTGCAGCTGGAAAGCATTTAACTTTCTGAGGACAGTAAAGCATGCTGGGAAGAAAGTATTTCTTCTTTTCACTTTTTTTGACACCCTTTAAGCCAGGAACTGATCTCAATCCCCATGGCCCAACTCTCAGCCAAACGATAAACAGTCCTATAAGGTAAATAATAATACCAGAAGGTATGCACTCATTAGAGCAATCAACCATACTACATCAAAAGGGCCGCATTTGCCCAGAGATAAAGCTTTAAGTAGGCAGAAACAGATCAGAAAGAAGGATGAAGGGGAATAGTAAACACAGCGAGGAAGTGGGAAGAGTGCTATTAGGTTGTGGGGATTCTAATCAATGTCACAAAACAAAATGTGTATGAACTGTTTTGGAAAACCAATTTGCTCTCTCTTTTTTTTTTTTTTAACCCCTTCACCCAAGTTAATATGTATCTGCCCTCTAGTTAGTAGTTTACCCTCCCTTCTGCACCCATCCCTGGTAACCATCAAAGAATATTTCTTTTTCTTTGTGAAACCCTTTTCTTGACATTTTACAGTAGTGGTCTCATAGAATATTTATCCTTTTGGGATTGACTAACTTGAACTAACAACAACTAAGTAACAGCATAACGTCCTCTAAGTTCATCCATGTTATGAGCTATTTCACAGATTCATCATTAGCTTAGTGCCTAAGGCACTTGACTGCTAACCAGAAGGCTGGCAGTTCAAACCCACCAGCCACTCCTCAGAAGGAAGATGGGGCAATCTACTCCCATAGTAATACTGCCTCGGAAACCCAAGGAGGGGTCGCTATGAGTTGGGTCTGACTCAATGGCACAAAACAACAACAACAACAGTATTCCATTGTGTGTTGTACCATAGTTTGCTGATCCATTCCTCTGTTGATGGGCATTTAGGTTGTTTCCATCTTTTTGCTATTGTGAATAGTGCTGGGATGAACATGGATGTACATACATCTGTTCCTATCATGGCTCTTATTTCTCTAGGATATAAACCTAGTAGTAGAATTGCTGGATCATATGGTATTTCAATTTCCAGCTTTTTAAAAAAGCACCAAACCATTTTCCACAGTGTTTGCACCATTTAATGGTCCCAGGGTATGAGATTTCCAGTCTCCTTGAACCCTCACCAGCATCTGCTGTTTTCTGTTCTTTTGAACATCACTATTAGTGCTGAGATGAGGTGATATCTCATTGCTGTTTTGATTTGCATCTAATGGCTAATGATCACAAGCATTTCTTCATGTGTTGTTAGCTGCCTGAATATCTTCTTTGATAAAGTGTCTGTTCATGTCCTCTGCCCATTTTAAAATTAGATTGTCTTTTTGTTGTTAAGGTACTGAAGTTATCTTTTTGTTCTTTGTCCAATATGTCATTGCCAAAAATTTTTTTCCAAGTCTGTGGGTTCTCCTTTTACTCTTTCAGTAAATCTTTTTATGCATATGTTATTGTTATAGCGACCCCTCCTTGGGTTTCTGAGGTGGTATCTCTGTGAAAGTAGATTGCCCAATCTTCCTTCCAAGGAGTGGCTGGTGGGTTTGAACCACCAGCCTTCTGGTTAGCAGTCAAATGCCTTAGGCACTACACCACAAAAGCTCCCTTTGATACATGTAAGTGTCTAATTTTTAGGAGGTCCCAGTCATTTATTTTATCTTCTGATGCTTGTGCATTTTTAGTTATGTTTAATAATGTATTTATGCCCTGAATTAGGGCCCCTAGGTTTGTCCCTATTTTTTTTCTTTGCTAGTCTTTATGGTTTTAGGTTTTATATTCAGATCTTTGATCCAACTTGAGTTTGTTTTTGTATATGGTATGAGTTATGGGTTCTGTTTCATTCTTCTGCCAGTGGATATCCAGTTTTGCCAGCACCATTTATTAAAGAGACCCTCGTCCCCATTTAATGAGTTTTGGCCCTTTGTCACAGATCAGCTGTCCGTAGGTGGATGGGTCAACTTCTGGGTTCTCAGTTCTGTACCATTGGTCTAGGTGTCTGTCATCATTCCCATGCCAGGCTGTTTGAAGCACTGTGACTGTGTAGTAGGTTTGGAGATTGGGAGAGTGAGGCCTCCTGCTTTGCTCTTCTTTAGTTGTGCTTTACTTCTCCGAGATCTCTTTCCTTTCCATATAAAGTTGGTGATGAACTTTTTCATCTCTTTAAAGAAAGATGGTAGAATTCTGGATTAGGAGTGCATTATATCTGTATATCTGGCTAATAGTGACATAGTAGTGACACAATGTTAAGTCTTTCTATCCATGAACATTTATGTAGGTCTCTTTTGGTTTCTTGAAATAGTGTTTTGCCATTTCCTTTGTAAGGTTACACTTATTCCTAAGTACTTCACCTTTTGGGTGGTTATTGTAAATGTTTTTGCTTTCCTGGTTTTCTTTTCAGAGTTCTCATTAGTGTAAAGGAATCCGATTGACTTTTATATGTTGATCTCGTACCCTGATGCTTTGTTGAAACTATCAATTAGTTCCAGTAATTTTCTTACTGAGTCTTTAGATTTTCTACGTGTAAGATTGTATCATCTGCCAATAGAGATCCTATTACTTCTTCTTTGCCAATATGGATGCCGTTTATTTCCCTTTCTTGCTTTATTGCTCTGGCAAGGACTTCTAATGCAACGTTGAACAGGACTGGTTATAAAGGGTATCCTTGTCTGGTACGTGTTTGTAAGGGGAATGCTTTCAGGGAATAAAGTATTTCTTTGAGCATCATTGATGAAGTGAAGCAAAGGATCACTAAGTCCATTTCATAGGGAAACAGAGCATTAAAATGGTGCGAGGTGTCAAAATAAGTACAAAAGGAATTAAAGCATTCAGGATTTGTTTGAGCAGTTAATCATTATACACAGAGGGAGACCTTCCCCACTGTGAGCAGGGACTGTTCTAAACTGTCTCCACATACAGCCGATCCTCATTGTTTGTGGATTCAGCATTTGAGAATTTACCTACTTGCCCACATTCATTTGTAACCCCACCATCAGTACTACGGTGCTCCCACAGTCATTCATGGACATGCACAGAGTGGCACAACTTTTGACTTGCCCAACATGCATGTTCCCAGATGAAGTCAAACAAGATGACACTCTGCCTCCTTATGTCAGCTCTCAGACTGGTACCAAGTGTCCTTTTCACAGTCTATTCTGTGCCAAGTTTTTGTCCTTTTTGATGGTCATTTCACTGTTTAAAATGGTCCCAAGTACAACCCTGTCTAGGGTCCCTCAGCCCAAGAAGGCTGTGATGTGCCTTCTGGAGAAAACACGTGTGTTAGATAAGCTTGTCAGGCATGAGTTATAGTGTTGTTGGCCAGGAGATCTTTGGTAACAAATCAACAATGTACATTAAGTAAGGTGTCCTTAAGCAGAAACCCAAGTATTATGGCCAGAGCCTCACAGGAACCTAACCCTAGAGCAGTCGTTGAGTGTTCACTCGTTCAGTGTTTGTGGTGACTTTATAGAACACAACCAGTAACTAGTTGCTGTCAAGTTAATTCCAACTCAGGGTGACCCCATATGTATCAGAGTGGAACTGCACTGATTTTTCAGAAGGAGATAGCCAGGGCTTTCCTCTCAGACACCTCTGAGGGGACTTGAACTGCTAGCCTTTCAGTTAGCGGCTAAGTGAGTTAACCATTTGTCCCACCCAGAGACAAACCACCAGGTATAATGAAAAGGGACTGTTTCATTCATCCCAGTTTATAGACAGGCACCGAGAGGCGGAAGCCTACCCAAAGGCATGCAGCTAGAAGGTGGGGGAGCTGAGTTCAGACCAGGGCTAACCACTCAATTGCAGCCCCTGTTGCCTTTGGTCTTGGGCACTCAGCTGCAGTGAGCGAGGCTCATTTCAGATGGGCCTCTTATCAGAGACTTTACCTTGAAAAGCCTGACATGAAGCCGCTACAGACAATCCGATTCCCACACGATCTCTTCTGTAACAACATCTCCTATTTAGAATTATACCCTGGAAGAAGTAATTGCTGGAGAAATGGCCCCAGGCAGTCTTCATGCTTCTCTTTCCCACTTTCACTCCGGTTAGTGTGTTAGTGCCAAGCAGCTCCATAGGTCCTCTGTGGGTGTGACCCAGCTCCGCCTAAGTGGTTCAGTATCTCTGGAGTCTTCTTACCAGGGCTCAGACATGAAGTGACTTGCCCACAGTCACACAATCACCGAGGATGGGGTCAGACTGGAGCTTGGGACAACCTCACTCTGAAGCCTGCTCCCCATGCCTCCTGCCTACCCCACCCCCACAGAAGCACAGTGTCCACATCCACGTGGTCCCCGAGGAACCCCAACCCTGCCCCGTGGAACATGCTGAGTCTTCCTCTTTCTTAATTACTGGGCAGCCAGGGGGAAATGAAACACCTGCCAGGTTCTTCCTTTTCCCAGCAAGGGGGCTCCCGGGACCTGCTGCTCCCAGCAGGGGCTCTGCTGTCCTGAGGTTGCCTTGGACAAGCAGGCTTTGTACGACGGATCACACCTGCAGAGCCTCCAAATTAAACGTGGCCACCGCCCGCTGCGGGTCACAGTGCCAGGGCAGAGCTCGGGGATTTATGTCCAGGCCCCCAGGGAGGTGTGCTCCAGGAAAATGTGTCTCAGCTGAAGTTAGCAGGTAGTCTCTCTCGGACACGGTCAGTGTGTGTGTGTGTGTGTGTGTGTGTGTGTGTGCATTCGCGTGTTCAGGAGAAACAGAGAGCAGGCAGCAACAGAGCCCAGGACTCTAGGATGGTGAGAAGCAGAGGGAGTGCCTGGCACACAGGACCCCAAGGCTGGCCCCAAGGCCAGTGCTCTTTCATCCTTGCTCGTCACTGTTGAGTTGGCTCCAAGCTGTGGCAGCCTGGTGTGTAGCAGAACGCAACATCGCCCGGTCCCGAGTGGTCTTCAGGATTGCTGCTGTGTTTGAGTCTATCGTTGGGCTCCTTTGTCAGTCCGTCGCTGTGAGGGTTTCCCTCATTTTCGCTGACCCTCTACTTTACCAAACATGATGTCCTTTCTAGCAATTGGCCTTTCCTGGTGACACGTCCAGTGTAAGCCAGCTGCCACTGTCTCACCATCCTCACTTCTAAGGAACGTTCTCATTGTATTGCTCCAAAGGCTGGTGTGTTCGTTCTTTTGGCAGTCCTCGATATATCCCATATTCTTTGCCAACACCACAGTTCAAATGCATTCTTTCTCTTGTCCTTATAGACTCAGAAACTGAGGAAAAGGTACCAATTTGCCCAATGTGAGCCTGGCCTGAAGCCCCCTCCCTTAGCCACGCAGGGGACGCTTTCCTGCTTCCTGACACCATGGGCACTGTGTGCCCTGCAGAGGGGCTTGAGTTCTAGCGACTAGGTGTGTGACCTTCTTTGCCAAGCTCAGACACAGCCAGTACCTTGTACCATATGGTGTAAGGGAGTGCCAGTCCCTGAGATCTGGTATTCATAGGGGACAAGAAATCGACCTTCCCACTGTTCCCCAGAGCTCATTTCAATGGCCTTCTGACAACCTGACTCCTTTATTCACTAACGTGTCTTAGCTCTGGAGGTCACAGGCTAGGCAGTATTTACACTGGTAAATGATGAGTTCTGTTCATTCAGAGCACCATTTCCATTTCTGGAAGAATGACACCTGAATCCTTTCCACCCAGAAATGGAACTGGCGGCACCCAGAGCTTTCTGAACATTCTTGCTGATGGCCAGGAAACTGCTGCATGGATGAGCAAAAGGTGTGTCTTCGAATGAGTGCTGACGCTTCTAGAGAGCTTTCCTGGTGCCCTGCGGGCTGTGGTCTCAGCATCACAGTCATCTGTGAGTAAGGAGTACACTGAGGCTCAGAGAGGGCAAAGCCCCACAGGCAGGGGTCGGGGAGCTGGGATTCAACCCTGGGCAGTTTGAAGCCCTGGCCCCTGCATTCTCCTCCCCAAGGAAGGCCAGGGACAGTCAGTAACTGTCCCAGCATCACGTGGCTAGGTGGTAGCAGAACAAGGACTAGCCCCTGAGTCCCCCGATGCCCACTCCAATGCTCTTTCTGGTGGGCTTCCTAATTTGAGGGCTCCTTGGTTTGCCCCACCAACTTCAGGACATCTTGTACATCCTTTGAGCCTAGATGCTGGAACTGGATTCTGGGTTCAAATGACAGCTTAATAGTTGTATGACTCTGGACCAAGTTTCCCGTCTGTGCCTCAGTTTCCTCATCTGTAAAATGGGTATAACAATCCAAAACCTACTTCCTAGATTGTTAAAGTTAACTGAGTTAATTGGTACAAAGTGTTGAGAACTTCATGCCCCGGGCCTGGCATGTTGGAGCATTCTACAGTAATAATAGTATCGTAAGAATAGTGGCACTCTATGAGAGCTAACAGTTCTCATTGCCATTGTCCCCATCATCCTCCCATCCCCAGGGATGCAAAGGGGATGCCCTGGCTCATTTCCTGCCAGGGCCCCAGCTACCTCTCAGCTCCCCATGTGCCCACACTGCCAACCAGCCTCCTTGCTCCTTCTAATTGCTTTTGGGCCTCAGCAGAGTGGGGAAGAAATCTTCCTAGGCAGAGCAGCCCAGTCAAAGGGCACATCCTTGGCTTGCAGTATGCTCTGAATTGGTCATTTGTCATCCATTATGGCCTTGGAGAGGGAGCCAAGGCCTGCAGCAGGCGGCCGACCAAGGCTGCCCAGACACGTCTCAGCATAACTGCTCCATGTGCCAGACTCAGCAGTGGTCATCGCCGAACGCTCAGCCTGCCTGAGCCCTTCAGCAACCTTTGTGTGGTAAAGCCCTGCTGCCAGGAGCTCTCAGCAGGCACTGTCCGGGACAGGGGGGCCACTTCCTGCCTTCTAACAGCACAGCAGGATCAGGCCCTGGACCTCTATGGGAGACCAGCTCTAACTCCCGCAGCCCCTCCTGATGGAAGGTCTTCCTGTGCAGCTTGGACCCTTGCATTCCCCACTCAGCTCCCCACCAGGCCTCACCGGCCCCCAGGAGGCGCCACCAGACCTCCTGCCCGCTGTGCTTTGAGTTAGCCACCACTAGGCAGTGTTTTCTTTTCCCTTTTTTTGCTTTCAGATGATGTATTTGTTTTCAAGACTTTTTTTTTTTTTTCCCCAAGCAATGATCAGATTTAATTTTCTCATACAAGAATCCTGGTATTTCAATGTTCCTGAGTTTCATGCAGCAACTCAGGAAGCCCTGAAAGATCCAGGTTCCTCCCATGCTTCCTGTGCTGTTGGCCTGTTTTTTTGGGTTTTTTTAATAATTTATTTTTCTTGTGTTGTTGAGAGTATACACATCAGAACACAAACCAACTCAACAATATCTCCACGTGCCATTCAGTGACAGTGATTACATTCCTCAAGTTGTGCTACCATCCTCACCCTCCTTTTCTGAGTTCTTCCTCCTCCATTAATGTAAACCCACTGCCCTCACAGTTTCCTGTCTCATCTTCTGAGTTGCTATTGTTGATTTGATCCCAAATAGATAGTTCCTGAAAGAGCACAGTGCTCAACCACCCAGTGTTTTTTGATTGCTAAGGGTATTATTTCCCTTTAGAAAGGTCTCCTTGGACCCTTACATCAATCCTGAGAGGTGAGTACTGTCTTTATCCCCATGTTCAAAATGTGCCTGCTGGGCACAGAGAGGGACTGAGACTTACTCGAAGCCACACAGCCTGAACACAGGGCTTGAACCCAGCTCTCTGGACACCAAATTCTCATCTCAATCCCATCCTCTGCCCCCTGCAAATACAGAGAAATACATGTATTTCTAATCCTCTACTTTTTGCTCCTAAGTGCATAGTTTAGCCCAAGGTGAGTGCCTAAATATTCCTCAAGGCCAAGGGTCTGTGAACTATAGCCCGTGGGCCAAATCCTGCCTGGTCTATTTTTGGAAATAAAGTCTTACTGGCCCACAGCCATGCCTATTGGTTTCCATGTCATCTGTGGCTGTTTTCCTGCACAAGGCAGAGTTGAGTAGCTGTGACACAAAAAAATATGGCCACAGAGCTTGAAATATTTACTGTCTGGCCTTTTATGGAAAATGTTGCCAACCTTGGTGCACATCAGTGCTTTGCAAATCCTCATTTGTACCCTTCAAGTCAACATCCCTTCCTTTGGCTCCTCATTAAGCACTTGACTTCTAACCAAAAGCCTGGTGATTCACACCCAGCCAGAGGTGCCTCAGAAGACAGGCCACTTTCAAGGACTTGTCAGAGCCTTGAGAAAAGCCTGTGGAGCACTTCTACTCTGCACACATGGGAGCACCATGAGTCACAGTCAACTCGACAGCAGCTAACAACAACAGCAACAACGTCTAAAAGCAAAGTGGGACTTCTATCCCCATTCTACAGATGCAGAAACTGAGACCTGGAGTAGATGTGTTATTATTTTTACCATCATCTTTATCACTAGTATTACTGTCATCATCTTGCCAACAGGATTTGGCATGGCTGTAGGTCAAGAGCTCTCTCCTGGAGCTCTTTAAGACTTTACTACTCCGTGTTCATCCCTGAGGCTTCCTGGAGGGATCCCCAGCATCCTCCTTGGCCTGGAAATGAATCATGTTTGGGTCGAAATGTGACCAGCCTTTTGTGAGAGGTGAAGCCATTTCCCTTCATCTGAGCTGCATGCCTGACTCCATCCAAGCCCAGTCCTTTCCCTACCCCCTTCCCTGACACATACCTTTCTTGATGGCCCCAAGGAGCAGCTGGAATTATTTTTGTATGAGGAGGAAAGAAAACAAGTCTCCCTGATCCTGTCTGTCCATCTAGCAGGCCCAGACCCCAGACTTCCCTTCTGATTCATTTCCTCCCAGGCTTGCTCCAGCGAGGCAAGACGCTTGTCACTGTCTCTGTGTCTCAGTTGTTTGCCCTCCATACCCTGGGCTCCAGATACCTGTAGTCAGGCCTCTCTTGGGACAGGGTTGTAGCCTTCGCTAATTTGGACCAGGTGACTAGAATCAATTCCAGTTGCCCTGAGAAGACCCTCTCTGTCTCCAATATTTATTACCAACCCAAAGGAAGGGGGGCAGCATGCCTGGTGGGGCTGGGGCTCAAGGCTGGGCTTTATTTCTGCTCCTGATGACAGTCCCTGGGCCCTGGGGTGTGGGAAATCCCCAACCATGGAGCTGAGAATGCTGTGAGAAGGAGGGGGACCCTGTCGGGTCTGCCTGCTATCTCTAAGGCAGGGAGTACCTGTAGTCCCTGGGTGGGGCAGCTTCACAAGAGCCCAGAACCCTTGGGCTCTGAAAGGCTGCCCCTGCATGCTGCACATGGCATTATTCAGGCAGGAGGAGGAGTGAGCCAAGGCCAGTGAAGTCCCTGCTGAACCCAGGCAAGCTGGCATCCATCCAAGAAAGTTAACTGCAGAGAGAAGACAAGTGAAATTGATGGGACATTGACAGCAGCCTGTTTAGTTGAATGAGTGGTGAAATCAACAGCAAAATCGAAGGAAAGGCACCTGCATTGAAGCCCAGCTCAAACAGTAGCAGTGTTATCTCAGGCGAGCTTCTGAACCTTTCTGGGCCCCACTCCCCAGAAGGTATAATCATTGCTGCCCTGCTTGCCTCACTGGAGTCTTGTGAGGATCGGGCAAATGGGTAAAGATGGGAGGGCTCTGGGGGCTGCCGAGCGTCCCTGTGCCTGTGTGTATTGATGCAAAGGGTTGTGTCGGGGTTAATGTAGCGCAGGAGGGAAACCGGTTAGATGTCAGGAAGAGCTTCCCGGCTTTGTGAGGAGATACCCGAATGAAGCTGTGGGGCTCTCCCTCCTTCCTGGAGCTCTCTAAGAAGAAGATCAGTTTGATGTTTAGAAAAAGCCTTGACTGTGGGCAGAGGCATTGGACAAAGGCCCTTGGGTGTCTTTTCCCAACACTACAGTTAGATTTTGGAAGAAAGGTCCAGTGATGTGCTTCTGAAAAACCAGTCATCGAAAACCCCGTGGAGCTCTGACATGCATGGGGTTGCCACGACTCAGAGGCAACGCCACAGCAGCTGGGATGGTTTCCAGCTAGGACTAACCTAGCTGGAATGTGTTGTGTTGCTGTCTGAGTGCCCATGTGTGTGTCTGCATGGCTGTGTCTCTAAGGGTGTCTGTGTTGGTATCTGTGAATGGAGTATCTGTGTCTGTGCACCTGTGCCTGTCTTGTCTGAGTAGGTTTGTGGATGTATATGTGCATCTGTGTCTGTGTCCATGTGTCTGTGTTGCTGTCTGTCCATGTGTGCGTCTGTGTGGGTGCATCTCTGTGGGTATCTATGTCAGTGACTGCACATACAATGTCTGTGTGCCTCTATCTGCATTGTTGTATGTGTGGGTTTGTGTGGATTTGTGTGTGTGTGTGTGTCTTTGTTGGAGAACAAGTTGCAGAAGCCAAGCCTTGGATTGACTCATCTTTGTTACCCAGTTGCTAGAAAAATCTCCTCTTGCTGTCCTAACCAACTTGAGAGACTTGGACAAAGCGCCAGGAGGAAAAACTATTTTTTTATTCCTACTTATTGTTTGTTCTCCAAGTGTAATGTAGTTAAAAATGAACTTTCTAAATTTGGCAATGAAGAGCGTTGCTTGGGACTCCACTGCCAAGGCCTGAGTCCAGGCCCCCACTTACTGACCCTGTCATCTTGCTGTCTTCACTTCCCCTTGGGGCCTCAGTTATCACATCTGTAAAACAGGGGGAATGGTGCTCATCTCATAGGGTCACTGTGAGGATTAAAGGGATTAGACTATGTAATGCCCTAGTGGCACAGTGGCTAAAGCACTCAACCACTAACTAAAGGTCAGACCCATGAGTCATTCTATAGGAGAAAGATGTGGCAGTCTGCTTTTGTAAAGATTTACAGCCTTGGAAACCCTATGGGGGCAGTTGTCCTCTGTCTTATAGGGTCACTATGGGTTGGACTAGACAGCAACGGGTTTTTTGGATTTAAAGCCCTTAACACAGTGCCTGGCCCTTAGAAAGTGCTTTACATATACCGGCATTACTACTGTTCACAAAGATCAGGATTTCTGCCCCTGGGTCCTAAGAAATGTAATAGAAAGACACTTAGGAGCCACACTGCCCTGGGTTCAAGCTTGCCAGTCAGCAGCTATGCGGCCTTGGGTGAGTCACTTTACCTCTCTGATCCCAACTCTTTCAGCTGGAGGTTGGGAATAATAATATTCTTGCCTGGGAGGATTATTGCAAGGTTCAAAGGAGATCGTGTAAGAATTTAGCACAGTGACCACACACAGTAGGCGTCTTCATTTCCTAAAGCTGCCAACACAAAGTACCACAAAGTGGGTGCTTTATAAGAACAGAAATGTATCATCTCACTGTTCTTTCAGGGTCAAATTCAGGGCATCCGCCAGGGCCATTGCTCTCCACGGACTCCAGGGGAAGAGCCTTCCTGGTCTCTCCAGCTTCTGGTAGCCCCTGGCATTTCTTGGCCTTCCTCAGCTTGTAGGTGCATCTTCATACGGCTGTCTTCCCTATCCGTCGGTTTCTGTCGCTCTTCTCTTTTATGAGGACAGAACTCATATTGAATTAGGGCCCACCCTAGTCCATACGACCTCATGCTAGCTTAACTGGTAAGGGATTCAGAGACCTTATTTCTAGTCAAGATAATGTTCACATTACGGGAGTGGTGAGTGTTCAGTGCCTTGAGTCGATTCCGACTCCTGTGAGCCTGTGTACAACAGGACGAAACACTGCCCAGTCCTGTGCCAGCCTCACAGTCGTTATTGTGAGCTCATTATTGTTGCCTCTGTGTCAATCCATCTCACGGAGGGTCTTCTCCTTTTTCACTGACCCTCTACTTTACTGAGCATGATGTCCTTCTCCAGGGTCTGGTCCCTCCTGATGACATGTCCAGAGTACCTGAGATGAAGTCTCCCCTTCCTCACTTCTAAGGAGCATGCTGGCTGTGCTTTTTCTGAGATTTCTTCATTCTTCTGGCAGTCCACAGTATATTCAATGTTCTTAACCAATATCATAAATCAAATGCATCAGTCTTTCTTCTGTCTTCCTCATTCATGGTCCAACTTTCTCATGTGTATGAGGTGATTGGAAATACCGTGGTTTTGGGTCAGGCACACCTGAGTCTTCAAGGTGACGTCTTTGTTTTATGACACTTTAAGAGGTCTTTTGCAGCAGATTTGCCCAACCGACACATTGTTTGATTTCTTGACCGCTGCTTCCAAGGACATTAATTGTGGATCCAAGTAAAATGAAATCCTTGACAACTTCAATATTATCTCTGTTTATCATGTTGTTACTTATTGGTCCAGTTGTGAGGATTTCTATTTTTCCTTATATTGAAGTATAATCCATACCAAAGGCTGTAATCTTTGATCTTTATCAGTAAGCGCTTCAAGTCCGCCTCTCTTTCAGCAAGCAAGGTCATGTCATCTGCATATTGCAGGTTGTCACTGAGCCTTCCCCCAATTCTGGTGCCTATATTCTTCATATAGTCCAATTTCTTGGGTTATTTGCTCAGGATACAGACTGAGTAAGTATGGTAAGATACAAACCTGACACACACCTTTCCTGATTTTAAACCATGCAATATCTTGGTGCGCTGTGGTTAAAGCATTGGGCTGCTAACCCAAAGGTCAGTGGTTTGAACTTCCCAACAGCTCTGCAGATGAAAGAGGAGGCAGGCTGCTTCTGTAAAGATTTATAGCCTTGGAAACCCTATGATGTCGGTTCTACTCTGTTCTGTAAGGTCACTCTGAGTCAGAGTTGACTTGATGGCAGTGGGTTTGTGTTTTGGTTACCTCTAGTGCCGCTCTAACAGAAATACCCACAAGTGGGATGGCTTTAACAAACAGGAGTTTATTCTCTTACAGTATGGAGGCTTTAAGTCCAAGTTGAAAGTGCCAGGCTCTAGGGGCTGGGTGAAAGCCCCTTGACCTTGGACTTCAGTCTGCTCCTGCTCTCAGCCCACTGAAGCTGGAGGTTTTTCTTCGCTCAGACAGCTGCTGACTGCTGAGGCTGACAAACCCAAGGTCGACAAGTAAGAAGGTACCGTCCCAATGTTACCAAACAACACGGCAGGCCACTAATTCAAGTCCAGATGAAGTCCCAAAATCGGCAAGGCAACATGGCAAGCTGCTGAACAATGACTCGGCTACATGCAGGGTTCAAGCATGCCATAACTTGGAGACCTTCCTCAAAGCTGCTTCTTATCTACTGGAAGCAGCCCACATCCCTAAAGTAGCCACTCAGCTGCTCCAGTAGATTCCACCATGGAATTGATTACCAGTCTGACCATGAGGAATAACTACACCCAGCTGCCCAGCCACTGAACCAGGCCCAGCCAAGTTGACAACAACCTTAACTACAACAGTTTGGTTTTTGTTTTGGTATCCCCTTGTTCTGCTCAAACACTGCCTCTTAAGTTCCACATGAGCACAGGGGTTAGGACTTCAATATATCTTTTGGAGGGATACCATTTGATTTATAGTAGCATTTGAAAAGAGTAAGTTTCCTTTGTCCACTTCCAAAATTTACCTTAGGAATTTACCTTAGGGCTGCCACACCCCCCACTCTTGTCCCCAGTCTTGGAGTTCTGTGTCTCACCCCCAACCTTGGGTCCATGCACTCTGTTCGGCCCTGTCAGATTCTAAATAGAGCAACAGCAGCCCTGTGAAACCAGACCCTCCTGGTGTGGCCCCTGAGGTCAGCTTGGGGCCGTCCTGCCTCTCCTGGGCACCCTCCCTGTGGGAGTATAGGGAGGCAGCTCTAGCAGGAGGTTCACACTGGCTCAGGCCTGTGCCCTTTCCCTCCCAGTTCCCAGGCCCCCTTAATACCCATGAAGCCATTAAATATTTAAATCCCAGCTGTGTGGTGGGCCAGGTTGCCATAGCAACAGCCCAGCATATTTTGGGATGGATTATCAAATCTTTTCAAGTGTCTCCAGCCTGGTGCTTCAGGGGTGAGAGCACAGGGATGAAGTGTGGGAGGGGGCCAGAAGATGGAGGGGGTGGGGTGGGGCCTCTACTCACCTTCAGATGCAGTTGGCCTTGAGAAACTGCAGGAGCAACTCAGGGCCCAGGAAAGGGCTGGCTTCACCCAAGTTTACAGAGTCTGCTCTCAAACCCAGGACTGGAGACTCCAGCTTGTTCTCACCAGTTGCTTCTGCCTTGGTAAGCAAGTGTCTAATAGCCCGTCAGTCACTAGGTGTCATAGCACTTAATAGGTGTGGCTTCTGGGGTGCTGCCTGCACCCCAGCTGGGCCACTATGGAAGCTTTCTCACTTCCCCTGAGCCTTGGTGTACTCTCTCAGGTGACTCAGGAAGAATTCACCTGTTTTTAGATAAGGTTGGAAACCCATTTAGCATGGTTTCTGGCCCACATGAAACTTTTTCTTTTATTCCATTTGCCATTGAGTTGATTACAAGTCATGGCGACTCCCACTGAGTCAAACAGCTCCACAGAGTTGTCAGTGCCTCATTTTTTGGAAATAGATCACCAGGCCTTTCCTCCCAGATGCCTCTGGGTGAACTTGAATCTTCAACCTTTCCGTTAGAAGCCAAGCATATGAACTGCCTATACATAAAGCATATTGTTGTTTGTTGTTATTATATGCCGTCGAGTCAGACCCAACTCATAGCGACCCTTCCTTGGGTTTCTGAGGCAGTATCACTACGGAACTAGATTGCCCAACCTTCCTTCTGAGGAGTGGCTGATGGGTTTGAACCGTGAGCCTTCTGGGTAGCAGTCAAGTATGACACTATGCTACCAGAACTCCTACGTATAAAACATGTTGTTAGTTGTTGTTAGGTGCCGTCGAGTTGTTTCTGACTCATAGCGACCGCATGCACAGCAAAACGAAACACTGCCTGATCACGTGCCAGCTCCATGATCCCTGCTATACTTGAGCTCATCATCACAGCCACCATGTCAGTCCATCTCGTTGAAGGTCTTCCCTTCTTTCATTGACCCTCCACCCTACCAAACATGACATCCTTCTCCAGGAAATGGTCCCTTCTGACAACATGACCAAAGTAGGTGAGACGAAGTCTGGCCATTCTTGCTTCCAGGGAGCATTTCAGGTGCACTTCCTCCAGGACAGATCTGTTGGTTCTTTTAGCAGTCCATGGTACTTTCAGAATTCTTCACCAGCACCACAACTCAAAAGCATCAACTCTTCTTCGGTCTTTCTTATTCATTGTCCAGCTCTCACATACATACGAGGTGATTGAAAATATCATGGCTTGTGTCAGGTGCACCTTAGTCCTCAAGGAAACAGCCTTGCTCCTCAGCACTTGAAATAGTTCCTTCGCGGTTGACCTGCCCAGTGCTACACGTTGTCTAATGTCCTGACTGCTGCTTCCATTGGCCTTGATTGTAGAACCAAGCAA
>NW_006921752.1:2969776-2990424 GCF_000298275.1 Orycteropus afer afer
AGGGGTCGCTATGAGTCGGGGCCGACTCAACGGCACATAACAACAACAACAAATTCAGGAGGGATATATTCAAGATCATATTTTGGCTCTCTTGGACTTATTTTAATTGACTTCAACTTCAAGTTGTACTTGCATATGAGCAGTTGATGGTCTCTTCCACAATCAGCTCCTGGACTGGTTTTGGCTGAAGGTACTGAGCTTTTCCACCGCCTCTTGCCACAGATGTAGTCAATCCGATTCCTGTGTGTTCCATCTGGTGAAGTCCACATGTAGAGCTGCTGCTTGTGTTGTTGATAAAAGGTGTTTGCAATGAAAAAGTCATTGGTCTTGCAAAATTCTACCATGCGAGTTCCAGCATTATTTCTGTTACCAAGGCCACATTTTCCAACTACCGGTGATTCTTCTTTGTTTCCAACTTCTGCATTCCAGTCACCAGTGATAATTAACACATCCTGATTGCATGTTCGGTCAATTTGCAGACTGCAGAAGTTGATAAAAATCTTCAATTTCCTCATGTTTGCCTTTGGTGGTTGGTGCATAAATTTGAATAATAGTTGTATTAACCGGTCTTCGTTATAGGCGTATGGATATTATCCTATCACTGACAGCATTGTACTTCAGGACAGATCTTGAAACATCCTTTGTTATGATGAATGCTACACCATTCCTCTTCAAACTGTCATTCCCGGCATAGTAGATCACACGGTTGTCTGATTCAAAGTGGCCAAAACCAGTCCATTTCAGCTCACTAATGCTGAGGATATCAATCTTTATGCGTTCCATTTCATTTTTGACAACTTCCAATTTTCTTACACCCTCTTGCCTGTTCCCATGGTCCCACTGCCTCCTGCTGCAAACTTTCTGCCTCTCTGCTGGGGATGGGGGTTGAAGAGAAAGGGTGACCTTAGTCTGGGGAAGGGTGACAGTTGTTGAGGGGTGGCTGCCTTGATGAACCACATGGGGTAGGGGACATCTTTAGGGACCAGTGTTATTTCTGAGGCAGGAGTTCTCATCCTGGGCTCCACAGACCCCACAGAACTGAAAGGATTGGTGAACTTGGGAGAAAAACTTAATTCTTCATTTTCACTAAGATCTGGCTGAAATTTCACGTTTGCTTCCATTATGAAAATGGCAAGAAACCACAGTACTGATAGCAGCTTTGTCACCAATAGATAGCAACAGGTATTTTCATATCCCCTGAAAGTCATTGTAGATTAGTTATCAGAATCATCATTAGCTCTTAGATTTGGGCACCTGGGAGTTTCTATGGCTACACAGGGCCCCTTCCCCCCAAGTGCTGGCTGTTGCTTTGCTACCCAGTTGATTCTGGCTCATGACAGCCCCCGGTGTCCAGAGTGGAACTGCCCCGTAGCATTTTCAAGACTGTGACCTTTGGAAGCAGACAGGCAGGCCTGCTTTCCAAGCACCTTGGGGTGGGTTCCGATCACCAGCCTTTTGTCCAGTAGTAGAGCACTTAACCATTTGTGTCACCCAGGGACTGCAGCTCGTGAATTTACTGTTAATTTTTTAAAATTGCGTTACTATACTCCAAATTTGTTTTTTAAAAAATATTTTTGATAACTGTATTTCGATATAATTGATTTCCTTTGTGATCCTATGTATTTTATTTTATGCATTTAAAGGGGATGCATTGGTTTCAGTAGGCAGCCAAAGAAGGTAGGGAAAATGTGAGGGACCCTGTGGTAGTTAAGTTGTGTGTCACCTTGTCTGGTTCTGAGTGGCGGGGCAGCTGGATGTAGTTATTCCCCATGATGAGACTGGTAGTCAACTCCATAGTGGAATCTACTGGAGCAGCTGAGTAGTGCCTGAGGGATGTGGTCTGCCTCCGGTATACAAGAAGAAGCTTTGAGGAAGGTCTCCAGCACTTGAATCCTGCATGTATCTGGATTGTCATTTAGCAGCCTTCCATGTCGTCTGCCGATCTTGGGACTGTTAATGGACTTGAACTAGTGGTGTGCCATGTTGTTTGGTAATCTTGCGACTATGCTGTTTATTTGTCGACCTTGGGTGTGTCAGCCCTAGCAGTGAGCAGTTGCCTGAGTGAAGAGATGCCTCCAGCTTCAGTGGGCTGGGAGCAAGAGGCGGAGCAGAAGCCCAAGGTCGAGGGGCTTTCACCCAGCCCCTAGAGCTGGCATTTTTGAATTTGGACTTGTAGCCTCCCAAACTGTAAGAGAATAAATAAATCCCTGTTTGTTGAAGCCTTTAATACATTTGTGGTATTCCTGTTAGGGCAACACTAGAAAACCAAAACAGACCCCTATTCCAAACCAGAGGGTCATGTTTACAGGCACAGGGGTTGGGATTTCAACACACCGTTCTGAGGGGCACAGTCCAATCCATTATACTGGGTTTCCCTGCCACAACCCAGGAGGGCTCTCCAGGCGTTCCCTGCTCTGCACCTGCCCTCCCTGTAGGGCTTGAGCCCCCAAAAGCTCTGCAAAGTCTGATCATTATTATCACCATTCCCTTTGATGGATGCAGAAACCAAGGCTCTAAGGGGCTAAGAAGGTCCCAGGGATGGAGCTGGGGTCACACCCAGGCCCCTGACTCGAAGATTCACATCTTCCCCTTTGTTGGGACACAGGCCTCCTGTGGGTCCTGTTTGTCTGGCATATCCTCCTCTTGTCACTTCCTCATCGCTCCTACCTTCTCCCAGATAATGGGGGTTGAGGAGGCTTTCTGGAGATCGCAGCTGGGCCTGAAGGACAAGCACTTGGAGAAGGGATGATGTTGTTGCTGTTGTTGTTAGGTGCCATCGAGTCAGCTCCAACTCATAGCAACCCTCTGCACAACAGAATGAAACAGCCCAATCCTGTGCCAACCCCCAGCTGTTGTGATGCTTGACTCCACTGTTGCAGCCACCATTGTCAATCCATCTCTCCGATGGCTTCCCCTTGTTTGCTGACCTTCCACTTTACCAAGCACAACATCCTTCTTCAGGGACTGGTCCCTCCTGACAACATAACCAAAGTACAAGAAACTGGCCATTCTTGCTTTTAAGGAGCATTTCGGCTGTACCTCTTCCAAGATACATTTGTTCCTTCTGGCAGTCAGTCCCTGCTACACTCAATATTCTGCACCAACACCACAATTCAAATGCATCAATTCTTCTGCAGTCTTCCTTATTCACTGTACAATTTTAACATGCATATGAGGTGACTGAAAAGACAATATCTTGGGTCAGGTGCACCTTAGCTCCTTACCACTTAAAAGAGGTCTTTTCCAGCAGATTTGTCCAGTCTGATTTCTTGACTGCTGCTTCCAAGGATATTGATTGTGGATCCAAGTAAAATGAAACCCTTGACCACTTCGTTCTTTTCTTTTTTTTTTTCTTCTTTTATCATGATGTTGCTCATTGGTCCAGTTGTGAGGATTTTTTTTTTTTTTATGTTGAGATGTAATCTATACTGAAGACTGTAGTCTTTGATCTTCATCAGTAAGTGCTTCAAGTCTTTTCAGCAAGTAAGATTGTGTCATCTGCATATCACAGGTTGTCAGTGAATCTTCCTCCAATCCTGATGCCACGTTCTTCTTCATATAGTCCAGCTTCTTGGATATTTGCTCACCATATAGATTGAATAAGTGTGGTGAAAGGATACAACCCTGATGCACCCCCTTCCTGGTTATAAGCCACGCAGTAGTCCCTTGTTCTGTTCAAATGACTGTCTTTTGGTCTGTGCACAGGTTCCTCATGAGTACAGTTAAGCATTCTGGAATTCCCAATCTTAGCATTGTCTTCCATAATTTGTTATGATCCACACAGTCAAATCCCTTTGCATAGGCAATAAAATACAGGTAATATCTTTCTGGTATTCTTTGCTTTTAGCCAAATGGAGGATGAGAAGAGATGTCCATACTCTCCCCCTTCCCCTCAGGCCTTTGAACCTGCTTCAGCTCCACCTTGCTATCAGGCACCAAACTGAACTTGGACTCTGGTGTCCTAAGGAGAAAATATTTCTGAGTGGAGTGGCCTCCACTCTTTTAGGCTTATACTCAAGTCCACATTGCTTGGTTACCTTGCCTTCAGTGCCCTGACCATGGCTAAGTCAGACTCCACAAGACGTGCAGAGACTTTGTTCCCAGAGGCCTTTGCAAACAAGCCATCTCAGTGCAATATCTGGTGCCAGAGGCAGGGGATGGACCCACAGACCACTGTCTGGGAGGGACACCTTCAGTGGCTTTTGCCCAGCCCAGGACCATGGGTGGTGGAAGGCATGAACTGTGGTGAGGATCACTCAGGGGAGCAGTAGGCTCAAAATTCCCAGGTCCATATTTCCAAGGACAACCAGGGCAGAAGAACAAGGAGCCCTGTTTTGCCCCAGCAATTCCTCCAACGTATTGTGTGATTTTGGGCAAATGACTTCATCTCTCTGAGCCTCAATTTCTCCATCTATAAAATGGGAGTGCCCACCTTCTGCGGGGACATTTGGAAGGATTCAATAAGGTGATATGTATAAAGGACTTCCAGAAGTCAAAATAAATTCAGATGTTCATTTTAGGAGGCTGCCTGGTATGGGTTGAAGAACAACAGGCTGAAAATCAGGCGCTCTTAGGTCTAGTTAGACTGTGTGACTTTGGACAAGACCTTGCCCCTCCCTGTGCCTCAACACCCCCGACATGAAATAAGAGAGTTGGAGTCAGCACTCACTAAAGGTACTTCCTTCTTTTAGATTCTCTGATGGAAACAGTGCATGGAAGTGCTGGGGCAGGGAAAGGGCTGGTGGCAGGGGGCAACGCCTGGGCCTGGGTCGACACAGCTCAGAGACAGTGCTGCAGCGTGCTCTCTGCCCCTCGACCTCCACAGTATAGAGCATTGGGGTGAAAAACCCAGACCCACTGCTGTCAAGTTGATTCTGACTCATAGCAGCCCTACAGGACAGAATAGAACTGCCCATAGAGTTTCCAAGGCTTTACAGAAGCAGACTAGCACCTCTTTGTCCCATGGAGTGGCTGGTGTGTTCAAACCACCAACCTTCTGGTTAGCATCTGAATGCTTTAACCTGTGACACCAGGGCTCCTTTAGCATCAGGGTAGGAGGCTGTGATTTGGGATCTGATTGCATCCAGGCCAAGCTCTGCACCCCAAGGTGTGCCCCTCAGGAGCCTAATTAGATTGTATCCCACACAGCTGTGCCCAAGTCCCCATCTGTGTCATCGCCTGGCATGCCGGGATTCGGGCCGATTGCTTGTTTACAATGCTGTCTGGTTTGGGATAAGGCCCAGCAGGCACAGCCAGTGAACAAATAAGTCTTCTCCCTCTCAGCCTCTGAACCTGATCGTGAGAGATGTTGCTGTTCCTACAAGCCTAGGCCCCAGTGCCCCGTGAAGGAAAAGATGTGTGCCTTAGAGTCAGGGAAGCCTGGGCGTGAACCCAGCTCTCTACCCTTCAGCTCTGAGCCTTTCTAGCCCCTTAGAACCTTACTTTTCACATCTGTTAAAGCGAACAATGGTAATGTAATTGTACTTTGCAGAGCTTTCTGGAGGATCAAGGAAGATCTTTATAAGTGAACACCTGTAACACAATGGCTTGCCTTATCATTGGGGCTCCATAAGTGTTGGCCCTTTCCCGTCCTCACCCCACCCAGGCCTCCCCCGCTGCAGTCAGGGCTTCATTTCCATTCTGCCAGGATGATCAGAACGCTTGGTTGATAATGGCCGTAAACTCTCCTATGGGAACACTGGGCTTATTGGCTCTCACTATACCATGAGTGGAGTTCCCTGGTGATGCACGCAGTTAAGTGCTCAACTACTAGCTGAAAGATTATCAGAACCCACCCAGGCATGCCTTGAAGACAGGCCTGGCAATCTACTTCTGAATGGCACCCTGTGTGGGGAGCAGTTCCACTGTGCACACATGGGATCACTAGGAGTGGGCATCTACGCAGCGGCGACTAACAGCAACAACAGACTGTGAGTGGCTGAGGGAGAGAACCCTTCGTCTCCCAGCTGGGCCAAGGCCAGGCTGACACACTAGCAGGGCTTGGTGAGCACATGAAGGAGCTGAATGTCTGACCCATCAAGTACCTTCACCCACGTATCTCCTTCAAACCTCACAGTGAGGCTGGAAGCTAGATCTGAGGATCCTCATCCCCCACATGAGGAAACAGAGGTGAGTGGAGTGGCCCAGGCCTGGAGTAGCCCCTGCTGGAAGGAGTCTGTGTGCCCTGAGCCACAGCGCCCTCACCTGGCCGGGTGCAGAAAAGACATCTCTGGGTCTCCACCAGCACAGACCTACATTTGCTTCATCAGATAGGGGCTTCTCATCCCGCCTGTCCACCTGCCTCCTCCTTGCTCTCTCCAGAAAGCATGCCCAGTGGCCGGGGGCAGCAAAAGTGGAAGGAGTGATTTATGAACCGAGCTGTTCATCTTAATCAGAGAGCCCCTCCTGGGCCCTCTTGCTGCTGCAGATGGGACAGAGCTGCTGTCGGGGGTGGCGGGGAGGGGCAAGATTAATAAAGCCAACTGGCCCAGGCCGGGGCCTGCTGAGAGAACCTGGAGGCGCTGCGTGACCTTGGCTCTGCCTCTGCCCCATCTGGGCCTCTGGGCTTGCATCTGTCAGAGGATGGACAGGACCGGGTCATCTCCTGAGTCCTTGCACAGGGGAGGATTCTAGAGGCTTCCTGGGACTCTGTGCCTGGTTTCCTGACTCAGGGCAGAGCAACTCTGGGCTGGGGGGCTTGGAGACAGAGGTACCCATGCTCCTCTTTACTGGAAGCTCTGGCTTGGGCCATACCCTGTGTCACGAGTTCTGGTTTGGAATCCAGAACACTTGGGCCTAAGTCATGGCCACATTTTACCAGGTAAGCTCCAGCCTGTCCATTACCTTCTCTGAGTCTGTTTCCTGTAAAATGGGATAATAAATGGGAACCACCTCTTCGGTGAAAATTAAATGAGGGGATGCAGGAGAAATGCTTGCAGAGCCTGGCACATGGTAAACACTCAATATGATGAGTTATTATTAGGCTCAGTGCCTAAGGCATTTGACTGCTAACCAGAAGGCTGGTGGTTCAAACCCATCAGCCACTCCTCCAAAGGAAGTTTGAGCAACCTACTTCTATAGTGATACCACCTCAGAAACCCAGGGAGGGGTCGCTATGAGTTGGATCTGGCTCGACAGCAGTGAGTTTGGATTTTTTGGTGATCACAAAATTGTAGCAATTAATCTAAATTTGGGGCAGTTTCGGGAAAAGATGTTTATATCCATCCTGACCAAGCCATGTGTCCATGGGTCTCCCCCACCCCTGCCCTCTTTTGATAACTAGTACACGTCAGGTGGATATCCACTTACTTCCACTATATGATGATACTAGTAATAATGGCGTCGTGCCTAAGGCATTTGACAGCTAACCAGAAGGCTGGCAGTTCAAACCCACCAGCCACTCCTCGGAAGGAAGGTTGGGCAATCTAATTCCATAGTGATACTGCCTTGGAAACCCAAGGAGGGGTCGCTATGAGTTAGATCCGACTGGATGGCAGTTTGTTTTTTTTTTTTTTTTTTTTTTACCCCATGGGAAAAGCACTTTGCAGGTTTCCGAGTCTTTTTACATCCATGGTGTCAAAATTGATATTCACCTTTGTCAGAGGAGAGCCTACCATCTCAGGAAGAGCCTCTAGGGAACTGGCCAAGGCAGGCTCTGGCCCTGGCTGTGGAGGCCACAAGATAGGGGTGAGGTCACCCAGGCTGTCCTCTCCGGGCTTCCCCTTAGGGCTGCTCCTCCCGTCAGAAAAAAACAAAGAAGAGCCTGGGCTTGGCCTGGGGGAGTGAGGAGGCCAAAGAGAGAAGAGAAAGGAGGTTTGTGCAGGGGCCTTGAGGCTCAGGAGAGAAGCGAGCTCACTTCAGGCCTGGAGACAGCATGGAGCATACTGCTCCCCCTCCCCACAGACTGGTGTCCTCTCTGCAGACTGGTATCTGCACAGACTGGTCTCCCTCTCCCCAGATTATCTCCCTCTCCACAGACTGGCCTGACTCTACACAGCCACCTGCTGTGCCACACATCCTTCTGACCCCCACCTCAGTGTCCACAGGAATGATGGCCATGGCATACTCAGGAAGACTGTGGCCTGAGGTACTGGGGAGGGAGTGACATTGGAAACCAGAGATGGGATGGGGCAGAGGAAGAACAGGGGTGGGAGAAAACCATGACTCCCTCCCTCCCTGCTGCCCTGAGCCTGGGATGGGGGTAGGAGGTGCAGCCCACATACTAGACCTAGGGGCTCCCACTCCCAAGGCCACAGGGACCAAAGATCCTTGGGCCTTGCCCAAACCCAGGGAGCTTCTCCCCAACCCCACCGGGGTCCACCCTGCTGGGCGTGGCCTGGCTAATGTGCAGCAGAGTACATGGGACCTCCCCTCACCTCTGGGGCAGGGGATTCATCACTGCAGGTTTGATGGGGCTTGGCCTCTGCCGCCTCCACATTCCTCCTTCCCCAGCCCCCGCTCCTGCTGACAAACAGCTTTTTTAAGTGAAAGAACTTGGACTCTCAGGAGGACTCTCAACTTTGCCACTTGATCTCTAAGCCTTAGTTTCCCTTCATAAACGGGCTAGTCAAGGCACTTTCTGTCAATGAGAGGTTTGATTCTAAGGACTAGGTTTGGTTTCCAGCTCCATCATTTACTGTGTGATGTTGGCAAGTTACTTCCTCTCTCTAAGACTCAGCTTTCCCGTTGTAAAGTGGGATTATGGTAAATTATCTCCTTCACAGTGTTCTTGGGAGCATTTAATGAGCTCATGCATGTAAGTGTAGAGCCCACAACTTGCACACAGCAGATGGGGAACAGGCAGTTGGAGAGCCTGCCACAAGTGTATGTTTAGTCCAAATATGGGAACCAGCTCCCAGGCTGCAGCGAGCTCTGGGGAGGGAGGCCCCTCCCCCTGCCTTTCCACCTGCCAGTCTCCACCTCTGCCTTCCCTCCAGGCTCCTCCCTTTCTCTGTGAAGCCTCCCCTGATGGCCCTAGAGGTAGTCACTCCTCTGGGTTCCCCAGCTCTCTATGGTTAAATGTTTATCAGATATTTGCCACAAATCTATTATTATCTCTTTCCTCATCTCCTCCCACCACCACCACCACCACCACCACTCAAACTGTTACAGTCAGTCTCCACCAAGTCAGTTCCAAGCAGGGGCAGACGACTCGGTAGGCAAGGTAAACATGGGGTATCTTGTGCTAACATACTAATGTGTAGTGAACCCTTTCACTGCAAAGATGTGCTAAAACCTATGTGAAACGGTTCAGCACAGATGAGTAAGTAAGCACAAGTAAGCCCATGCTTACCTTGTTTATGGGGTACTCCATCCTTGGCAGGGATTGTCAATTTGAAAAGAGGTTTTGATTCTTCAGGAAGGTGCTTTGGGGTGGGGTTGGGAGAGAGACACACATCAGTCACAACTAGAAGCAAAATCTTTGATGTAGTGAAAAAAATGTGAAATTGTTCACTACAGATTAGTAAGTAAGCACGTACGTATAGGCCTGTGCTTACCTTGCATATCAGGTAATCTGACACTGATCCCGATTTATGGCAACCCCACCCACATGTGTCAGAGTAGAACTGTCCTCCATAGGGCTTTCTACATCTGATTTTTTTTTCTTAATTTTATTTATTTATTGTTGTGGTTGAGAATATACACAGCAAAACCAAAAGCAAACCCACTGTCATTGAGTCAATTCCAACTCATAGTGACCCCCACTGGGTTTCAGATTGCCTCATCTTCCTCCCACGGAGCAGCTGGTAGGTTTGAACCACAACCTTCCAATTAGCAACCAAAGACCTTACCCACTGTGCCACCAGACCTCCTTATACACAGCAAAACACACCAATTCAACAATGTTTGTACGTGTGCAAAACAATTCAAGTGTTTGTACGTGTGCAAGTCAGTGACATCGATTACATTCTTCAGGTTATGCAGCCATTCTCCCCCTCCTTTTCTGAGGTGTTCCCTGCTCATGAACAAAACTCACTGGCCCCTGTTGTCAGTTCGATCTCATCCAGATAGTTTTTAAAAGACCATAATGCTCAAGGCAGACCGTTTTTACTCGTTAAGCTAAACTCCAGTTTGATTTTCGATTACTTCCGGGGATGTCTTTGGTTTAAGATTTAAAGATTATCTCAGGGCAATGGCTTCAGAGGATCAGCCACCCTCCACGGCTCCAGAAAGTCTAGAGTCCGTGAGCGTTTTCAGAAGTAGATCACCAGACTTTTGTTCTAGGATGCCACCGGGTGGACGCCAATCTTTGGATTGTTACCAAGTGGGCTAACCCTTTGCACCACTCAGGGTCTCCACCCAACTGTGAACCCATGCTTATGTGTATCTCTATCCCCTAGACACCTGGCTCACAGTTGGAGCTCGATGTCTATTGAGCAAATGTATGGATGCGTGGATGGATGCATGGATGGATGGATGGGTGGATGGGAGGAATCACAGCCCTGCTCCCCAGGCCTCAGATGTTTCCTGCATCTGTGGAATTCCCCACAGCTGGGATAGAGCAGGAGTCACCATGTGTGTTCATCTGACTTCCAGATCAAGCCCTCAGTTCCACTGCCAGGGGCTGACTCTCTAGAGAACCTTCTGGAAAATCCTTACGCAAAGTTAAGGAACCCTTTCCAGCATTGAATTTCTTTCCCCTGGGAGCTGGCATTTCTGGGGCAAAGGTTTGACAAAACGGACCCCATGGCACTTGCCGCTGGGCCCTCAGCACAAGTACCCGGGTGGCATCCAGGGGTGTGAGCCGCCACATGCACTGGCTCCACCCACTTCATCACCACATCCAGCCACACCCGTGTTCAGAAAGCCTGTGCCAGGGGCTGCAAGTGTCTTGAAGAAGATGTGGTTCCCACCCAGCCCCAGTGAGGGCACCCGCGAACTATCACCTGGGCAGAGGGTGGTTGCCTCACACAGGCCACCCCAGTGGAGAGAGGCCCCAGGTGCAAGGAGCTTTTCATTAGTGCTAATGGGCCCCAGATTAGCAAGGCACTTAGGCTGAGTGTATGCATCAGCAGGATGGGTTATCATAAACCGTTTCTTTAATGTGGTTGCACCAGATTGACTTCCTACAGTAATTGAATATTTTCTTTTATAGGACAAGCTGGGCCAATAAAAGAAATATACAAGAACCTCTCTGACCGGGAGACTCTGTCCTACTGAGGCCCAAAGAACTGCCCAGGTGAGAAGTCGGCAATTGCCTCCCCCATCTCTGTGCCCCTCTATCCCGTCCTCTGACACCACCCACCCTCTGTCTGATTCATTCAGTCTCTTCCTGAGTCACCTCTTATGCTGTCTCCCTGTCTACCCTACCTGCCTTCTTTCTCCATCTTTCCCTCCCTCTGATTTGTCTTTGTCTACTTATCTGATTCATTGGCTCCCCACTACTCTCTGCATCAATTTTCTCTCTCCCCTCTATGCATTCACTCATTCAGACATATTTATTGAGCACCTACTGTGTGCCAGGCACAACTCTGGGCACTAGGAATGTGGCAGCGAGCACAAGTCCTTACCTTTATGAAGTACACATTCTAGAAAGGGAGGGTTTGTACTACCACAATAAATAAAATAATAGAGTATATAGTATATTCATGGGAGGGCAGTGGTGGCTTACATGGTGGAATTCTCATCTCCCACCCAGGAGACCAAAAACCAAACCCACTGCCATTGAGTCAATTACAGTTCATAGTGAACCCCATTGGGTTTCCAAGGCAGCAAATCTTTATGGAAGTAGATTGCACCATCTTCCTTCCACGGAGTGGCTGGTAGGTTTGAACTGCCAACGTTCTGGTTAGCAGTCAAATGCCTTAGGCACTGAGCCACCAGAACCCCACGCAAGATAGCCAGGTTCAATTCCCAGTTGATGCACCTCATGCACAACTCCAACCACCTGTCAGTGGTGGTCTGCGTGTTGCTGTGATGGTGAACAAGGTTTCAGGAGAGCCTCCAGGCTAAGAGGGACTAGGAGGAAAGGCCTGGGGATCTGCTTCCAACAATCAGCCAATCACAACCAGCCGTGGGGATGGAGCAGGACTGGCGGTGCTCATTCCGTTGGGGTTACCATGAGTCAGGGGCTGGCCTAATGGCAGCTGACAATGACAACAACATAGGGCACTGGGATGGATGTCAAGAGATGGGCCTCCAGTCTCAGATCCATCACTAATGGGCTTGGTAACTTGTCCAAGCCCCCTTCCTCTTTACGTTTTCTCATTTTTAGAATGAGGGCCAGATCAGGGATTCCCAACCTTTCATGACAAGAACTGCTTTTATTAACAGTGACACATGTTATACAAAGGTAGGATTCTAAAGTCAGCACTTCCACAGTGACGTCAAATAAAAATGTCCCTAGTCAAGCCCTTGAACACTTGGTTTTGTCATACACGAAACAATGAATTGCATCTGGGGGTCATGTTGTATGCTCCAACAGCCATCTTTGAACACAAGACCCTTACTTGGCAAGGTGAGGGGTTGCTGGGAGAGGAGCCTGAGACCACAAGAGCTACAACAGCAGATCCATGGCTCCCATGCGTGCTCACCTCAAAGGGCAGGTGGAATTGCAACCCCCAAACTACTCTCTCTCTCTCTCTCTCTCTCTCTCTCTCTCTCCCAGTGCATGTGTGGAGTCGAATCCACACAAAGTCGTTTGCATATATGCTGGCTCCTGCATTTCATCCCTCTGGGCCCCAAGATTTAAAGCAGTTTATCTACCAACCCATATTACCTTTATCAAGTCATTTATTAAGTATATCAAGGTCAGCTTTCTCCTTACTTTTTTGGACTGCAGAGTAATAGGTAGGTCCCTGCTGGTCAGAGCTTCTGAACAACTTACAATAACAGCATCCCCACCTTGGAGTGGTTTAATGGCTCCGAAACCCAAGACCCTTGCTTTTTAAGACAGCCTGTGGTGAGGATATGATTTATAAGATGTTATTTGAAACACTGAAAATAGCTTTAGGCAGCTCTAGTCCCAGGGAACCCAGACTGAGAACCACTGAACCGGTCCAACTCCACTGATGGCCCTCCCCTCTCCTGACATGTGGAGAGCTATGGCTCATGTACTGGATCCCTGGGAGGTCGAGTGAGAGGAGCTACCTCATAGCTGGGTACAAAACAACCCAAACCCACTGCCACAGAGTTGATTTCAACTCATAGTGACCCTCATTGGGTTTCCAAGTCTGTGTATCTTTACAGAAGTAAATTAACCTCATCTTCCTCCTGTGGAGCAGCTGGTGCTTTTGAACCACCAACCTTCTGATTAGCAGCCACATGCCTTACCCACTATGCCACCTGGGCAGGAGGGAGCAAAGGAGAGGGACAGACCCACCAGATCACATAACCCTCAATGTGTAAAATTTCCTGAGCTCGTCAGCATTCCTGGCCCCATTTTTGAAGGCACGAAGAGGTTGTGGGATTTTTTTCCAAGATCATAAAGCTAGTAGGTGGTGGAGCTAGAGTTGGAGCCCAAGGCTGTAGACCAGTACTCTCCTCTCCAGTCCCTGTCAGCTCCATGGAATGGGGAAGCCTTGGCGAATCTTTCCCCAAGCCTTTCTTCCCTGGCCCCAGGGAGGGCTTGTCATTTCCATTCAACAAAGAGGCCTTGACTTCCTTCATAATTGCCCTTGGAACCTCTTTTGTCCAAGGAACAGTGAAGCTCTTGGACCTCAAGGCCTCAAGTTGTCTCCTTACCACACCCACCAGAGATTCTTTCTGTTCCTACTCTTCTTAAAGGTAAATTAGGAAACTATGTGGTTATGTACTTAACTTCTAGAAGGTTCCATATATGGGTGGAGATATGAAAATTGGAGATTTCATGTATCTGTCACTGTAGTCTGGCCAATTGAACTTGGTCCTCAAGTTCAGTAGCCCCTTTTTGGGGGATGAGGGGTAGCAGTCTTTTGGCTGCTTCCCCTGGATCGTGGGAAATAAAGAGGCACAGGGGGCTTGAAGACAGAAGGATGAGTGGAACAAAGGAGTTGACCTGCGTTGAAAATGATGAGTAGGAGTATGGCTCCAGATAAAGGCAGACCGGGGTTCAAATCCTGGCTTAAGTACTTCCTTGCTATGTAACCTTAGACAAGTGACTCTACCTTTCTGAGTCTCAATTCTCTCACCTGAAAAAGAAAGGTGACAGTATTATTTCCTACAGCTTCATGAGGATTAAGTGAGACTGTGCACACTGCCCAGTGTACAGTAATAAGTCAGGATACATTGGCTGTTACTATTGTTAGCCAAATGTGCCAAGCCCTGCACTCAGTATTTTCCATGCATTATGAAGGATACATTACTTTGATGCTAATTTTACAGACATGGAATCTCAGACAGATGCTCACAGTATAGGACTTCCCCCAGACTACTAGCTAGGTCTGGCATAGTTGGGATTCAATCCACTGTTGGACACCAGAGCCCTCTCTCTACTTGCCCAGCCTGCCCTGAAGCTGGAACTCTCCCCACCCCGCACATATTCCCCATCCACCCTCCTGCTCCCGTCATCTGTTTTTCTAGCTGACTCACCTTTGAGGTTGTCAGCAGGCTCTTCCTAGGAGGCACGTCTCCTTTCTATGCATCTGTCTGAGGGCCCAGCACTCCACAGGTCTGGCCCATTACCTGTAGTCAGTAACGAGTGTGGTACATAGCAAATACAGGTACCCTGTTTAGGAGCCGCCATGTTAATTATGCCAGAGCTAGAAGAAGCCGGATCCTGCCCTGTAAAGAAACTTTGCCTCAATGGTCAAGGAAGAGACACCCAAATTTACATACTGCATGGCTTGTCAGCTTCTCACAGGGTGGCCCCTTCTGCTCTCCAAAGGCTAGTCCACGTCACAGCCTGATGGAATGTTGAGTCTCGAAAGGAGCCAACAAGCCATCAAATCCTGGCTCCGGCATTTTATAATGAAGATGTGAGGCCAGGGAGGAAGTGACATGCCCAAGGTCCCACAGCAGAGCAGATGTGGAGACTGGGACTCCAGACTCCTAGTCCGGTGCTCCTTCTGCCTTCCCTCTCTGCCTGAGCATCTGCCCCTGGACCAGGTGGAGCCAGGTGACCCCAGAAAAAGCCTGTATCACCCTTCTCCCCCTACCCAATTTAGAGAAGCCCTTGAGCACCCTTGGAGGGACACAGGCTGTGAGCCTGCAGCCTCCAGGTCAGGTGCCTCCATGAGTTTCTCTTTGAGTGGCCTTGGGTTCTCACCCAGTGATTCATGGCCTCCCAGTAAGATGAGAAGGAGGTTGGCCAAGGTGGGCTTGGAGTGCCCTCAGCCCCTGACTCTTATGCTTCATGGCCCTGCCTGCATGTCCCCTGCTCAGTTCTGTCCCTTTCAAGGAACAATGAACACCAGCGAGCAGCAAGGAGAAGGCATCCATGTAAGGAGGAAGGCTCTGTGAAAGCTCATGCCCACATCAACGCCCTTTGCCCATGGGCCTCCAGGCACCTGAGTGCGGCCCTGGCACTGCCTAGTGAGCGTGGCTGGTGGACAGACACCCAGCACATTAGTAGAAACCACAGCGATGCCAGGAATCTTTCCTGCTTCACCCCACCCTCACCCTGGCAGGCTGTCTCTGCTTTTCTCTCCACGGATTCAAACACTGTTTAAACCTCTAGCTTGGGATTTGGGCCTGTCATCTCCACGTAAACTGGAGTAGAATGGGCTGGGCAAGTGTGGGAGGTGAGCACTGCCCAATCCTTTTGTCCCTTGCGATAATGACGGTGCTAGCCTTGCTTTCTGGGGTGGGTGTTAGCGTGTGGTTTGGGATGGGGCGGGGCCTTACCCTCTCTGAGTTACATTCACAATCCTTATATGATATAAGGATTTGCTATAATCACAGTCCGGCCCTCACCCGCTGATGCAAGAATTCAATGAGATAGTGTGTGTCACATGCTTGGCACAGTGCCCAGCACACAGCAGATGCTCCCCAAACTGTGGCTACTATTATTGTGTTAAATTTAGTTTTTGTTGTTTTTGAGAATACACACAGCAAAACACACACCAGCTCAACACGTCTACATGTACAATTCAGTGACACTGATCACGTTCTTCGAGTTGGGCACCCATTCTCCCCCTTCGTTGCTGAGCTGTTCCTCCCGCATCTACATCAGCTCACTGCCGCCTAAGTTTCCCATCCAACCTTTCAAGTGGCTATTAGCAGTTTGATCCTGGGTCAATAGGTCTGAAGAGCTCAGCGCTCAGGGAAGGTGTTCGGTACCAGCTAAGCTAAACAGTTTGGTTCAAAGAAGGCTCTAGGTGATGTTTTTGGTTTAAGGTTTCAAGTTTAAAGATTTTCTCAAGACAATAGTTTCAGAGGAGGTATCCAGCCTCAGTGACTCCAGAAATTTTGGATTCCATGAAAATTTGAAATTCTGTTCTTCATTTTCAGTGCTTTCTAATTAATATTACTAATAAGCCTCTCAGCAACCCTTTGGGATAGGACTTACCAGCTTTGTTCTGTGGAGGAGGAAAACAGAGGTCAGCTATGTTCCATCTCCCCCATGTCCACCCACACCCCAGCATAAATTCCCAGAACCCTTTGCACAGAGTCTTATCATAGAGGCATACACCACCTGCTAGTTGGGGCTGGCTGCTGGGGCCCCCATGGGGTGGGGGTAAGGAAGGAGGGGCGAGGATTCTTTCTGTGTGGGGTCCCCCAGCAGAGAAACTGAGGCAGCCTTGTGGTTTTGTAGGTGGAACACCATGGAAGGTGACTGTCTGAGCTGTGTGAAGTACCTGATGTTTCTTTTCAATTTCTTCATTTTTGTAAGTATCCGTGGCACATGCCCCCAAGTGTCTGCTGGGTGGACAGAGATATTCACAGTAGGCCAAGTGCTGGGGCAGGAACAGTGCTGGCTCCTATGGGGTCTGGGGTTGGGTGTGACTCCTTTTGCTGCCTGCTGATCACCCCCCATTCCCTCCTGCACTCCCTCCCCATCAGGGGTCAGATCCCAACACAGAGGCTGAGGCTGGGGCCTGCCCCTCCGCCCTTTGCCAGGGAGTTGAGTCATCCTGGGTCTGTCTATGCCAAGACCTCTCTCCTGTGATGGGTTTGGGGGCCTTGAGAGTCTTACTCTTGGGAGTAGTGTGGGAACTGTGGAGGCCTCCCCTTCATGACAAAATGTTGGCTGGGCAGGGAGACCTGCTTCCAGTGCTGGGCCACTATGCTTAGCAGTCAAAAACTTAACCACCGTGTCACCAGGGATACCAAACACTTTTACAGGCTGCCAGTCCCTGGGTAGGAGCTCTGGTACCGTAGTGCCTAAGGCACTTGACTGCTAGCCAGAAGGCTGGCATTCAAACCCACCAGCCACTCCTCGGAAGAAAGGTTGGGCAATCTACTTCTGTAGTGATACCGTCTCGGAACCCCAAGGAGGGGTTGTTATGAGTGGGGTCCGACTCGACGGCACATAATAAAAACAACAGTCCCTGGGTAATGCAAATAGATAATGCACTCAGCTGCTCTCAGGAAGGCTGGCAGTTCAAAGTCTACCCAGAAGCACTTCAGAACAAAGGCCTGGTGGTCTGCACCAGCTGCCATCCAATCAGTTCCAGCCCATGCTGACCCCATGCGTGTCACAGTAGAACTGTGCTCCTTAAGGTTTTCAGTGGCTGATTTTTAAGAAATAGATCACCACACCTATATCAGCTTGAAGCAACGCATGCTACACTTAAGGGCAGCATAACAAGACAAATCCAAGGCAAGTGAAAGCACTACTGGCATGGAGGCTCATGCTGCGGTTGGGATTCTTGCCCAGCTCACCAGGCACCCAGGGTGAGGGGAGTGGTGTGTGTTGTTTGGGGGTGTCTAACCTCATGTCCTCCTGCTTCTTCTCCTCCCTCTTCCGACTGGCCCGGGGAGCAGCTGGGTGGGGCCTGCCTGCTGGGCATCGGCATCTGGGTCATGGTGGACCCTACCGGCTTCCGGGAGATCGTGGCTGCCAACCCCTTGCTCATCACAGGCGTCTACATCCTATTGGCCATGGGAGGCCTGCTTTTTCTGCTCGGCTTCCTGGGCTGCTGTGGGGCCGTCCGTGAGAACAAGTGTCTGCTGCTGTTTGTGAGTACAGGTGCCGGGCAGGGCAGGGTGGTGGGGGTGGGGGGTGCTTGCTGACTTACAGGCCCTGCCTAGCTTCCATTCAGAAACCAGCAAGTCCACCTGTCTGGGGACTATCAACCCCAGAGGAGACCAAGAGCTCAGTGTGTCCATCTCCATTCACTTTGCCGTCAATGGTCCTAAAGCCCAGAGAGGTTCAGTGACTCACCCAGAGTCCCACAGGGAGTTAGTGGCAGAGACAGGAATGGAACCAAGATCTCCAAGCACTTTGGCCGATGCCCCCTGTGCTGCCACAGTCTGATCCTCACCATGCCTTTGGGGGAGCTGGTTTCTTGAAGCAGCACTCCTTCCTTTCTCCCTTTACAACTTCCCTCAAGTCAAGCCAGGCCCCCTGACTTATTGAAATGAACACCCAGTATGTGTCTAGACTCAGGGAACTCACACTGAGGATATAAACAAGACTGCGGTCTTCCAGGAGTGAGGAACTCACCAACCTCGTCCATCTGCATGTGTGGCCCAGTTTCTGGAGTCTGCTCTTAGAGCTGAGTCTATGTCTGCAATTTGGGTGAGCAGCCACGAGGTGGCACTAGAGTGACCCTACTCTCCAGGTCTGAACCACCAGTCTTCTCCAAGGCAGGATCAACTGAGAATATTGACCAGGATGCTTTTCAACTTGCTTGCTTTTAGGAACTCTAATATATACATTGTATCTTTGCATATAAAGCACCCATGTAAATAATGTGCCTGTGCATAAAAAGCACACAGTGTGCACAGGGAACTAATGCGTGAGGGGAAGACTCTTTATTTGCATAAAAATACAGTAACTCCTCGTAAAATACCTAAGATGATTAGCTGTTGGCTAAATCACTTCACTTCTTGGATTTCTAATTCTAATATAGAGATGATATGATCTCTTAAGGCTCTTTATTCATTAAATAAATGATCCCCGAATATCTATTACAGGACATGTAGTTCACTAGGGCCTGAAGCTACATCTGTGACCAAGAGAGAACTCCCCTCCCTCGTAGACAGGCAGCAGAGGCATGGGTTTGAGTGTGGAACTGCTCCGTCCTCTCACTCTGTGTTTCTACCTTGTTTCTTTACATTTCTGGGCTTTTATGCCTTCACTCGTTAAGCGAAGAGGCTGAGAAGGTAAGCTCTAGGTTGAAGTCAAACCAAGAGAGTATTGGGTTTCTAAGGCAGTCAGTCTTTATGGAAGTAGATTGCCCCATCTTCCTTCAGCAAAACAGCTGGTAGGTTTGAACCGCCAGCCTTCTGGTTAACAGTCTAATGCCTTAGGCACTACACCACCAGAGCTCCAGTATTGACAAGATAGGCAGTGGGTATTCTAGTTTTCTTCTGGTTTCCCCTGGGTTGTGGACCTTTGGCCTTTGTTCACTTTCCTGGCTTTGGTGGGTGGGTCTTTTCTCCCCTAAGAGGTCATATGGGCCCCTAGGGCTGGAAGAACTTCTGGGTTGAGCCCAGGCCTGCTGCTAAGTTACAAACAGCCCAGCTTAGGAAAGTGGGCCTGTGGGTAGATCAACACCCAGGTGCTCCTCGTGGGTGGCTGGAGGTCAGGAGTTAAGTGACGAGGAGACTTGGGCCAGTCAGTTGGAGGACTGACTTGTAAGGCTTCTTTGCAGTCCTGGGGAGGAGTGAGCACCTCGAAGTGCTGGGAGGCAGAGCCCTGGCATGGTGCCCCCTCTCCGGATCAGAATACACCATACACAGTACACAGTGAGATGTGCACAGTGAGATGCCCCTCATCCCAGAGGGGATGTGAAATCAGCTGTGAAATGTGTGACATGGGAGCCTTGGATACGCAAACTTCTTGTTTTCGGAAAAACAAAGAAAACCTGTGAGCGCCCCCTGGTGGAGAGTGCCCTACCATAGCCAACCATGTTCTTAACCTGGAATCATCTTGGCTTGTAGAACCCAAAAGGACTTTATAAAGGGGCTGGGGCATGGGTCTCAGGACACACCAAACCTCCCTTTTCCCCTCCACACCTCAGCCCCCCAGGGCTCATTCATTGTTAATGGGATCATCTTGAAGCCCAGACAGGAAGCCAGGCTGGCGCTCTGGGCTGGGAGCAGGCTGGGGCCTCGCGTCACCTCTCAAACCTCTTAAATGTTCTGCAGCTAAGTGACTGCCTCCAAGTCTGCCAGCTGGACAAGAACTGCCTCTCTCCCCAGCACTTAGGGAGAGGAGGAGGTTTGCCCGAAGTCACCCATGAGAGAACCATGTCCTGCCCACCAGGCTGGGTGCTTTTTTCCTAGCTGTGTTGTGTCCCCTTCCCATCCGTCTTCTGGTGTCTTCTTTCTCCCTCTTCAGTCTGTTATCTCTGTCAGTCCTTTTCTTTGCTCTCTTCCCTGACGCTCTCTTTCCTTGTCTATCTCTGCCATTCTCTTGATTTCTGTGTTTTCATTCCTGCCCCTCTTCCCTCTCTCTCTGGAACTCTCCTCGCCTCTGCCCTCCTCTCGCTGGCTCGCTCTCTCTCTCACTGTGTCTCTTCCCTGCCTTTTCTGTCCTCCCCTACTCTCCTCTCTTCTCCTCTTCCTTCACATCCCCTCCCCTCTTCTCATCCTCTTCATCTCCCCTTCACCCTCCTTTC
>NW_006921752.1:2990598-3048320 GCF_000298275.1 Orycteropus afer afer
CCTCCCCTCCCCTCTTCTGTCCTCCCCTCCCCTCTTCTTCCCTTCCCTCCCCTCCCCTCTCCTCTCTTCTCCCTTTTTCTGGGACCCAGAGAATGTAAATTACCTCCCTGAGATCACAACGCAGGTCAGGTCGGACTCAGGACTGGCCCAGGGGCTCCTACCATGGGATGGACCCAAGTTGTCAAAAATTCACCTAAAGTTATGTGCAAAATGGTACATGTTCTTGGGGGGAGGGGCGGTAGTGCACATGCACATATGTTTCTGCAGAGAGCTACCACAGCTTCTAGAAGGTTTTCAAAAAGTTTCAGGACCTAAATATAAGAAGGACTGCTTCTCTCTTGCAACCTGGACCTGGCCATATGGTGGTACCAGCTGGAAAGTGGTACAAAGTCTCATTCTTGATGGTCCCTTCCTTCTAGAAACATGAGATTGCCTCCTAGACCTACTGGGAAAGAGGGAAGACTTGTCTTGAGAGCGGCCAAGAGAGAGTGGCTTTAGCCTCCTCAGGAAGCCTGACTCAGAGGCCTCAGGAGAAAGGAAGCCTGGAGGTGGAGGTTAGCTGGGTACTATCTTTGCTCTGAGGCTGAAAACCCACATGGTCTTGGAGACCCTTAGCTTAAAGACAAACGAGCCTAGGACATCATGCATGAAGAAAGCAAAAGAAGACAGAAGAGAAAAAAGACCAAGCTGGATATCAGAAAGACTCTGAAACTGGCTTTTGAGCATGGAGTACCTAAAACCAAAGGAAGAAACAATCAAGTGAAAGAGCTGAACAGAAGATTTCAAGGGGCAACTTGAGAGGACAAGTAAAGTACTATAATGAAAGACCTGGAGTTAGGAGACCAGAAGGGAAGAACATGCTCAGCATTTCTCAAGCTGAAAGAACTGAAGAAAAAATTCAGACTTTGAGTTGCAGTATTGAAGGGTTTTGTGGGCAAAAAGAATTGAAGGACGAAGGAAACATCACAAGAAGATGAAAAGAGTACAGAGTCGCTGTATGAAAAAGAATTGGTCCCTGTTCGACCATTTCAGGAGGTGGCATATGATCAAGAACCAGTGGTACTGAAGGAAGAAGTCCAAGCTGTACTGAAGGAATTGGCAAAAAAAAAAAAAAAAAAAAAACAAGGCTCCAGGAATTGACAGAATACCACCTGAGATGTTTCAGCAAACAGATGCAATGCTGGAAGCACTCACTCATCTATGCCAAGAAATTTGGAAGACAGCTCTACCTAGGCAGTTGACTAGAAGAGATCCATATCTGTGTCCATTCCAAAAACAGGTGATCGAACAGAATGTAGAAATTATCAAACAATATCATTAATATCACATGCAAGTCAAATTGTGCTGAAGATAATTCAAAAAGTAGCAGTACATAGACAGGGACCTGCCGGAAATTGAAGCTGGATTCAGAAGAGGACATGGAATGATATCATTGCTGATGTCAGATGGATCTTGGCTGAAAACAAAGAATACCAGAAATATGTTTATTTGTGTTTTATTGACTATGCAAAGACTTTTGACTGTGTGGATCATAACAAATTAAGGATAGCATTACAAAGAATGGAACATTTCATTGTGCTCATGGTGAACCTATACATAGACCAAGAGGCAATTATTCAAACAAGACAAGGGAATACTTTGTGTTTTAGTATCAGGAAAAGTGTGTGTTAGGGTTGTATCCCTTCACCATACTTATTTAATCTGTATGCTGAGCAAATAATCTGAGAAGCTGGACTTGATGAAGAACATGGCATCAGGATTGGAGGAAGACTCATTAACAACCTGTAATATGCAGATGACACAAACTTGCTTACGGAAAGAGAATAGGACTTGAAGCATTTACTGATGAAGATTGAAGACTACAGCCTTCAGTGTGGATTACGTCTCAGCATAAAGAAAACAGAAGTCTTAACAACTGGACCAATAAGCAACACCATGATAAACAGGTAATATTGAAGTTGTCAAGTATTTCATTTTACTTTGATATGCAATTAACGCCCATAGAAGCAGCAGTCAAGAAATCAAATTATGTATTGCATTGGGCAAATCTGCTGCAAAAGACATCTTTAAAGTATTGAAGAGCAAAGAAGTCACCTTGAGGACTAAGGTGCACCTGACCCAAGGCATGGTATTTTCAGTAACCTCGTATGCATGTGAAAGCTGGACTATGCATAAGAAAAACCAAAGAGGAATTGATGCATATGAATTATGGTGCTGGCTAAGAATATCAAATATACCACGGACTTCCAGAAGAATGAACAAATCTGTCTTGGAAGAAGTACAGCCAGAATGCTCCTTAGAAGGGAGGATGACAAGACTTCGTCTTATATACTTTGGACATGTTATCAGGAGGGACCAGTCTCCAGGGAAGGACATCACGCTTGGTAAAGTAGAGGGTCAGCGGAAAGGAGAAAGACCCTCAATGAGATGGGTTGACGCAGTGAGTGCAACCATGGGTTCAGACCTAACGAGGGTTGTGAGCATGGTGCAGGACCAGGCAGTGCTTCATTCTGTTGCTCATAGGGTCTCTGTGAGTTGGAACCTGCTTGATGCCACCTAACAACAAAGTACAATCGGAATATCTGTAGCATCCCTGTTTCCTTTTTTGCTTAGCTTTGAACATTCCGAGGATTTTTTTAAAGCCAATTTATCCAAAGATTCTAATTTCTTTTTTATGTATTTCATAACAAAGCCATGCTAAATTAGAAAAGAACAGCAAAACGAGATGAGTGTGTTTAAAAGATAAATGAGCTGAATTGTACATGAAGTATGTAAATTTGGTAAATATTTATTAGAAATGAGAACTGAAAGCAGACGCATCCGTAGGCAGATGGGTTACAGAAGCCCGGAAATGCTCACAAGGAGACAAAATAGCAGCGTCCGCCCCCTGCGTTCATTTTTCCATCCGAAGCAAAGTGTTGTAAATTCGATGTTCAGGAATTACTGCCAAGTGTGTCCTTAGGCAAATGATAGGAGGCTAGATGTACTCCAAGCGAGCAAATCCTGGGGAAGACTTTGGTGGGGGAAGGCCCGGGAAGCATCAGACAAGGCCTTTGGCCAGCCCAGGGAAAGCCCCTCCAGAGAAGCAGTGGTGAGGCAGTTCCAGGAACCAGCTTCCGTGCTGCTGATGCTGACGGATGGCAACCCCACAGGTGTCAGGGTGGAATTGTGCACCATAGGGTTTCCAGGGTCTGACTTCTCAGAAGTGAATCACCAGGCCTTTCTTCCCAGGTGCCTCTGGGTGGACTCGAACCACCAACCTTCTGGTTAGCAGCCAAGGGGTTAACCGTTCACACCACACAGAGCTCCAGACCAAGCTGTTGTTGGTGCCATTGAGTCGGCTCTGACTCATAGCACCCCTCTTCCTCCCATCTGTTCTGAGCTGTAGAAGATGCTCATAGCTGACAAGGAAATGGAGGCTCCAGGAACATTGGAAACTTGCCAGACTTAGACTTAGAACGAAACACCGCCTGGTCCTGTTGCAGCCTAACAATCCCTGCTGTACCTGAGGCCTCGTTGCAGCCACCGTGTCAATCCATTTCCTCGAGGGCCTTCCCCTCTTTTGTTGACCCCTCCACTTTACCAAGCATGATAGCCTTCTGCAGGGAATGGTCCCTTCTGACATGACCAAAGTAGGTGAGATGAAGTCTGGCCATTCTCACTTCCAAGGAGCATTCTGGCTGCACTTCTTCCAGGACAGATTTGTTAGTTCTTCTGGCAGTCCATGGGACTTTCAGGATTCTTTGCCAACACCACTAACTCAAAAGCGTTTTCTTCAGTCCTCCTAATTCATTGTCCAGCTTTCACATGCATATGAGACAATTGAAAATACCATATCTTGGGTTAGGTACGTCTTAGTCTTTAGAGAGACATCTTTGCTCTTCAGCACTTTAAAGAGATCTTTTGCAGCCAGTTTGCCCAGTACAATATGACGTTTGAGTTTTTGACTGCTGCCAGACCAAGCTAAGCACAAGGAAATTATTTTACCCTGGAGAAGGGTGAGGGGGCAGAAGCGGCACTTTATTGATACAGGCAGGCCACAGCCCTGCCCGTTCCTGCAGATGGCTCACACACTCACACACACTCGAATGCCCCCTTGATCCCTACTCATGGGCAGACTCGCTCTAAATGGAGCCACGGAAGGGAGGTCTGCAGACCTCCTCCTCTGGAGAGACCTGTTTTCCCCATCCACATGTTGCTAGTTCCTTCTTTAATGTCATCTCTTAATGTTCCACCATGATGTAAACTCCAGGAGGATGGGAACCACGGCTGCCTTGTAAGTGTTTGTTTGCCAGTACCTAGCATAGTGTGTGGCACACAGCAGGGCCTCAATAAGCAGCTCTGAGAAGAGGGAGAAGAGAGGAGGTGGTATGGGAGGTGTGCATAAGTACATGGGCTTTGGACTCAGGAAAACCTGTATTCTAATCCCTGTTATGCCACTTCCTGGCTGTGTGATCTGGAGTCGATTACTTAACATCTCTGAACCTCAGATTCCTTATGTATAAATGAAGATAATGATACCTCCTTCCGAGCCATAGGGTTGTGATCGTAACTCATTAGGAAAATATGTCTTGCATAGCTCTATTCCTGATACGTGGAAGCACTTGATAAAATGGGAAATGAAAAGACTCAGTGTTGACCCACACAAGGCCCTCCAGGATGTGTGACTGTCTAAAGAACCTGAAGCTCTGATGGATTCCGGAGAACATGGGCTAAGAGGCATGTTCTGCAATCAGAGTTCCTGTGTGTAAGTCCCAAGCGTACTACCTACCAGCTGGACCATCTTGTTCAAATTACAAATTCTCTTGGGGTCACAGTTTCCCCATCAGTGACATGAGGAGGAGAATGGTAAAAGCACCTGTAAATATGGACCATGTCAGAGACAAAGTGCCCAGGTAGTACAATAAGGGAAACCAAACCTACTGCCACGGAGTCAGTTCTGACCCATGGTGACCCCATGTGGTACAGAGTAGAACTGCTCCATAGGGTTTCCTTGGCTGTAATCTCCATGAAAGCAGATCACCAGGCCTTCCTTCCACAGTGTCACTGGGTGGGTTTGAACCACCAACCTTTAGCTTCATGGTCAAGTGCAAATTGTTCACCCTACCCAGGGATCCTTAAGTGCTCAATAGACTATAGCCATTGTTACTTTTCCAGACAGCACCCACACCAGCGTTTGTCCTCTTGGTCCTGAGCCCCCATGTGGGCAGCTCATGGGCCATGCCCACCTGTGCTGAGTGTGTTACCTGTGTTATCTCATTACGTCCTGTTCAGTCATCCTGGATCACTCACACTCTCCCTGAGTGATGAGAACAGCACACAAGGCTTGGAACCTGTCTCATCCACAGTTTTTAACACCGTCAGTAGCCAGCGCCAGCTCCACCATAGCACTGGGGATGGAAACCATTTCCGAAGCTGCTCTCTGCCAGCCCGAGGGCCTGCCAGCCACTCCCAGGAGGCAGAGGGCAGGGAGGTGCTCTCTGCAGAGGCCTTATGAGATGGAACCAGCCGGATGGCGATCCGTCATCAGCCAAATGGAAGTGCCAGGACTCCTGCCAGGGACCTCTGTTATTGTCAGTAGAGGAGAAGCCTCAGAAGCTGAGGGTGAGCCTTTTCCTAGCCCCTGCCGGTCCGGTGTGTGCTGGGCAGCTCTGAGGACTGTGACCCACGTGTGTAGCTCTGGGAGTGAGAACCAGTCAATGCGTGGGTACCAGGGCCTACATCAGCTTCCACATCAGGTGGTTTCCAGGTGGAGTGGACACCCAGTGTCATCATGGACTTTGTAAGTGCCAAGAGCACTGGCAAGGCTACATGATGAAGCAAAGCTGTTTCCTCTTTCTTCTGCCAACAACTCCAGCCGCAAGCAGTGCCCGCTCCCACCAGGCCCTGAGATGTGCCAGGGTAATGTTGTTTGTGGCCATCAAGTCAGCTGCGACTCTTGGTGACCTTACATGTAACAGGGTGAAACATTGCTTCCTGTGCCACCTCACAATCCTTTGGATATTGGAGCCCAGTGTGGGGCTTTCGAGTCCCTCCATCTCACCGAGGGCTTCCCTCATTCTCGCTGAGTCTCCACTTTGCCAAGGATGAAGCCCTTTGCTAGTGACTGGCCTTTCCTGATCTCATGTCCAAAGGAAGCAAGAAGTCCTGCCATTGTCGCTTCAAAGGAGCATTCTGGTTGCATTTCTTCTAAGACTGATGTCTTCGTTCTTCTGGCAGGCTGCAATGTGACAGGATAGTGAAGTCATTGTGATGAGGCATGCACACATGGATTCATTCATTCATTCATCCATTCATCTCACTGCCATGATGCCTCTGCTGTCTGGGGCACTGGGAAATGTAGAAAGGACTGAGTTACAACCCTTGTGTTCAAGTTAGGGTCTAAGGGGAACACAGCATCTGCCATGGGGGCCCCTCTGTTGGATACTATGACGTGTGGGAGAGCCCAGACAAGGGAGGGCTTCTTCTGCCCGGGGAAGTTGGGAAGGCCTCTCCCAGGAAGGGGCTGAGGACTCCCCTGGCTTAAGGGTTGGTAGGGGAGGATGGGAAGGGCGCCCTGCAGAGGGCACCCAGCTTGTAAAGCCTCTGAGACACACCTTGGTTAACTTGGGGGACATCAAGGAATGTGGCAAGTAGAGGAGAGGAGGCTGTTAGATTTCAAACGCCCTGAGTTTTCACATTCTGATGGACACACCAGCTTCTCCCCAGTCTCACTCCTTCATTACAACCAAAGATCAAGGTCACCTCCACTCCCCATGGGAACGAGGGGGTCAGGGGCAGGAGCGCAGTGGGCACAGTGAGTAGAGAAGCCTGCCAAGGAGACAGCTGTCAGGCTGCTGAGATGACAGCACGTGCTGTGTGGTTTGTTACGTTGTTAGCTGTGTCATGCTGGCCCCGGTTCGTGGTGGCCCCGCCCACCACAGAAGGAAATGCTGCCCCGTCCTGGGCCCTCCCCTGATCACTCAGATCAGACCATTGTGATCCGTAGGGTTGCCTTGAGCTGATTTTCAGGAGATTGCCAGGCCTTTCCTCCTCCTCCGTCTCAGCCTGGAAGTAACTCTGAAACCTGTTCCACATCCCAGCAACACGTGAGCTGCCCTGACAGATAGGTGGTGGCACATGCTTACCAGCTGCCATTGAGTTGACTCAGACTCATGATGACCCCATGAGTCACAGCAGAACTACGTCCCACGGGGTCTTCAGTGGCTGGTTTTTCAGAAGGGGATCACCAGGCCCTTCTTCCAAGGTGCCTCTGGGTGAACTCCAACCGCCAACCTCCCGTTAGCAGCCCAGCGTTTTAACCATTTGCACCAGCCAGGGACTCCAGCACATTCTTACAGACAGTTCCCTAAGTGTCAGCAGGGGCAAGGGGAGGTGGCCCTGGGCTGGCAGAGTGGGACACCAGCCAGGGACCCAAAAGGAAGCTCAGATTCCCACTGCTTATACAAGGCCCCTGGGGGGGACCGCCTGGAGGGCAGCTTTCAGCAGCAGTCTCCTTCCAGGGCTGCCAGGAAGGTTATTCAGCCTGCACACTGCACAAAAGGGCCTAGGCTAAAAGGTACCATTTACACGGAAGACATATTTAGTTTACTTTCTCCGTAGTTCTGCTGCAACCTTGTTGGCATCAAAGATGGATTGTTGGTACAGTTATTATGGGAAGTGTCTGATTCATGATGGTGGAGTGTCTTAGTCTTACAAACTCAGTGTTTTATGTCAACGGTGTAAAAGACGAAAGGGCACCAAGGTACCACATCAGCAAGCAGCCGAGTCCTGGCTGCCCCCAGAGCCTCGGGGCTCCTGATCCTGCCCTCCTCTCGTTGCAGTTCTTCCTGTTCATCCTCATCATCTTCCTGGTGGAGCTCTCAGCAGCCATCTTGGCTTTCATCTGCAGGGAAAACGTATGTGCCTGGCCCCCTCTTCCCAAGTTCCTTGTCGAGCCCTGGCTGGCTTTCCCATCCTTCCAGCCCAGGGCTGCCTCTCCCCCATCCCCAGTGGGGAGACAAGGAAGGGGTGGGGGCTGCACCAAGCTGCGGGGTCTCTGCTCACCCCCTCCCTCTGCCCCCAGCTCACCCGTGAATTCTTCACCAAGGAGCTCACCAAGCACTACCAGGGCAATAATGACACAGATGTCTTCTCTGCCACCTGGAACTCGGTCATGATCACAGTGAGTGGGCCCCATCCCCTGATGCTGTGAGCAGTCAGCAGTGACACCCACTGTAGCCAATGTCTGGCCTCCATGGCCATCACTGCACGTGTGCCCATGGCAGACATCAATAATCAATCAGGGCTTCCTGCACTGAGCTCAGAGCTGGTTTCAGAATCAGCATGGAGGCAGCATTCTGGGCAGCCATTGCCAAGCCATCGAGTCCGCACTCAGAATGAAACCTGTTTGCTCTGACTTGAGCACCCAATCAATAGTAATGTCATTGATGATGATAAGCATAACAAACCAAACCAGTTGCCATAGACTCGATTCAGATTCATGGCAGCCCCACATGTGACAGTAGAACTACACTCCATGGGGTTTCCAATGGCTGTGATCTTTCAGAAGCAAATTGCCAGGTCTTTCTTCTGAGCCACCTCTGGGTTAACCGCCAGCCTTTGGGTTCGCAGCCAAGCTTTTACTCATTTGCAGTACCCAGAGACATAAATAATAATTGTAACGATGGTTTATTGAATGCTTCCTCAGAGTAAGGTAGGAGTTGTTATCATCACCTCCATTTTGCAGATGAGGACACAAAAAGGCTTAGAGAAGTTGAGTGACTTTTCCGAAGTCACACAGGAGTTGCAGAATGGAGCAGGCCCACAGGTGGCTCTTCTCAGTCCACTCTGCTGCTGTGGCCTCTGGGAAGGTTTGGGAAAGTTGCCCAGCTCACTCCCTGGGCCCAGCCCCACCCACTGCACCCATTCTCTTTGCTCTGCTCCTAGTTTGGCTGCTGTGGGGTCAACGGGCCTGAAGACTTTCAGTTTGCATCAGTGTTTCGACTCCTGACTTTGGACAGTGACGAGGTCCCGGAGGCCTGCTGCCGGAGGGAACCCCAGACTCGGGACGGAATCCTGCTGAGCAGAGAGGAATGCTTCCTGGGGAGGGACCTGTTTCTGAACAAGCAGGTAGGGGAGCCGGTCCATCGGGACTTGGTGGCCAGAACTGGCTGGGTACTGTGTTGGCTCCAAGGCTCTGCGGGCATCCCGGGAATCCCAGGCAGGCCATGCCATGTGTCTCCTGAACGGGGGCTGGTGGACGCTCTGTCAAAGCCTTGAGATCCAACCAAGGGGGAAGGGAGGAGGGCAGCAGGCAGTCCAAGGCTGGCACAGGTCAGAGGAGTGGGCATTGGGCCAGGGTTAAGGGTGGGTAGGCATTTCCAACACTACCTGAGCCTCTGATAAATCAGGTTGGGGCCAGCACCAGAATTGCTCAGCCCTGCCCACTCTCGAGCAGGAAGCTCACAATTGCCATGAGAGGAGCAAGGTTTCCTTGGCTGGCCCTCCAAGGTTAAGGAAGCTCATAGGCTTCTTTGCTTCTCTTGCAACCCAAGGACCCCATCTCAGCCTTGAAAAATATCCTTTCCCTTCCTGCGTGTGCTATTTCTTGGGGAACCCAGGGCCCTGGCTTTGGGCTTTGTCCTATCTCCCTGTGAGACAGACAGTGCCCCTGTATCTGATCCCCTTGTCCCACTGACCAGTCCCCCCAGAGCATGTGTGAGAGACCAGGTGAGGCCAGAAGGGAGGGAGAGGGAGAGAAAGGGTGAACTGAGCTCTTGCTCCAGGCCAGTCTCTGGCTTAGGCCTTTACCGAGAATCTCATGGGGGCTTACAGAGACAGGAGACTAAACAGGGGACAGGAGAAAAGACCACTATTCTTGTGGGGCACACAGTCCAGTTAGAGAAAGTAGAAGACATGCAACAAGCAAATAAAAAGTAATCATTTCCTTTTTTAAAATTTTTGGTAATCACTTGGAAGAAAATAAAACCAGGTGATGGGCTTGGGTGGGGCCTTGTGGAGGCCCCAAGGGAGGGGACAGTAACTGACACCCAGCGACCTCAGGAGGTCCTTTCCAGTGCAGCTTTGCTTGTGAGCTCAGCACCTCCGGCCCCTGCACCCACCCATATCATCACAGGGTTCAGGGGCTCAGGAATCACATTCTGTCTGCTCCTCAGGTCTTACCCTCCTGGGTGAGGGGATAGAGACACAGTTAAGGGAACAAGGGTCCTGGGACCCAGCTACAGGCTTGGGGCAAGGAGGGGCAGCCAAGGGGAGAGAACATGGAAGTGGTGGGGAAGTTTCAGGCTTTGGTGTCATGCAGGCCATTACCTGCTGGATCACTTTGCATAAGACAACCCTCTATGGACCTCGGGACGACCACCATATGGTGGCAGAGACTGCTGGCTGTTCTCCATATTCCACTCACCTCTCCATCCTTAGAATGAGAGTGTTTATCAGAGCATATCAGCACCAGGTCAAGGCCACATTTCCCGACTCCCTTGCAGCTAGGCCACATGGCTCAGTTTAGCGAAAGGACAGTGAGAAGAAATGATTTGTGCAACTTCAGTCAAGACTTTAAGAGAACATACTGAGCTCACTCCTCCCTTTCCCCGGCCAGAATACAGCTATGTGGGTGAGCTCTCTTGGGCCTTGCATCTGCCCAGGATGGCAGAGCATCAAAGAAGGACCTGGGCCACTGACACCTCTGTGCCACAGAGTCGCCACCATCATTCAGGAATTTTTAGGAAAGACAAATACATTTCTAACTTGTATATGGCACTGCTGTTTGGAGTGCCAGTTGTCCATTAAAAAAAAAAAAAACCCATTGCCATTGAGTCAGTTCCGACTCCTAGTGACCCTATAAAAAACAAACCAAACTCACTGCCATTGAGTCAATTCCTATTCATAGTGACCCCTCCTTAGGATTCTGAGGTGGTATCGTTACAGAAGTAAATTGCCCAACCTTCCTTCCGAGGAGTGACTGGTGGGTTTGAACCACCAGCCTTCTGGTTAGCAGTCAAATGCCTTAGGCACTATGCCACCAGAGCTCCCAGTGACCCTATAGGACAGAGTAAAACTGCCCCATAGGATTTCTACGGCTCTAAAACTTTTCAGAAGCAGACTGCCACATCTTTCTCCCATGGAGTGATCGATGGATTTAAACCACTGACCTTCTGGTTAGCAGCCGAGCACTTAACCAGTGCACCACCAGGATTCCTGTTGCCCACAGCAAGGCCTCTGGCCTTGTGATTAATGCCATTTGTGAATTGTTATGGAGGCTTCTTACGGGGCCCTGCTCCTCTGCAGCTTCATACTGACATGCCTTTTGGGTTCATCCTCTGTTTGGATGCCTCTTTCCGTCTCGTGGGCATGGCTTTGAAATCGGAGCTCATCAGAGAGGCCTCTGCACAACCACATTAATTCTTTACAACGACTCTTCCTCTCCTCCTCATGGGGATCGTCCGAGGTTGACTCATGTTCTGAGACACTCACATCCCCCCCTGAGCATTCTTCCCTTTTAAAACCTCCGCTGTGGGACTCTCTGCTGTGTTGTGTTGTGTTTTTCCCCAAAGCCCAGGATGCATTTCTGACTTTGCCTTTCATCCCCATCACAGTCTTGAGTAACAGATTGACTGCCAGCCACTGAAGCCCAAATTAAAGAGGCTGAAGCAAGGATTCTGGAAGATGGTGACTTCTCGCCTCGTACCAGTAGCTCAGTCAGAGCTGGATCTCTGTGATCCCCGTGGCCTTCATGGTGGCAAAGTGACTGCCATGGCTCCAGACAGCCCACCCATACTCAAAGCAGGGAGAACGGAAAAGGGTAGCATCAGTTGCTTTCTCAGAAACACCCAGTATATTTCTGCTTAGGCCTCTTTGGCCAAGACTGGGTCACATGGCCTTTGGGAGCCAAGGCAGAGGATACTTGCCAGTGGGTGCTGAGTTAACCCACTGGTTCTGTTTACCATTGAACTCTAATGAAGAGAGATGAGGAAATCCTGAGAGAAGACAGCCCATGATGAATACTCAGGCTTCCCCACTTGTTTGAGTTGAGCTTTCTTCCCAGCCTCCTCTGGGTCAAGATGGTCACCTAGGCAAGTGAAGGGTGTGTTCCCTAGCTGGAACTAAACCAAAGGTCTTCCATTAGACAGTGACCTTGCTTAGACTTGGCTGCAGGCTAGTGTGATGGCCACCAGTAGAAAATCCATCGTCCCCTTCTGACTGAATGATCTGGAGGCTTCAGTCCCCACAGCACTGCTCCATTTCTCTGCTTTGTTCTCACCCCAGTGTGCTCCACCTACTTCCTGGTGGATTGTGAACGTGGGTGCTACTGTGAGTCTCCTCAACACGCCCTCATCCTCCTGGCAAGAGAAAAGCCTTCCAGCCAGACAGAGCAGTATGTGCAAAGGCCCTGGGGTGGCTGGGAGCATGCTGTGCTCCAGGTGCCAAAAGGAGGCCACTGTGGCTGGAGCAGGGCGAACAGGGCAGGATGCGCTTGAGATGAGCATCAACAGGCCAATGGAGAGGATGCTGGAAGAGCAATGGCAGCCCACACCAGGTTCCATGTAGGAAGCCATGTGACCGCATTGGTGCTCTGGCAGCTCTGTGGCCAGGGATTAGGGGTGGGCCCAGTGGACAGGAGGGACTTTTACACTGGTCCCAATAAGAAAGGACAGTGGGTCAGACCAGGGTGATGGCAGTGGAGATGGAGAGAGGCATATGGCTGAGAAAAGTTCAGGATATCGTGGTGGTCAGTTGGCTGTAGGTGAGGAGGTGTGGAGGGTGACTCTGGGTTCTGGTTTGGGAAAAGGTTGAGCATGAGGTATCTTTGGGACATTCAAGCAGAAATGTTGAGTGAACAGTTGGATATATGGGCCAGAACTCAAGGGAAAGTCCATGTAGTGATACAAATGTGGGAGTCACTCCATGTGGTCATTGGTGCCCTCTGGCCTGGCCACTCTTTGCTAGATTAGGTCAGGAGGGTGGCAGGGGTGACTGTGGTTGGAGGATGGAGTGTTCCCTCCCTGGGGAGGAGGAGAATGTGTCCCGGATAACAGGATAACAGTCATGGCAGCAAGGGAGAGCTAGTCCCTTCTAGTATCTCAGCAGACCAGGGTGGGGGGCGGGAAGCTATGGCGAGGGGATGGTGGAGTGAGGTGCCTCGTAGATTCGCACTCCAGGCTCCAAGTCAGGGAACAGGTCCCAACTGGGAGACTGAACCTCCCAGTGTCCTGATGCCCAGCTCCCTCTCCACTGCACCCTGCAGGGAGCACAGGAAAGAGCAGGAAATGGGGGTCCCCTCAGTGCACATCCCAGTGTCCCTTCCTCCTTGTGGGGACCTTGAGCACATTACTCAACGGCTCTCACTCTCCACGAATCCTCATCTAGAAAATGCAGGAAAAGCCTTCTTCCCATGGTGCTGGAGTGAGGAATAAGTAGTGAAGAGCACGTGAGGCCCCAGCAAAGCTCTTGGCAGAGTGGACCATCACAGAGGGTTGGTGCTACTGTTCTATCTATCCTCCCTCTGAGGGTGTCTCAGGACCAAGCCTGGGACCTGGCCATTGGCCAGCCTGCTTGCTGGCTTTCAGTCCAGGGACCCAAAGGCTGCGCTGCTGCTAAAGCCTGATGGGAATGAGCAATGGAGGTCCAGGGTGCTGGGAAGCAGCCCAGGGCTTAAGGGTGACCTCCCTCTGCTGCTCAAGGTCTCCAGTGTCTTGCCAGCACCACTCCACATTTATGGCCTTGAGGCCTTTCCTCCAGGCCCTCCCACCCCTTCTCTGTCCCATCATCAGTTTGAGAGGGTAGCCTGCTGTCACCTCTACTTTGGGACCACATGCCACTTTCCAAGCTTTGCACCCTACTGCTGGCACTGACCTCTGACCCCTGACCCCTGACTCCAGATAGTCTTCTGGATTATGCTTCACCTCTTGCTCCTCCCCTCCCAGGGCTGTTACACGGTGATCCTCAATGCCTTCGAAACCTACGTCTACCTGGCCGGGGCCCTCGCCATAGGGGTGCTAGCCATCGAGGTAAGTTCAGGGCCCCCACTGCTGCTACTCCACCCCTCCCTGCCGCCCCGGCAATGCTTACAAGAGGCTTGCATCCTCTCACACACACACTTTCCTTCTGGATTTTCTTAACCAAGACCACATACGTCCCCTGCTGTGGGGAATATGGGTGGTCACTGACTGTGTCTGTCTCCAGGTAGTATGGATGGGTGGCTCTGAGAGCCCCACACCCCTGAGCCCCTTGAAGTTCCATGATGTTCACAGCAGGATCCTCACAGCCGGCTCTAGGGTGGGGCTGCAGCCTGTGGTTCTGGATCAGGCTCTTTCTTCAAGGCCTATGAGACTTTGTTAACCTCACAGTGATGGCCTTAGCCCTCTTTACCAAGGGCTTCCAGAGCCCCTTCAAAAGGCAGCCAGCTGCAGCCCTTTTGAAGCCATCACTAGGTGGCGCTTCAGCCAGAGGGAGGTTGACTGCTTGCTGCGCCCTGGAGTTTAACTGGCAGGTTGCCACGGCCTCCTCCAGAGTGAGAAGCTCTCCAGTCCCTGGCCTGCAGGGACATGAAGTCAGGCAGTAGGCTCTTCCCGTCCCACTCTGCAGGGCTGCCTCCTGTTGCCTGCACCTTAAATGTGGCCTTGTTCAGGTTCTTACTGTGCCAACAGCCCTACTTCCAGCAGATTTCTGGAGCACTGGGGATGGGGAGATGGAGGGGCTTAGCTTCATTTCCTTATTCAGTGTGCACAGTGCAGACCAGCACCGTGCCAGCCCTGGGGATGAAGGGACAGGCAATGTCTGTTTAGTGGGAGGGCTCAGACCAGGACCAGGAGGCAGAGAAGCCTGCACTAGGACCGGGGGGAACCTCAGGGCAGCGTGCTGGAAGATGTGGCCTTGGAGACCAGTTTCCAGCTCGCCTCTCCCCAGATGCAGAACACCTGGGCCTCAGTTTCCTCAAATGCAAAATGGTGTTAATCACTCTGCTCTGGGTATTGTGGAGATTACAGATGGCAGAGACTACATGACACATACTAGGGGCTCAGTAAGCAGTATCTGGGTGCTTGATCCCACCATGACCCCTCCCACCCAGCCCAGGCCCCTGTCAGCTGGCCACTGTGGGAGGCAGAATCCTGCCCCAAAGACTTGGCCTTGTCCTAGCCTTACCTCCCCCACCCCACTGACCCTCCTGGTAATTTGGCCATAAATTCATAATCTGGGCACTCACTGATCCTTGTGGTACTTGCAAGGAAACCTCTGGCCATGGTGCATCAGAAATCAGCACAGAGAAGGGCGTCCCTGAGTCAAGGCCTCTCCAGCCCAGCACCCAAGGCCCTCAGGCAACCCCTCAGTGACTGCTCTGATCCTAACTCTGGGAAGGGCTGCATCTTTGCTGCCTATTGATAAGAGTCCTGGCGAGATTTTATGAAGCAGCTACTTTGTGACAGGTATTAAGTATTATGTTGATTTACTGACACCTCCAACCTCCTTGTGAGTTCCTATGGGTGAGTACAGGGGTTACAAGCATGGGCTCTGAGGTCAGAATGCCTGGACTCAAACCCCAGCTCCTCTTCATGTGTGACTTTAGACAAGTTACCTAATCTCTCTGTGCCTTGTTTCCTCCTCTGTGAAAAGTTTCCAAGAAAGCACTAAGAACAGTGCACACATTAAGCTCCTCAGTACATACACAAGCAGTGCTTTGAACTGGTTCAGTCATGGCCAACAAAGCAAAATCTGAAGAGATCCAATTTTTTAAATTTGAGTGAAGTGGAACAGTGAAAACTATGGGTCAAAGCCTGGAATGGGAGACTCGGAAAAGGTGCAGCGAGCCCTATCAGGAGCCTGAGGTGGGAGGTGGAATTACTGCCAGGTCTGTGGAGAGCAATCCACATTCAAGGCAGTGGAGTCAGTCACCATCTTTGATCAGGCCCGGCTGTTTCTTAAGCTGCCTATGAGGAGATTTAGTTGCTATGCAACACGCATGCTGCCCTTGTTTTCTAAGAGGAAGAAGATGTTTCTAGCAGGGCATTGACCTGTAATTTTTCCCATTCCATTTATTATTCTGGTTCACCTACATTTTACAGATTCAGGTCGTTCTTGTTTTGCTTCGTCAGCCATGTCTGAACTGGAAAGAACCGGTTCAAAGCCCTGGGGCAAAGAAGGGGAGGCCTTTGCCTGAAGTCACTACTGGCAAGTAGCAACAGTGGGATTTGAACCCATGTCTCTCAGTGTCCAAAGTCCCCCTTCCTTCCATGATGCCACACAGCATGGAGGCAGCCAGGTGGTGAGAAGGACTTACCCCCAGGGGAATGTAAACCTCCACAGCAGGAGTGAAGTGAGCATGGAGGCTGGACCCCTGTCCCGCCCTAGAGGCAGCAGCCCCTTCACCTCGGGGTGGGACAGCCCACAGAGGGCTGTGGGCCCAGCCTGACAAGCTGACGTCTGCTTCCTTTACAGCTTTTCGCCATGATCTTTGCCATGTGCCTCTTCCGGGGCATCCAGTAGATGACGACTCACCCCCCCAACTCCTGCCCAACACCACGGTTCTCCCCTCCCCCCCCACTCCTGCCGCCTTGGCCCCAGGGGAGGAGGCGAGGCCCTCATGAGGGGCGGGGAGGGCAGAGAGGGAGGACAGAAATAGCTATTTTTGTAACAAAACAAAACGAAGACACAAATATGGACTGATGTACCCTCCGCCTGGACTCCGGGGTAAGTGCCATGGGCTCTCCCAGGGGCCCCAGCGCCTGAACCCAAGAGGCGGTCTGCACTAGAGACCAAAGCAGCCATCCCAGGGCCCCTCCAGCAGGCCTGTGGCCACTCCAGACCGGGGCCCTTTCTCCTCACAGCTTCAGGAACTGGTGCCAAGAAAGTGAGGATTTGGGCAACGAGGAAGCAAAAGCCAATCTCAGAGAGAGACATTGGCAAAGCCCAGGGGCCCCAAGAAGACTCGGTGTCCACAACCTGAGGGCTTAGAACTCACAGCACAGTTTCTGGTCCTCAGCGGAGGGAGCTGAACGGCCTCCAAGCTGAGGCTCAAAAGGGGCTGTGGACATGGGATCCGAGAATGGCCCAACTGCCAGGGGCCTTGCTTATCTCATCTGTTGGACCAAATAACCTCCAAGGCCCACAGGGGGGCAGTGACTTGTGCACAGTCACACGCCACATGCACAGCAGCTCGGAACTAGACCTCGGAGGTCTCCAGCTGCCTGTCACAAAGCTGCTGGCTGCATCCCTCTCTGCCCCCAACATCCCGGGCAAAGGGAGGGTAAGCTGGCCGGGAAAACCTAACTCTGTAGCTGAGAAAATCCTGGATCATGTCCCCCCGTTCTCCCTCCTGCCTCTCTAAATCCCCATGTGCCCATGCCACATTCCTTTCCACACTGCCCACCTCTCCCCACAACCTCATCCCCTTCCCTGTTCACCCTGGCTCCCTGGCTCTCAAGGCTGGAAGGAGCCCCCAAGATCATATCACGGAACTGAGGCTTGGATATCTCTACAAGACCCCTGCCAAGACTTCTCCTCTTCCACTGGCACACCTCCGGGGACGGAGAGCTCACTACCTCCTCAGGCAGCCTTCTGCCTTTGGACTGCTCCGACTGTAGCATCGGCTCAATACACAGAAGACAAAGACATTTCTGTTTTGCTGTGGTTTCATCCATGGTGTCCTGCTTGCTCTCCCTCCTTCCTGGAGGGAGTGTTAAGTCAGACACTGTCTCCCACTGAACCCCTTTGTCTGAAGAACCCCTTTGAGTCACTTCTCTGTGATACGGTTTCCTGCCCCTTCACCAACCACAGCATAGCTCTGAGTGTTCCCTCCAGGCTGGGGCAGGGAAAGTTCCTCCCAGACTGATTCATACCCAGAAGCAGATCTAGGTTACAGCCAGTGTGGCCCGTGCCTGGGGACCACTTGAGGGGGGTGGCGCCAATGAGCAGTTTCTATTCTCGCCCAAGGCCAGCTATGATAGCTCACTCAGCAACGTAAAATGAACTTGCCCTAGGCACAACTTTCTGTGGATACGCCTCTGTTCACACCCACATATTATCCACAAATCAGCCTCAAATACACAGGACTCAAATCCTAGACCAGTGCTGGCAACTGGATCTCATGGGCACATCAAATCAGGAATGGCTGCCGGATGCTGTGCCAAGGATACTGAGGTTTGGGCTGGGCTCAGTGAGAGGGCAGTGTAGTCTCTAGTAGTGATGCCTGCCAGGCTTGGTAAGTTTGGTGAGTGGTAAGTTTGATTAATGATGTCTGCCAAGAAGAGTAAACTTGATTAGTGAGGTCTGCCACTGGCATGGAGATGGAAAGAACTCAGAAAGTACTCTGCCTGCCACAGTCCCATGTCAGGGTCCTGGGAAGAGCTCTGTCTCCCAGGTTCCTGTGCCAGTTTCCATCCTCCCCACGTGACTTCTAGTCACCCAGAGGAGTCAGCGCTACAACCCAGAGCTATGTTCCTGTCTCTGCCACTCACTCCCCTTCTGAAAGGCAGCCAGAAGCCCTGTGCCTGCTCTAAAGAGTCAAGTTGACTTCTTTACCACCTTCCCATGTCCTGCTGTCCCCCCCCCCCAGTATTAACCCCATCTCTCCAGGTGTCCAAACTGTGTCTTCTCTAATTGTCCCTGCCCAAGGAGCCAGGAAAAGCTACAGCAGGTGCTCTCTCTTTCCTGGAGCATGGAGGTCAGATATTATCTCCCGCTTGACTAGTGATGTCTGCCATGGGTATGATGTGAGGACCAGCATGGTATCTGCTCTTTTCTCCACTGTCCCACTACTGGGTGGGATGAGCCTGAGAGTCTGGGGCCTGCCTTGCTCTAGATCTACCCACACACATAGCTCCAGCTTCCTGAAAAAGGCAAATGGATGGTCTGAGCTTGACAGAAAACCCAAACCCCAGATGGGTGGGGCTTGGAAGTCAAATTGGGCAGCTTTGTGGCTCCAGCCCAAGGTCATCCCAGCCTTCTGAGGCCCCTGTGGTTCCCCACTGCCCATGGGACTCAGGGGCTTCAAGGTAAGAGCCCGGGGCTTCCAGCACCACCCACTCTCCACCCTTTCTTCTCCCATCCCTTCCTGAGTCCCATAAAAGTTAGAGAGGAAGGAAGAGAAGCTTGGAGGGGCAGGTCAAGGAGGAACGTCTGGTTGAGGTGGGTTCTGGGGTGGATCAGAGACTCATTCCAAGGGCTTTCCTTTCCCAAGGGCCAAGGAACTCTGAATCAGCCTTGACTCCCCTGCCACTGACCACACTCTCGGGCCAGGCTGGTAGTTATCACCAGCAAGGTGCCTGAGACACCCAAGCCCAAGGTTCCCAGGGGGCTTGAAATGTGCAGCTCAGCCCAATCAGGCTCGAGCCTCTAGACTATAAGGGGGTTGAGCTGAAGCACGTGCAGCCCATAAGACTCTGATGATAGTTCTTGGAGAGGGGAATCAGATTTCTTTATTCTCACTTCCCCCAAGAATTAAACCCTAACATTGAGATTTCCTCGGACCCCACTCACAGGGCAAAGGACAGAGAAGACCTTACACTGCTGCTCCTGTCCTAAAACCCACCTTCCAATTCTGAAGCTACTGCATCTCAGTTAAGGGCAGATACATCTTAAGGGGTGGAGGTGAGCAGGTTCAGCCCCTTCCACTGGCTCTGTTAATATCCACTCTTGCTGCTTGGGCCCCTCCTTGGCCCCCATTGCCCCTCTCTCCTAATTCTGCCTAAGGAGCCGAAACAGGCCCCCTCAAACCAGCCCAGGCTCAGCGTGCCCATCTCTGCGAAAGTTTCCACCTCCCTTCCTTGTGGCTCAGCGGTCAGGTCTATTTTGAAAACTGTAAAGGGTCCGTGCGGTAGGGGGCAGAGCTAACCACGTTCTCTCTTGTGAGCCCCCCTCCCCTTTTTATATTACATATTCAAAGTTTTTGTAGTATAAAACATGACGCCCACACAGATGGTTTTGCACTGGTTTTTGTGAATTTCTTATGAAAAGAAATAGGAACGAAGAATAAATAGTGATTATGAAGAAAGGTGCTCTTGATTTGGGGTGCAGTGGATGGGCTAAGGCCGGAGCTAGGCTCCAGGGCGCTGGGGTCCAGTCGCAGGGGTGGACTGGGGCTGAGGGGCATTGCAGGTCATTCCAAGCCCTTAGACTGGCCCTCCACATGGCCTTCCTCTCCCCTTGTCACAGCCCCCTTCCCAACACGGAATCCTCTTTCCCTTAATGTTCCCCACCCCCAATACTACAATGTGCTCTGCACCAGAGCCTAGACAGCCCCTTCCTGGCATGTCCTCACCGCCACCCAGCAGGGAAGGTCGGGCCACTTGCCCCATTCCACACCTGAGAAGATGGAGGATTAGCGGGGTCAGCCCAGTAGATGCCCAATGCAGATGCCCCAAGTCTTGTGTGTTTCCACCACCACCCCCGTCTGCCTGCCCCCTTAGGGCAGTGATGGCCAGTGCAGAATTCTCGCCTTCCACGCTGGAAGGCCAGGTTGGATTCCAGCCAGTACAACTCACACGCAGCCACCTGCTGTCAGCGGAGGCTTGCCGTGTTGCTGTGATGCTCAACAGGTCTTAGCAGAGCTTCCAGACTAAGATGCGCTAGAATTTGAAAGGCTTGGTGATCTACTCCAAAATTCAGCCAGTGAAAACCTTGGGAATCAACCAGCCAATCCACAACCCACCGTGGGATCACCATGGGTCAGAGGCTGCCTGGACAGCAGCTGATAAGCCGGCCTCCTCGGGTGGAATTTACCTGCCACGCCCAGCTGCTGTTGGGAGGACAGATCCTCCATCACCTCTTAGAAGGCCTGGCTCAGATGGGGGCCAGCAGGCTTGGGCCACTGTCCAAGGGCCAGCCAGCACCTTCACCCAAGAAAGGCAGTGACTCCTGGCTGGCCCAGGTCACAACAGGAGATGGGATTTTGGTTAGAGGCACACATTCAAGTGGCCAGAAATGGAAGCTTTGAGAGTAGGCCCCCCCCCCCGAGAGACCAGGTCACCAAGTTCAGCTCCCATCACCAGCACCTTAGCGTGAGGCACCCTCTGGGCCTTCTCCTCAGCTGTGTGAGAGTGGGGTGCCACTGCCCTGCTGGGCACAGGCCATGTCACTGGGTATGTGGCTGCAGAGGCAGCTGGGCACAGGAGTGGACAGAGGAAAGTTCCTGGGAACCCATGTGGCCAACCTGGGCAGCAGCTGGAGCTGGGCTAAACGAAGGTTCCAGAAAGGCAGGAGCTGAGCCCTGTGGCTGCTCCTCTCTACACACCTGTCCCCGTTCCTCACGTGCAAATGTGCTGGAGTGACAGAGAGCACTGGAAGCAGGATGAATGGGGACACACAGGCAAATGGGCCTGCAGGGAGGGCAGGGGGTCTTCAGCTCCCAGGGAGCCAGTTGTCAGCACAGCTCTCTGGGGGGCCCTGGAATCTGGGAGGTGGGTGACGCAGGGGAGCATCAACCCCTTGAGGTGATAGCAAGGGCCAAGGGAATGCCATGATCCAATCTCCAAACCGTATCACTTAACCATGCTCCATCGGCAGTCACCTGTGTCCATCTGTCTGGGAGGACCTGTGGTGCTGGCAGCTTCTGGATACACTGGTTGGTGGCAAGGGGCTCAGAGGGGCCTCCAGGGACATGGGGCACAGGTGGCCCTACAGTGTGAGCAGCCTAGAGCCAAGGAGAGCTCCTACTGGGCCAAGCCTGGGGGTGGGGGTAGACAGGTCCAGGTCTCTGTAACCCACCTGCAGAGCAAGGCCAAAAGGGAAATGCTAACTCGGAAAGCCCACCCCTGCCTCTGTAACCCCCAGCTGGGCTGTGTGGTTGTGTGTGTGTGTGTGTGTGTGTGTGTGTGTGTGTGTAGGTAAGGGAGGCCCAGACTGAGGAGTAGGAGCACAGGGTTTGCTCAGGCTTTTCCAGGAATGGACAGAAGCCAAGTTCACTAGATCGACAAAGGGAGAGGAGGAAGCAGTCCACAGCTCCTCTCAAAAAAAAAAAAAAAAAAAAGGCTTCCCGGCAGGACCCCTGATTAACACTCCCACAACCCCATGACTCCAGCCCTCCAGTCAGTGTCTATTGAGGGGATCAGAGACCAAGATACTCAAGAAAAGGAGGTGTCATGTGTGGGGTGGAGAACGGGGGTGGAAAGGCCCTGTCCTTCCCCACACCAGCATCTCACACCTCAATGCCCAGAAATCTCCACACCCGGGGTACACCTGGGCTGAGAGGAAGGCCATGCCCCTGCCTGCCTGGGCCTGCCCCTCCCCAGCAGGCTTGGGGAGAGCTGGGCAGGGCAGGGGTCCTTCCTGCCTTCTAGGAACCAAGGTAACACAGGCCCCAGCCCCACCCGCCCCGGGCGCTGGCAGGGGCCCTGGCCTAGTGGCCAGCTAGACTTTCTTAGATCTTCGGCCGACTTGGTAATAGTAGTAAATGCTGACAGCGACAAAGAGGAAGCGGCTGGCCAGGAGCGACAGGACCCCCAGGGACATGTGACCCGTCTCGGCAAGTGAGGCAGTGACCACTGTGGGAGAAAGAGTAAGGAAGGGACGAGTCAGACGAGAGGCTGTGGCTTCCCCCTCCACCACGGGCGGCCATGGTGAGCGGGAGGCCCTCTTGTGGCTGCCTCAGTGGCCCAGAGGTCCTGTCACCTGGAAGCTTAGGACCCGCCCCGAGACCTTTCTGTTCAGATCTCCCCACACAGCAGGTAGTGACGTAGAGCGTAGGCCAACGTTGAGTATATTTCTATGTTGTTTCACATGTGCTGCGTACAAAGTGAGCAGTGGGTTGTGGGAAGTGGCAGGTGCACACACATGTGGAGGGTGCAGGGCCGTGGATGTGCATGTGTGTCTTCGGGAAGACACAAGTACATGCAGCACAGGTGTGCAGGACCCGCAGGCACACAGGTCCTACTCCTGTCCTCTCTCACTTCCTGCAAACCCAAATGGCTCCAGCTGGAGGCCAGGGGCAAAGCTGCCCTGCTGAACCCCACCCGTCCCTTCCCAACCCGCCTCCCCACTCACCCAAGAACTGGATCCCAAAGTAGCAGGCTTCAGTGAGCAGAGTCCATCGGATGATGACTTTCTCGGCCGTGTACAGAGCATTCCACATGATCAGGGAGATGCCTGGGGTGGGCAGAGATCACGTGGGGGTGGGGGAGAGCCGGGACAGCCTGGCCGCACCCACCCCTCTCTCCTCTCTTGGGCCTACTACTGCAAGGCAGCCGGGACCCTCCACTTTCAGATCCCTACACCGACTTACACTGCTCAAGTCAAAACTTCTCCATCCCTGCCCCATGCCCTCCATGTTCAACTCTGCTGCTTCAGCCAGTCAACTCATCCCTGCTCATGTCACTCCCAACTCACTATGGGACCCTGGACAAGTCACACCCCCACTGAGACTCAGCTCTTCATCTGTGAAATGGGAATACTGAGCTGCAGCCAACCGGTCCATACCCAGTTCTTTGCTGATGGAGTCTATGAGTGAACGGTTAACTAGTCCTATCGCTGTATTTCCTTTCCACAGAGGTTCCCAGAGACAGTAAACTCATTAAGGAATCACTCTAAGGAATTCCCCAGGGGTGGCAGGGGGCACAGACCCTATTTTCTTGGACCACAGTGGAGCCTCTATCAGGCCAGCTTACCCAGCATCAGCTGGCTCTGAACACGATAAACACTCACTGTCCATCAACAAACCTAACCCTGTAAATCCAGCTCTCCCACTGTGGAGGGAGTGCTTAAAGCTGCCCCAGGGATTTCTTAGCTGGCCCTTGAAGGCTGAGTAGCAGCACAATCAGCAGAAGACTGGGAAACCTTCAAGTGCAAAGGCACAGAGGCCGCGTGAGACAGGGCAGCACATCATGTGTGGCTGGAGTCCGGGCTCTCTGAGGGGCAGGGGGCGGGGCATGTTGGGGAGCTGGCTTCACCCCACAGAGGATGATGAAAGCCAGGCAGGGACCAGGACTTCATTCTGTAGGCACTAGGGAGCCACAGAATGGTTTGAAGAATCGGTGGGGGGGCACAACCTGTGCTGAGTTTCAAAAACTCTTAATTCAGCTTTCTAGCAGGCTGTGTGTGCAACTCAGAGTAGGGAGGAAAAAAATATGGTTTAAAAGAGAGGCCCAGGAGAGTCTGAACCCAGGCAGTAGCTCGGAAAAAGGTGGAGTGGTGTGAGGGGTTGGACACACACACCCTGCTGATTCTGTCTCCTCCTCTATGTTGTGAGGCCCTGGAGGGCAAAGCAGGGGCCTTCATTCATTTCTATACCCCAGTGCGAGGGTAGTAGTGTACTGCACACAGCAAGCATTCAATAAAGGCAAAGACATGGCTCCAATCCACTGGGTGCATTCTGCCAGTGGTCACAAGATGGCAGCACACACCCACAGAGACAGATGCAACAGCTCCAGGAGGAGGCATGGAGGGGGGTTTGGGGAAGCGCTACAGCCTCCAGCAGGGGAAAGGAAGGGGAGCTTCCCACACAGATGGAGGCTCCCTGGCTGGGTCCCCTCAGCTGCCCATCCACTCCCCCAGCACCTCCCAACCGTACTCACTGAGAAGGGCGCCACCATAGAGGCGGATGGGGGTCTTGTTGGTCACCTCTGCTCCATCAAAGACTACATCATAGAGCTGGTCAGGGAAGGCGAGGGCCTACAGACACCAGGAGAGGCACTGAGAGGTCCAGCTCTTGGGGACAGTTGGGGGCACTGTTGGCACTTGTTACTGACATGTCCTTCCCTTCCCTGAGGGGCTGGGCTGCAGTTTGATTGCCCCCCAGATCCTCACACCACAACAGAAGGTTCTGGGGTTCCCCATTGGGAGGACAGGGGTCAGGAAGGCCCATGAGCTCTAGGATGCTCCAGGCAGGGCAAGGGTGGGGTGGTGGCCAGAGCCCTGGGGGTGGGTGGCCAGAGTGATGGGATGGGAGACGTAGGCAGCCAGGAGTCCCAGAGAGAGGAAGGGCTAGGGGAGCCAGACCCAAGGGGTGGGGCGGGGCTCACCATGATGGCAATGCCGGAGAAGAGAATGGCGGAGACCAACTGCCAGACCCTGGGGAGGCACAGAGGGGAAGGTCACAGCCAGTCCCTCCTGTCACCCAGACCCCTCCTGCCACCCCAGGCGCCTCAGACCCTCCCCTCTCCAGCTAAGTGCCCAGGATGGCTGGTTTAGAGGGCAGGTTATCAGCACAGAATGAAGAGGCAAGCTCATCCAGGCTCAAGGCAAAATGAGGGGGGTCTTCTGCAGCTCCCCCCAACACACAACCCTGAGGGCCCCCCAAAACACACAAATGCTCACCTGAGCCCCAAAGGCTCCCGAACTGCAAATTTGATTTCATTGCCCAAGACCTGGCTGATCTGCAGACACAGAGGGGTCAAAGAAGCCACACACAGGCTCAACCTGCCCAAACCCCTCACCCCCTCCCGAGCGCCTGGCATGCCTAGGGACCCACTTGGCACCTCTGCTTGGCCAAGGTTAGTCCACGTTCAGGCTGACATCGCAGTCACCCCTTCTCCTCCCCCCTTTGACACTGAAAACAAGGTGGCTGAGAGCATAGGCTCAGGGTCTGCCAGACGTGGGCTTGAAACCCGACTCTGAGACTTACTAGTGTGGTTTCAGGACAGACCTTTAACTTCTTTGAATCTCAGTTTCCTCATTTGTAAAATGGGGATAATAATTGTATCTATACTTCCCAGGGAAATTGAAAAGATTAAATAATGCTTATAAAGCACTCGGTGCAAAATAACGTGGTACAAAATAAGTGCTCAATTAATTCTAACGATCTTTTGTTTTCATTATTATTGTTATTCTCCTGGCATCTCCATTAAGTTTCTAGAAAAATGAGCTAAATCTTGGGGTTCCTGCACAACACGGGTCTCAACTACTCTTCTACTCCAGATGATGGGTGGCACCTGCGTCCCCGAATGGCGGATCCCTAGGCACAGAGGGTTCAAGGCCCCTCCACACAGACCTACCTTGGAACGGTGCACCTCCCCGTCATCGTCCTCCCCGCCCACGCCGAGGATCTTCCGAGTCTTCAGGCGGCTCACGAGGTCCGTCTGGCTGTGTTTCTTCATCAGGGGTGGGGGCTGCTTGGCCGCCATCTTGTCCTGAGCCCAGCCTCTGCAGAAGGGCTGAGGGGAGACACCAGCCTCAGGCCGCTGGTCCTATCCAGCTTCTAGAACTCAGGGGGAGGAGCCTAACAGCAGGGGAAGGCCAGGCTCTAGCCCAGGGCCTGCCAGGGCTCTCCATCAGGCTGGGGCAGTGAGATGTGAATGCAAGGCCCCAGACACAGTGCTTAGCTGTGCAACTACCCTGCTGTGTGACTGACACTGGGCAAGTTACTGCCTGCAGCTGCCTCATCTGGGAAATGGGCTGGGGCTGATGCCTCTAGACCCTTCCAGCTGTGTGAGCCCCTCTGGCCAAGTGGGCATGGCACACCCAGTGTGATAGGCTGGATGGAGCCTTGTAGATGGCCAGGGGGGACCACAGGGGCCAGGAAAAGGTATGTGGGCCTAGGTAGGGCATAGGGTAACAAGAGGCCTGGGTCAGCCAGGGCAAATAAGGCTCAGAGGGACGGATAGTCCCAAGCCTAGGGCAGGTATCTGAGTTCTGAGGTCTAGGCCCACAACTGATTTATGCTGAGACAATCCTTGCCGCCACCCAGTGAGGTTTCCTTCCCTCCCTCTGTCTCCCAGTCAAACTCCAAACCTGCCAGAAAGAAAGGGGGAGGCGGCCACAGGACCACTCAGCTAAAAGAAGGGCAGCCAGGAGTGTTGGCAGGGGTCCTGGGGAGTCCAGGCACCTTACCCAAACCTCGTCCCCTCCCTGCCATTAACCCCCATTGCCACCCCCACCCCAGTGTCTGCCCTATGCCGGCTGCAGCCCCCAGCTCCACCCTGGGCCATGTCTGGTGCACCTACTGTATGTCAGGCACTGCGCTGGGCACCAGAGATGAAGAGGGGAACTTAGAGCCTCGTCTTCAAGCCGCCAAAACCTATGCAAAGGAGACAGAACAGTCAGGAGAGGAAGGCCCAGAGGTACAGGTGCTGGAGGCCTGGGGGAGTGAGGGAGTGAGGGGAGTCCTTTATCACAGCCTCTGCCACAGGGGTACTATTTATGCCCATTTTACAGATCAGGAAACCAAGGCCCGTGAGGTTTGACCAAAGGCTGGACTGACTAACAATGGCAGTATCTCCCATCCCACCACGTGTCCCATGGCATCTCATTTCCACTCACTGGCACCCTCTGGGCTGGGGGGTGCAAGTAGTTTGCACTTGACCACTAACCTGAAGGTTAGTGATCCAAACCACCCAGCAGTGCTGTGGAAGAGAGACCTGGCAATCTGCTTCTATAAAGACTACAGCCAAGAAAACCCTAAGGGGCAGTTCTACTCTATAACACATGGGGTCAACAGGCAACAGGTTTACCGCCCTCCAGCACCCACCAGCCACTCCTCCGAAGGTTGGGCAATCTGCTTCCATAGAGATCCTGCCTCAGAAACCCAAGGAGGGGTTGCTGTGAGTCGGATCTGACTCAAAGGTGGTGAGTTTTTTTTTTTTTTTTTGGCAAGGCCAGAAAACAATCCCCATTTGCAGATAAGGCTCAGAAGTAAGTCGTCTGTCTCCCAGCCAGGAGGATCTGGCTGGGTTTGACCAGGCCTCCAAGGCAAGGCCTCAGACTCAGGTGGGCAGTCCATCTTACTGCTGCATGGCCCCAGGCAAGTCTTATCCTTCCGGAACACCCACAGGGACTGCCAGAGGCAGAGTGTGGAAACGTCCCCGAGCCACCACCAGCTTTCAGGTGTCTTAAAACAAAATAAAGCACCCAAAGATATAAACATGAGAACAGAGAATCAAAACTTGTGGGGGTGTTTGAATAACGCAGCTTTAGACTTTGGATAAGGAACTTTGGTGGCACAAAGGTTAAGTGCTTGCCTGCTACCCAAAAGATTATAGAGGTTCGAAACTTGGGAAACACTATAGGGCAGTTCTACTCTGTCACTCTGAGTCAGAACCTACTGAAGGGCACACACTCAAGACTGGATAAACTGAGGAAGGAGTATACCAGTTTGGAAGCCAGGAGTTGGAATTGGCAACTGGCTGGGTTCAGTGGATATGATATCCAGCAAATGGCTCTCCTCCCACCCCTTCCAGCCCTGGCCTTAGTTCCCCATCTATAAAATGGGGATAACTATTCCCCCTATCCCCCCAGGAAGAACAGGTGGTGAGGATCAGGAAGGCACAGTCTTGATGCCAGCACAAAACAAGAGGCCCTCAGTTAACACGACTGCTCATAACCCCCACCCATGGTGCCACCGAGGGCACAGCACCAGGTGCCAGTCATAGGTGAGGGACGTGCCAGATCCCACCTAGGAAAGCCTGGGCTCCAAGCACAGCCCAGTCTAGGGGTTAATCACACTGTTCTGCAAGAGCCTGGGGTGCTGTCACAACACCTCAGCTGCTTGCCACCACCTTCTCACCACCTTCTCGTGTGTCCAAATAGAAGCTATAATTAGCCCAGCATCCCTCCCACTGCCAGGCAGACCCGCCGCTGCTGCCCACGAGAGCCAGTGAGTAAAGGAAGAGCTCACCACCCTCATCCCCCCATCAGCAAGGCAGGCATCAGACCTGCCCGCCCTCGTCCTTCCTCCTCGGGCTTCCCCTCTGCCCTTTTTTTATTTTCAAATTTACATACAGTAAAATTGACTTATTTTGGTGTCTAGTTCTATGAATCAGACATGACAATTCATGTAACTACCACTTCCGAGTGAGTACACAGAGCAGCTCCATCACCCAAAAAAAACTCCTTTGTCCTGTCCCCGTCACTCCTTCCCCTTACTCCCAACCACTGATCTGCTCTGTCACTCTACGGTGGTTTTTTTGTTTTAGTTTTTCAATTATAAATGAAATCACAGAGTAGATAACCTTCTGACTGGCTTCTTCCATTCATTGCCTTTGAGATTCTTCCAAGTTATGTGTGTATCAAGAATCTGTTTTTTGGCAATTATGAATAGAGCTACTATAAACGTTCCCCTCCAGGTTTCTGTGTGATCCTAAGCCTTCACTTCTCTAAGTAAATACCACAGAGTGGGACTGCTGGATTGTGTGGTAGAGAAAGTGTCAAGCTGTTTTCCCAAGTGGCTGTACTATTTTGCATTTCCCCAGCCACGGATGGATGAGCATTCCAGTTCCTCCACATCCTCACCAACATGCGGTATCATCAGTCTTTTTTATGTTAACCATTCCAGTAGGTCTCCCTGGCTTTTGAAGCCCTTTCTCACCCAGACTGGCCCTACTGCCCAATTCAGTTCTGCGTTGCCCCTTGCTAGCTGTGTGACCTTGGGCAAGTGACCTCACTGAACTGTGCCTCAGTTTCCCCATCTAAGAAATGAAGCTGTAATTCTCATCTCTTAGGGATCTTAGAGCAAAATAAAAAGGTAACCTTGGAGAGAGCACTCAGAGCAGCACCTGCACATTTAAATGAAGAAGCTGCGTTCAGGGAGGATCTGCTCTGAGCCAGGTACCTGGGTGGTAGACAAAGGCCCTACCCTTAAGGAGCTGGGTGGGGAGGGGGATCTCTATCTGTCAATCATCTATTAAGAGCCAGCTGCTTTTCCTCTCTGAACACCTGTACTCACCTGTGAAACAGAAATAACAACTTCAAAAAGGCTCACTGGTGGCACAACCATTAAGCACTCAGCAGCTTAATGAAAGGTTGGTGGTTCAAACCACCCAGCAGTGCCACAGAAGAAAGGCCTGGCAATCTGCTTCCATGAAAATTACAGCCAAGAAAACCCCATGGGGCAGTTCTACTCTGTCATATGGCATGGCTACGACTTGGGAATCAAACACCCACCACCATCAGACAAGAAAAACAATTTTTCCCCCAGGGCTGGTCTAAGGGCGAACAAAACAATGGACAGAAAGTGCTTGTAAGGTGCCAGCTAAGTGCTTAAGCCAGAACCTAATGATTAAGGGTTTAATTGCTAAATTCAGACTCCTGGCTTCAAATCCTGAATCTGCCACTTCTGAGCTGTGTGCCTGGTGGTATTGTTGTGCCGTCGAGTCGGATGCGACTCATAGCGACCCCTCCTTGGGTTTCCGAGGCAGTATCACTACGTAAGTAGATTGCCCCATCTTCCTTCCGAGGAGTGGTTGGTGGGTTTGAACCGCCAGCCTTCTGGTTAGCAGTCAAGTGCCTTAGGCACTACGCTACCAGAGAGCTGTGTGCCTACGGGCAAGCAAGTCACTTGCTCTCTCTGTGCTTCAGTCCCCCCGTGTATAGTTGGGAAAATAAGAGGCCCTTCCTCATAGGGACATTGTGAGAAAGAAGGATGTGAGCTTGTGGGGTGGGCAGGGCTTTCCTCCTGGGTCAGAGAGAGTGCTCAGTAAAAGTGGGCAGTGCTTAGACATCCACACCCTGAGCTCCTACCACGTGGCAGTGGTGGCAGTGGCTCTGGGGTATGGCCCAGGGGAGGATCCTAACCAGCATTTGCTAACTTCCTTACCCAGACTTGTCCCAAGGCATGGGGCTGGCACTTGGGCCCCAGCCCACCAGGCCTGGTCGGTCAGTGACCCCAGCTCAGAGGGTTGGAAGCTCCCAAGCATTAGGGACCCTGCTTTCCTTGAGGGGGTCCTCACACACACACACAGTGCTCCTGTCTGCACTGCAGGCCTGGGCCTCTCCTCCCTCTACCTCCTGCAGGGCCACCAGCCTGGGTGGGTGTAGCATCGGGAGTATGGTGTCCTCGGATCCATGGGTGCATGGGAGGGATAAGCTTTATCCTCAGCAATGTCACCAGGGATCAGGTACCAGGGCTCGAGGCATCACCCTATGGCCTCCCAGGGAGAATGGAATCTTAAGCCTCATCTCCAAGGAGACTCCCCGTCCCCTCCCCCATCCCGAGCACATCTGACTGCTCTGAGCACTGAGTTCTAGCCCTTCACCTGCAGGAGGGGCTCTGCCTGGGGAGAGCCAGCGGGCAGCTCCAATACCACGTACCTGGCTGGTCCCCAACCAGCTGTGAGGCAAACCACACACCCCTCAGGTCTGCCCATGAATGTTCCTCCCTTCAATGCCACCCTGGGTGCTTCTTTTTGACCTGGCACCATCCACACACACATGACGAGACAGAGGGTGCCTCCCCTCAATGTCCCCTGCACCCCATCCCGGGCACCCTGGCCAAGCACTGGCTTTGGGGCATCAGGGAGTGGGTTCCAGTCCTGGTTCTGTCCTCTTATCAGCCGTGCAGCCCTGGGAAAGTCACTGCAGCTCCCGAGCCTCAATCTCCAGCCCTGAGTAATGGGGGGGTGCGCTGGTGGATAGAGGGAGTGTGGGCTGGCACCTGCGGGCACAGCGCTGCGCCTAGCGAGAGCTTGCTGCTTCCACTTCTTCATTCAACCATGCACAATGGAAAAAGCCTGCTTCCTTTTCTGACCCAGCTGCGTCTGAAGGGCCCCAGGGCTTCCCCTGGGTGCCAGGCTGCTGTAGGCTGGGGCAGGTGGGGGCCTCCACCCACACAAGCTCACAGGGGGGCAGGGGAAGGCCTGTCAAGCAAGGAGAAGGAGAAATGTAACTTGTATCTCCAGGCCCCATGTTTATGATTCTGGCATTTTGTCCCTGGCCAGTCTCCCTGACCTCAACCTCTAGGACTCCCCAGTTAAGCCAGCAAATCACTGTCCTTTCAGGACCCACTCCCACTTGTGAAGTTTTGCTCAAACCCAGAAGTTCCTCCCGACCACTCTGCCACCCCCATCAGAATCCTCAGCATTCTTCAAAGCCATCCTTGCATGGCCCCTCTTCCAGGAAGCCTTCCCAGGGCACAGAGCCCTCTCCTTCCTCTGGACTTCGACTGACTTCAGAGTCTGCAGCCACTGACCACATCCAGCCTTACATTGCTAATCGCCTCCCAGCTGCTGGAGGCTCGAGACCGCACAGTCTGAGGGTTAGGCTGGTGCCATGCTCACTGCAGATGGCTCACTGCGGGGTCTAGGCCTGTGCCATGGACACAGTAGGCATTTGGTCATCACAGAATGAATGAGGGCCAGTCATGCTAAAGGAACTAGGACCCCCGAATCTCCCCTAGCACATCAGCACCCCAAAACCACCCCAGCATATCTAGTACCACTTGCCCTTAGACCCGGCTGATGGAAACTTGAGACTCAGAGTGGAACAGGAGCTGCCCAGGCCACTCGTAAGGTGATGGTGCTGGAGGGCAGAAGGGGGCCAACAGGCAGAGCTGGGCCTGAATCTGGGCACCCCTATTAGTCAAGTGGCCTCAGGCAAGCGGTTTCGCCTCAGGCCCTCAATAAAATGGAAATCTTACAATAGCGCTTAACTCAGGGGGTGCAAAGGCTCTCCTCAGAGTGCCTGGCATACAGGGGTGCCCAAGAAACGGTGGAGGTTAGAGAAGAGAATGAGAACTAGGGTTCCTGACATCAGCCCCACTGTCTCAAAACACTGAGCCATCAGTAGAAAGTGTCCCAAAGCAGGAGTTTCTGTTGGTTTTGTTCACTGTGCCTGGAACAGTTCCTCACACCTATTAGAAGCAGCTCATCCAGGATCTGTGAGCTGAATCAGTGAGTTAGGGGTGGGATGAAGGGTGAGAGGTCCCTTGCTGGCCAAGGTCTGACTCCCTGCTGCCTTCCTGCTCCTTGTCTCCTGTAGCATCTGGGGAGGAGGCAGATAATCTCCAAACAGCTCCAGGGACAGCCAGGTAGTGGGGGCCATGACTGGACAGAGGATATGCAAAGTCCCCAGAGGCTGAGACCAGGAAGTGGGGGAGAGAGAGGTGTCTGTCAGGGGGTAGAAATGCCATGGGGCAAATGACAGAGTAGGAGGGGACATACTTAATGATTGGGCAAACCTGGGTTCAATTCCCAGCTCTTCCTCTTAATTGCTGTGTGACCTCAGGGAAATGAGTTACCCTCTCTGTGCTTCCATTTCCACATTTGCGAAACCAGACTACAACTTCTACTTAGCTCACAGAGCTGTGATGGGAAATAATGAGAAATGCAGCTGAGGGGCCTGACACCTGGTATGTACTCCATAAAGGACGGTAACTAATAAAATGAACGGGGCAGCTACCTACACAGCAGATCAGACAGATTGGGCTGGTATCATTCTCATGCAGACCTAAAGGGCCACCCCTACCCATGCAGCCTTCCCAGGAAACTTGGTTTCCATAGAAACAGAAGGACTACAGAGCTGTCCCCCACATGAAGACTGCACCCATGAGGGCTGGCTTAGGAGCCTGGCCCCAGGAATACAAAGGGAGGGGAGAGTAGGGGAGGAGGAGGGAAGTGGGAGAGGGAGGGGTCCTCAGGGCTCAGAGCACCCACCAGTTGCTGAGTCTCCTAGTGATTCAGGGGGGAGTCACTGCCGATGAGCACCTCCTGCTGGGCACAACTGCCAAGGACTGATTCACTTCCTTTTCAAATAAGACCCTCTGCTGCAGGCTGGTGGCCCTTCCTCAAGTGGTGTGAAGAGGTGCTCCCAAGGGCGTCGACCCTACAGCAGGGGGTAGAGTGGAGGGGGAGCCAAGCCCATCCAGACTAGGAGCTTCCTATAATCTCCATCACAACCCCCAAAGAACAGCCATATCGTCACACCCATTTCACAGATGAGAAATCGAGGCTCAAGGGATGTATTCAAATGTCCTTTGATGTAAATGGCAGAGCTGGGATTCAAACCAAGTTAAGTACATTTTAACTGGACACCCTGAGAGGATCTGGAGAGGAGGGTGTGGTAGTTATGGTTATGTGTCAACGTGGCTGGGCCTGGTTTTGAGTGGCCGGACAGCTGGATGTAGTTATTCCCCATGATGAGACTCGCAATCAGCTCTGTGGTGGAATCCGCCGCGAGCAGCTGAGTAGCTGCTTTAGAGCTGTGGTCTGCTTCTACTATATAAGGAGAAGCTTTGGGAATGGCCTGCAGCTTTTTGGCACACTTGAACCCTGCATGTAGCTGAGTCTTCATTTAGCAGCCTGCCATATTTCCTGCCGATCTTGGAACTGTCTCTGGAGTTGAACTAGTGGCCTGTCATGTTGTTTGGTAATCTTGGGACTATGCCATTTCATTTGTCAACCTTGGGCTTGTCAGCTTTAGCAGTCAGCTGCTGCCTAAGTGAAGAGACACCTCTAGCTTCAGTGGGCCAGGAGCAAGAGGCAGAGCTGAAGCCCAAGGTCAAGGGGCTTTCACCCAGCCCCTAGAGCCTGGCACATGTACATAGACTTTTAGCCCTCAGAACGTTTCTAGCCTCAAAATTCCTGTTTGTTAAAGCCATCCACCTGTGATATTTCCGTTAGAGCAGCACCAAAAAAAAAAACAAACCAAACTCACTGCTGTCGAGTCGGATCCAACTTATAGAGACCCCTCCTTGGCTTTCCGAGGCAGTATCACTACGGAAATAGACTGCCCAATCTTCCTTCTGAGGAGTGGCTGGTGGGTTTGAACCGTGGCACAAGAGAATCAAAACAGGAGGTGTTTGGTGAACTTGACCCTCAAGATAAACTGAGCTCTAAGCCATCTTCTCCGTCCTATCCCCCAAAGTGGGGGTGCCTACCTGTTCCATGCTCTTTAAGTGTGGGCCTGGAAGTCCTAGGCTGGGACTCAGCTTCTCCCCACAATCCAGTTTCTGGTGGGTTAAGGCCCTGTGGCTGGACCTGGAAGGACTGCAGAGCGACCCATTGTTCTGTTTACACAATGGTGCAAAATAGTTGAAAATGAGGCCTGGAGCAGGGCAGCACTGCAAGGGAGCAGGGAGGGGCGGAGCCTGGGGGTCCTGGCCAGAGAAGGGGCACGGGGAGAAATCTCAGGTTTTAGGGGCTGGAAGGTCCAGACCTTGCATCATGTACTCTGTGGCCCCTTCCTGGGGCAGCTTAGCATCTCCGTGGGGTTTAGAGACCCCCACCCAGCACCCACTACCTGGGCCCTAAAGCAGCATCTCAGGTCTCAAGGGCTGTAATAGACAGCTGGAAGGCTTAGGGTTAAAGAGATCTGTGTTCAAATCTCAGTTCTGCCGTGATCAGCCCTGGTGGCACAATGGTTAAGCGTTTGGCTGGAACCCATCAGCCACTCTGAGAAAGAAAAGACCTGCTGATCTGCTCCCTAAAGATTCTGGCCTGGGTAGCCCCATGGGCTGTTCTATTCTGTCCACAGGGCAAACAAACATGCCTTTGGGCAGATTAACCTCCTAGAACCTCAATTCCTTCAACTGTGAAAGGGGGTGATGGTGAGTTGTCCTGAGGGCTACAGCTATACTAGGAAGTCACAGGCAGGGCACCAAGGAGGTTGGGGGAGGGGGCGGGAGCTCCTCATGGCACTGGGCTGAGGCACTGGGCCTTGGCTGCTCTGCTGGCTTGCTTTCTGCCAGTCCCTGGAGAGTGTAATTATCCCAAAGGCCGGGCCTGCTTAGTCAGACTTGTCTCTCAAGCTGATCAGGAGCTGAGGCAGGCGGGGCTGTATCACCCATCCCTCTCATCATCCCAGCATCTCTGCCAGGCTCACTGTCAAGCTGCTGCTGAGGGTGAAGATGACAAAGACGAGAATCAGCGGGGGAGAGAAGGGGGACTGTGAGAACCTCATCCCCATGACCAAACTCCGAGGTCAACAACAGGATTCCACCCCCCATTCACAAGAACCTCCAGGAACCTGAACCAAAGGGAGGGAGGAAGGGAGGTCGGGCTCGGGCTGGCGATGGACCAGGAGACTGGTGTGTATGCACGGAGTCACTGGGCCGGGAGACAGGGCAGCTGAGGGCACACTCAGATTCTGTCGCCGGTGGCCCACAGTCCCTCATTGGGACTCAGTTTCCTCATCTAAAACAATGGGAGTGTGGTCTCCAGGGCCCCTTCCGACTCTGACACGCTGCCTCTGACTAGCCACACACGAGGCCCGCACTCAGGCTATCCCACCCCCGGACCCCACCCCCTCTCTCACTGCCTGAGTGACTCACATCTTCCCCATTTCTACCTCTGCTAGTTCTCCATCTCTTTTGAAGGCATTCAGTTTCCAGAAAGGTGGAGGGAAGCCTAAACGTTCATCACAAACAACCACCACCAAGGTCAGGGACTAAACATAAACTGTTCTTATGAGGTTGGAGGTAGGTAGAGGGCAGGGCAGGAGGCAAAGACGAGGAGACAGCCCCAGGACCCTCACCCAGGGGTCTGGAACCTGCAGTGTGCCCAGTGGGGGTGGGAAGCCAGTCCTCTGACAAGCTTCCAACACTGATACTCAGAGGACTTATCTGGCTTGACTGTAACTCGGAGAATTTCTGTCCCTTTTGACCCAGGACTGGGCCAGACTCCCCCTCAGCCCAGTGACCAGGTCAGAGCCCTCAAGGGCAGCTGGTGTTGTCACAGGGACAGCCCGGCTTCTGGGGATCCCATGGGGCCTGAGCTCTTACAAGAATTCACCACTCCATGGCTCCCACCCCACAACCCCCAAGGCTGCTGGGGAGCTTGCAGGGGGAGGAGAGGAGGGCAGGAGGGGAATTTCCTTAAAGGAATGGTCCCCGATTTTGAACCAACTTTTTCAGAAGCAAAGGCTGATTTAACTCCTGGATGGGTTAGAAGAGGCAGGGAAAGGGTCGTGGTACTTTTCCCAGGATGGGGATGAGCCAATGCCAAAGTCCTGGACCTTGTCTGCCCTGAGCTGGAGAATCTAGCTGAGTGGGTAAAGGAGTGTGTGCCTCCATCCTGGCTCTACCATTTCCTAGGAGCCCAGGGGACACACCTGTTAAGCGCTTGCTTGTTAACTGAAAGGGTGGCAGGGAAGAAACACCTCACAATCTGCTCCCTTAAAGATTACAGCCTTGGAAACCCTATGGGGCAGAATCAACTCAAAGGCACACAATCACCAACAACTACCTGCAAGGCCTAGGGCCAGTGACTGTGTCTCTCTGTACCTCAATTTCTTCACCTGTTAAATGGGTGTAATGACAACATCTACCTTGCAAGTGAGAAGACGTACAGAAGCACCCAGAACAGAATTTGTAGTAAATTCTCTGTAAGAATCAGTACTTTTCTTTTCAGACAAAGGGAATCAACTGCTTCGCCCTACTTTCTCTCTGAACCAAACCCGCTCAGTACCAAAGGGGTGTTATTAGCAGGTAGATGTAGGGAGGAAGTGGAAAGAGAGAACAAGGGTCACCTGGGGTCTGGAGGAAGATGCTACCCCAGTGCATTAACACCCTAGCAGGCCCAAGGAGGGGGCTAGGAACAGGTTCCAGGAGGCAAGGAGCTCTTTGCAACACTGAGCCTGAACACTCACCTCTGTGAGCACCTGGGAGGGGTACTAGTCAGTTTTGCTGAATGAACGAGTGAGAAGCAGGGTGCAAAGGAAGTGCCCTGCACCAAGGCTGGAACATCAGACACCCACCCTGCTGTGTGGGTGTGGCCTAGGGCTGTGTGTCCTAAGCATCTGCAAAATGGGAGCTCCAGCCTTCTTAGCCCGCCTGCCTGCCTCCCATCTCTTTGCCACTCCCTCATCCTGCCCTAGCTGCACTGGCCTCCTGGAATGTTCTTCAAACACACAGACACACTCCAGCCTCAGGGTCTTTGCATGGTTTTTCCCTTCCCACATTTACCCACACTTCTCTCTCCCTCACCTCCCTCAAGTCTTGGCTTGAAAGCCTCCGCAATCAGGAAGGCCTCCCTGACTACCATTTAAAATGGCAACATCACCCCCAAACTCCACATCCCTGGGTACTTGACTTTTGTCCCCTCACCTCCCAACAGACTATATAATCTGCTTACTTATTTTATTAGTTGTTCACCTCTCCTTTTAAATGTCTGCTGCCTGAGGGCAAGAATCTTTATTGTGTCCACAGCTGTCTCCTGAGTGCCTGGAACCATGCCCGGTATTTTGCTCAACAAATCATCTGGGGCACAGTGCTCACATTTTGTTCAATCGGTTAAAGTAAAGAACTGCCTGGGAGTGTGTGAATATCGGGGGTTACTGTTAATCCCACCCCACCCACCCTTTCTCCCCAGTAGGGGCAGGTCCTCCTTTTCTCCAGCAGATGTGTTGTTAGGTGCCATCTAGTCGATTTTCAATTCATAGGAACACCATGTGACGGAGCAGAACTGCTTTACTAGGCCATAATCTCTGCTGGAGGAGCTCTGGTAGCATAGTGCCTAAGGCATTTGACTACTAACCAGAGGCTGGTGGTTCAAATCCACCAGCCACTCCTCGGAAGGAAAGTTGGACAATCTACTTTCGTAGTGATACTGCCTCGGAAACCTAAGGAGGGTTTGCTGTGAGTCGGGTCCGACTCCGTGGCACATAACAACAATCTTTGCTGGAGCACCACCAGGTCTTTCTTCCGCAGAGCAACTAGTTGGGTTTGAACCACTAACCTTCTTTGTTAGTGTAACTGTGGTTCTACCAGGACTCCTTAGCAAAGGTGGGTCTGTCAAAAGTTGAGGGGGAAGGGTTTGAGGAAGCAGCAGTACCCTAAGGCCACAGCAATTCCAGCAGTAGTTGGTGAGGGTCAGGACTCAGTGAAGGGGCTTTGAGTCTCAACTCTCCACTCCAGACCTGGAAATGTTGATGTGAGCCAGGGCCGCTGACTCCCAGGATATTGGGGCCAGAACAGACCTTAGGGTCTAGGTGGCCCATTTTACAGATGGGATGAGAGGACTGGAGAATATGTTGTGTCCTATAACAATTCAGCAAAGGCAAACCTTTCCCTCCCCCCCCCCAGGGCTGAGTTTAAGAGCCGAGTGGAGCTGTGCCTAACGGAGCGCACAGTGCCCCCTCCTGGCTCCTCAACACAACATCCCCATGTACCTAGGATGGGGGCGGGGCTTGCAGGAGGAGGGTCGCGGCCCGCTCTCTGCAGGCCGCCAGGAGCCAAGGTCCAAAGAGCGGAACAGTTGGGGTGGGCGTCCCTATAGTCCTGGGGTCTTCTCCCCTCAGGTTGGCCCCATCGAGAAAAGTTTGTCTCAAGGAAACCAACCAGGAAGTGAGGAGCGGTGAAGCCAACTTGGCCGTGGGCTTCAGGGTTTTGCTGGAGCCTGGGGCTTCTGCTCCTCCGCCCCCTCCTGCCGCCGCCCCCATCTTTCCCAGAGAAATCTGCTCCCCTCCAGGTCGCTAGGAGGCGGCTGGAGATTCGGACTGGGAAAAAGGAGGGGCGAAGGGATTCTGAGTGATCGCGGTGTCCCGCCGGGGGTGGGGTCGGCCGTTCCCACCGTCCTCCTGCAGTTCCCAGCCACTACCGGGCGGGTGGGGACATTTTGTCCACGGCAGCGGGCCCTAGCCCTCCCTGCGCGAAGTCAGTGGTCCCACAGTGCCCCTTCTTGGACGAGCGCGGCCCGGGAGGAGGAGGGGTCTCTCTCCACCTGTGCCCCAGGCCCCGGGGCTCGGGGGTAGCCACCATTTCTGACGGCTCTAACCCAGCTGGGGGGGCAGGGGTCTCGCCCCGCCTTGCATCCCCCCCCCATCTGTTCCTCATCTCCTGGCTCCAGACACGCTTCCACTTTCTGATACCACAGGCCGACAAGCTCGGGTCCCGAGGCGTGGAGCTTCAGGCTGTAGGGCGCCCACGGTCCTCCCGCCCAGTACCCCCGCCCCCACGGCCCCGAAACCAGGAGATGGAGCCAGACTTGGGGGCAGCGGGAACTCCGCCACCTCTGCGGAGGCGGGGTGGGAGAGCTCGCAAGTTTGTGCCGCGCACTCCTCGGACCCAGACACAATGATGGGGGAGGGGAGGGGGAAGAGACAGAGGCGGAAGGGGACAGGGAACAGAGCGGGAGGGACAAAAGCAGACCCCAAGGAGGGAGGAACTGCTTTTCGCTGTTTCTCTCGCTCCGAAGCAGAGAGCGCAAGGCGGACAAGGAAGGGCCGAGGGTGCAATCAACAGTCTAAGAAGGAGGCAGCGGAGGGGGAGTGACGGAGAAGAGAGGGAAATCAAGTCAGAGAGAGGGACTGCGAGGTGAGAGCGCAGAGAGAAACAAGGGCTGCGGGACGGCGCCTTAGGAAAGCCGGGGAGGAGTCTCCCGGAGTCCCGGCGGATCCGCGAGTGCCGAGAGGTCCCGAGGCACCGAGCTCGCGCGCACGGGGTCCCAGCCTTACCACCCCCTCCCGCCCACATAGTCCCTGCGGCCGCAGGAGCCCTGTCGGGATACACTGCGCAAGCACCGGCCGGGCGCCGGCGGCGAGGAAAGTGCGGGGCTCCGGAGCGGCGGCGGCGGCGGCGGGAGCAGAACTTACGTGCCTAGCGCATGCTGGCGCCGGCGCTGCGCGGGGTTGGCGGGCCGGACGGACGGTCGGTTCGGGCGCCTCACATCGCGGCACCCGCGCAGGGTAGGGCAGGGGGTAGGGCCGGGCTGGACTGCGCGCTGCGCCCTGCGCGGCCGGGGTGTACCCGAGTCTGGCGGCCCGCACTGGTCCCTCCTCTCAGTGCCGCGCACAAGCCAATGGCGCGCCGTCCCCTCCTACGCGCCTGGCTGCCTCGCCCCCGAGGGTGGCCGCCCGGATGGGCGAGAGAGAGGGGTTGGGGGGACTGGGCTTCCGGGCTCCCCAGCCGAGGTTTTCCTGAAAACTGCCTTCGGGGGGCGCACTGACGCCTGGGAGAAGGCTCTTGAGATCAAGACGGAGGACAGGGAGACCAGCGTAGCCCAGGAAGACTTTCTTGAATTCGAAGTGGGCGCCCCCTTCCTTGGACTGTCAGCACCCCCGTAGACTGGGCAAACCATTGTCTTAAATATCCCTGCGGTATCCAACGGCCTAAGCCACTGTCTGGAAGGGAAGGGACGGCTTTAGCTGGTTCTCAAGTGTGTAGTAACATAGTTAGAACAATAGGGACCATTTGCTGAGTGCCGGCTGGATACCAGGCCCCGTGTGTGCGAGGCGAGTTACAAGTAGTGTTAACTCATCCAATTCTTATGACAGTTTGTGAGGTTGGTATGATTAGTCAAATTTTACAGATAGTAGTCATGGTTATTAATGTAGGTCCCTGGGTGGCACAGACTGTTTGACATTGGCTGTTAACTGAATGTTGACGATTAGAATCCACTAGCAGCACAGCAGAAGAAAGGCCTGGTGATCTACTTCCAAAACATTAGCTACTGAAAACCATGTGCAGTACAGTTCTACTCTGACCCACATGGGGTCACTATGAGTAAGAGTTGACTCCACAGCCACAGGCTGGGTCATTACAGTGTGATTTCCTCTAGCCTTCAGATTTACAGCCTAGGCCCACCCTTTCCTGCCTTAACTTGGTGCTATTTTTACCAAGTATTACTGCCAAATAATACAATCCACGACCACCACCCCTTTTTCTCCATCTTCCACCCTAAAACCTGGCCTTCACCAACTTTGCTGTAAATTGCACTGCCACTGGACTAAGATCTTATCTGGGGCTCCAGGACTCCTGAGGGCGAGGGCACGTTTCACAGACCTTTTATTCCCACACATCCTAGGAGAACCTGCCAGGCTGAAGGTGATCTCAGAAGACCTAGAGTCCTACAAACAATACCCCCTCCCCAAATTTAGGGCTCATTCTTCATTTTGTCCTATGGTCACAAGGGGGGGTTGGGGGGTAAAGACGACAGGCTCTATTTTACAAGCTAAGTAAATAGAGCTAAGGGAGATGAACTTATCTGTCAGTTTGTCATACTGTGGTGGCTTGTGCATTGCTATGAAGCTTGAGGCTGTGCCACCGGTGTTTCAAAAGCCAGCAGGGTTGCACATGGTGCACAGGTTTCAACGAAGCTTACAGACTGAGACAGACTAGGAAGAAGGAAGAGGCCATCCACTTCTCAAAGAATTGGCCAGGGAAAACCTTGTGAATAGCAGAGAAACATTGTCTGATACATTACTGGGCAATTTTATGAATAGCCTTGAAACACTGTCTGATACAGTGCAGGAAGACGAGCCCCTTAGGTCAGAAGGCACTCAAGATACAACTGGCGAAGAGCTGCCTCATCAGAGTAGAACCAACCTTAATGATATGGATAAAGTAAATCTTTCAGGACTTCCATTTGCTGATGTGGTATGACTCAAATTGAGGAGAAAGAGCTGCAAACGTCCATTAATAATCGGAACATGGAATGTACAAAGTATGAATCTAGGAAAATTGGAAGTTGTCAAAATGAAATGGAACGCATAAAAATTAATATCCTAGGCATTAGTGAGCTGAAATGGACCGGTTTTGGCCATTTTGAATCAGACAACCATATGATCTACTATGCTGGGAATAGCAATTTGAAGAGGAATGGAGTGGCATTCATCTTTGCAAAGGATGTTTCAAGATCTGTCCTAAAGTACAGTGTTGTCTGTGATAGGATAATATCCATATGCCTACTTGTATTGTTCAGATTTACACACCAACCACCAAAGCCAAAGATGAGGAAATGGATTTTTATCAACTTCTGCAGTCTGAAATTGACTGAAAATGCAATCAAGGTGTGTTAATTATCACTGGTGACTGGAATGCAAAAGTTGGAAACAAAGAAGAATCACCGGCAGTTGGAAAATTTGACCTTGGTAACAGAAATAACGGTGGAGGTTGCATGATAGAATTTTGCAAGACCAACGACTTACTCATTGCAAATACCTTTTCTCTACAACACAAACAGCGGCTATACCCATGGACTTTGCCAGATGGAGTACACAGGAATCAGACTGACTATATCTGTGGCAAGAGGTGAATGGAAAAGCTCAATATCTTCAGCCAAAACAAGGCCAAGAGCTGATTGTGGAACAGACCATCAACTGCTCATATACAAGTTCAACTTGAAGACAATTAAAACAAGTCCATGTGAGCCAAAATATGACCTTGAATATATCCCTCCTGAATTTAGAGACCATCTAAATAATAGAATTGATGCATTGAACACCAATGACTGAAAACCAGAGGAACTGTGGGATGACATCAAGAACATCATCCATGAAAAAAGCAAGAGGTCATTAAAAATATGAGAAAGAAAGAAAAGACCAAAATGGATGCCAGAAGAGACTCTGAAACTTGCCCTTGAGTGAAGAGTAGCTAAAACCAATGGAAGAAAGGACAAGATAAAACAGCTGAACAGAAGATTTCAAAGAGCAGCTCGAGCAGACAAAGCCAATTACTATAATGAAATGTGCAAAAACCTGGAGTTAGAAAATCAAAAGGGAAGAACACACTCAGCATTTCTCAAGCTGGAAGAACTGAGGAAAAAAATGTAAGCCTCAACTTGCAATTTGGAAAGATTCTATGGCCAAAATATTGAACGATGCAGGAAGCATCAAAAGAAGATGGAAGAAATACACAGGGTCATTGTACCAAAAAGAACTGGTCAATCTCCATCCATTTCAGGAGATGGCATATGTTCAAGAACTAATGGTATTGAAGGAAGAAGTCGAAGCTGCACTGAAGGAATTGGAGAAGAACAAGGCTCCAGGAATTGACAGAATACCCACTGAGATATTTCAACAAACAGATGCCCCGCTGGAAGCACTTACTTGGCTATGCCAAGAGATTTGGAAGACAACTACTTGGCAAGCTGACTGAAAGAGATCCATATTTGTACCCATTCCAAAGAAAGGTGATCCCACAGAATGTGGAAATTATCAAACAATATCAAATCAATATCATTAATATCACATGCAAGTAAAATCTCACTGAAGATAATTCAAAAACGGTTGCAGCAATATATTGACAGAGAACTTCCGGAAGTGCAAGCTGGTTTCAGAAGAGGACATGGAACGAGGTATATCATTGCTGATGCCAGATGGATCTTGGCTCAAAGCAAAGAATACCAGAAGGATGTTTACTGGTGTTTTATTGACTATGCAAAAGCATTTGATTGTGTGGATCGTAACAAATTGCGGATGACATTGAAAAGAATGGGAATTCTAGAACACTTGATTGTACTCATGAGGAACCTGTGCATAGACCAGGAGGCTGTCATTTGAACAGAACAAGGGGACACTGCATGGTTAAAATCAAGAAGGGATGTGTCAGGGTTGTATCCTTTCACCATACTTATTCAATCTATACACGGAGCAAATAATTCGAGAAACTGGACTATATGAAGAAGAATGTGGCATCAAGATTGGAGGAAAACTCATTAACAACCTGCCATACTCAGATGACACAACTTTGCTTGCTTAAAGTGAGGATGACTTGGAGCATTTACTGATGAAGGTTGAAGAAAAAGTCTGCAGTATGGATTACATCTCAATATAAAGAAAACAAAAATCCTCACAACTGGACCAATAAGCAGTGGACCAATAAGCAGTGTCACGATAGATGGAGAAAAGACTGAAGTTGTCAAAAACTTCAAATTGCTTGGTTCTACAATCAATGCCAATGGAAGCAACAGTCAGGACATCAGACAAAGTATGTTGTTGTTGTTGTTTGCCGTCGAGTAGGACCCGACTCATAGCGACCCCTCCCTTGGGTTTCCGAGGCAGTATCACTACGGATGTAGATTGCCCCATCTTCCTTCTGAGGAGTGGCTGGTGGGTTTGAACCACCAGCCTTCTGGTTAGCAGTCAAGTGCCTTAGCCACTATGCTACCAGAGCTCCCAGACAAAGTATAACACTTGGTAAATTGGCTTTAAAGGGCCTCTTTCAAGTGCTGAAGAGCAAAGATGTCTCTTGAGGACTAAGGTGCACCTGACACAAGCCATGGTATTTTCAATAGCCTCATATGCAAGTGAGAGCTGGGCAATGAATAAGGAAGATCCAAGAACAGTCGGTGCTTTTGAGTTGTGGTGTTGGTGAAGAATGCTGAAAGTACCATGGACTGCTAAAAGAACCAACAAATCTGCCCTGGAGGGAGTGCAGCCGGGATGTTCCTTGGAAGCAAGAATGGCCAGAATTATCTTCCATACTTTGGTCATGTTGTCAGAAGGGACCATTCCCTGGAAAAGGATGTCATGCTTGGTAGGGTGGAGGGTCGACGAAAGAGGGGGAGGCCCTCAACGAGATGGATTGACACAGTGGCAGTGACGATGAGCTCAAGTATAGCAGGGATCGTGGAGCTGGTGCAGGACCAGGCAGTGTTTCGTTCTGCTGTGCATGGGGTCGTTGTGAGTCAGAGACGACTTGATGGCAGCTAACAACAAAGTAAATAGAGCAGAAAGAGGTGAGCAGCTGCCCCAGACATCTAGGTAGGTGGGACTCCAGCTCTGAGCTCTTTCCCCCCCTCCTTAGGGGTGAATCAAGCAGGCTCTGGAGTCATCTGACTTGGATTCAAATCCAGATTCTGCCTTTTACTGACTGTGTGGCCTTGAGCAAGTTACTTAACCTCTCAGTATTGAGTATCCCTATCTACAAAATGGTGTCTATTGATAATATGATCTGCCTAGGGTTGTTGCTCTGGTAGCATAGTGCCTAAGGCACTTGACTGCTAACCAGAAGGCTGGTGGTTCAAACCCACCAGCCACTCCTCAGAAGGAAGGTTGGGCAATCTACTTCCGTAGTGATACCACCTTGGGAACCCAAGGAGGTGTCGCTATGAGTCGGGTCTGCTCAACAGCAAATAACAACAACAGGTTTGTAACAGATATTTAAAATGAACAGCAGCCAGCAATACTCACTGAGCGCTCACCATGTGCCAGGCACTCAGAAGTAGGATGCCAGGCAGACCTCCCCCAGACTCCCTACTCTAGCTGAAGCTGCGCTGGGCAGGAGAGGCTGTGGCCTATTCACAGGTGTAAACTCTAAAACAGTGCCTAGCATGAGTAAGCACTCAGTAACTGTTAACTGTCCTGATGACTAAGCTGACTAAAGTCTGATTCTGTGATGCCACTGTGGCCCACAGAGGCACCATCCCTACTCCCAGGAGCACTTGGCCAGTGATAACCAAGAATGAATGAATGAATGGAAGAAAGGAAGGAATGGAGGGAGGGAGATTTCAGGTCAGGAGTGTTCCTGAATGTATTGAGTGAAGCACAGACCCAGCCTCTCCCCTGACTCAGGGCCCTGCTGTGGTCTTTGGGACAGCTCAGGGCTCAGCTCACTGCCTTAACAGAGCCAGGTCAAACTGGAAGGAGTAATTCATTTGTCATCCCTTCTTCTGCTTCCCCAGCACACAGAAGGAAGCTAAGTTGCTGCAGTATCACCCCTGACTGCCCTCCCTGACTTGGAGACACTAGCCACTGCTCTACTTGGTGTAACCCTAAAGACTAGAAGTAGGGTCTGGGGATGGAGGTACCAAGGGTCTGACCTTCCAGCAATAGAGAGAGGGACATTATGACAGTCATTCCAGAATGTCCAACATGGAAGAGGCTGCCTTAGTAGTAGTGAGTGCCCTGTCCCTAGCAGCATGCAAGCAGAAGCCAAGAAAGAGTTGATGAGGGATGCTAGAGGAAGATCCTTAAATTAAGTGGTTGGTGTGGATAACCACTGAGCTCTGGATGTCTTGGTTCTGTGGTTTCTGTTTCCCGAACCCCAACCCCAGGAAGGCTGAGACCACAGGCTGGGCAAGGCTACCCACCATCCTTCAGGAAAGGGGCAGCCTTGACTGGGCTACTGCCTGGCAAAGATTCTGTCTGCTAGGGCCTCAGGAGGTGAACAGAGCCCAGTCACTGTCCTTTGAGAGCTCATAGCCTCCTGGTAGACAGCCACACACATAGGAGACTGGAGAACAGCGATAGAAGCAGTGCAAGGAACAGGCAGAGCCCAGAGAAAGTGCTTGGGGAACCTAGGAGGAGCAGGTCTGTCCACTCATCACCCTCTGCATCCACTCCCCACAGCGCCCCTCTGAAGCTCTTGTTTTCTTCCTCCCTGTAAACTTTTCTAAAATGACATGCATCGATCAGTTCAGTACATTCCTTAGACTGGCAGTCGGCCGACCTCATCTTTACAATGGGCATAAGAGTGCCCATCTCACTGGGCTGTTGGGTGGCTTAAAATTCATACCTGTCACATGTACCCCCAATACCAGGCAAGAATAGGGGCTTGGCACTTGGTAACCAAGAGGTGTCATTCTTCTTTACAGCACAGGGGACAGAGTGGTAACAGCGGGCAAGAGAATGGGGTTAGGACCCTGGCTCTGGCCCTAACTTGCTGTGACCCTCTGCTTTGCCATCTGAAAAGACAGAAACATTCAGATACTTGTGGGAGTCAACTGAGGCTACTTAAAGGAAAGGTTTGCAAACTGGAAATTCCTATTATTGTGATTGTTATTCTCGTTCTCAAAGTCTGTGTGAAATGTTCCTTTCAAAGCCCAGGAGGGTAGGGATGGGGATGGAGCCAGGAGACTGTGGAGCTGCGGGAGGGAGGGTCATGGCCCTGGAGGCTCCCCCTGGAGCCTGGGAGCAGCTGGGGCTCCATCACCACCACCGTCACCGCCCCAGTCTGCTCAGCAGGGTCTGCCACGTCTTTGTATCTCTGTGTGAACGCATATGAGCACACTTGTGTTTTGTGTGTGTCCCTGTGCAGGTGGCTCCTGGAAGGTGGGGTGGGCACAGGGACTGCCAGCATCTGTAGCAGAAATTACCTGCGCACTGCGAATCCCTGGGGAAGAACGCAGGTATAATTTGATTACAGATGCTGACGATGAAACCAGTGTCTCCCCTAACTGGCACCTAGTTGGCTCCAGGGAGATGGGAGGAGAGAGGCTAGAAGGGGAACTGGGGCCCAGTCGTTGGAGCCAGGGCCTGGGGACAGAGCAGCCAACCCTTACTGGGGAGGTAGAGGAAGATGTTGTAAGAAGTCTGTTTGGGTTGAGCACAGAGGGGTTAGAACTGACAGACCTGGGTGCAGATTCTGACCAGGGTACCGTGGACCAGTGATTTCACTGCTCTGAACCCCAGTTTCCTCATCTGTAAAATGGGGGTAATGATAGAGTCTACCTCCTAGAGATTACTGGAAGATTAACAAAAAGGATGCATGTAAAGCCCTTAGCATAGCAAAATAACAACACAAAGTACTGCCATCGAGTCAGATCCGACTCATAGCGACCCCTCCTTGGGTTTCTGAGGCGATATCACTATGGAAATAGATAGCTCAACTTTCTTTCAAGGAGTGGCTGTGGGTTTGATCCTTCAAGGAGTAGCTGGTGGGTTTGTTTGATCCTTCAAGGAGTGGCTGGCTGGTAAGTTTGAACCACCAGCCTTCTGGTTAGCAGTCAAATGCCTTAGGCACTATGCCACCAGAGCTCCCCCTTAGCACAGAGCAGGCCCCAAGTAAGCTATTGTTGCTGATGTTGTTATTATCATCAAGCAGCCCAGGAATGGAAGGAAGTGAGGGCCTCTCTGGGAAGGTGCTGGTGCTTTGTAAACAGTGAAGGATAGCCCTGGGGTGAGAGCTGCCCAGCCAGGGTTAGTTGCAGCTGCCACAAGGAACACCAGTTTGGCTCCAGGACAGAGGGACTGAAGCAGAGCTGGGCTTTCAGAATTCCTCCCACTTTCCCTTCCTGGTTTCCCCTTACTTCTAGGGCTTTCTTTGGGTGAACCACCTGCCAGGTGAGAAGACCTTGGGGACTCTGCCTCCAAGGAGCAGCTGGGAGCTCAGGAAATCGGAGGCAGTCTTCCCCCACACTTCCTGGCCTCTGCCTCCTGCCTGCAGATTGACCAGCCACCTTGGGGGGGGGGCTCACCTATTCTCCCACCTGCCTGTGAATCAACCCTAAGGCCCCTGTTGCTGCTCCCAGACCACACAATGGCAAGTAGCTCCTCGCCTGAGAGAGACGGCAAGGACAGCAACGTGGCTGGGCTCCCCCAAAGGAAGAAGGTGGCAGCAGACAAGTGAAGCCAGATGACCACAGCCAGCCCCTTCTTGCTTCTGGTTGGGGGAGGCCCTGGGGGACAGGTAAGATCGAAGCTGAAGAATTACACCATCCTGCATTTGGGCTTAGGAGCTCTGGTGGTGTAGTGCCTAAGGCATTTGACTGCTAATCAGAAGGCTGGCAGTTCAAACCCACCAGCCACTCCTCAGAAGTCCTTCCCAGCAGTACCCCCCCACACACACACTGGGCAATCTACTTCCTTAGAGATATTGCCTCAGAAACCCAAGGAGGGGTCGTTATGAGTCAGGACCGACTCGACAACAGTGAGTTTGGTTTGTTTTTTGGTGGATTTGGGGTCCAGGCCCCGGCGCTCTGCTAACTAGCTTTGTAGAGATTAGGGAAGCCTCTTTGAGCCTCAGTGTTTTCATCTGTCAAATAAAAAGAGCAAAATCAGGATGACACACAGGGTACTTACAGGATTAAGTGAAAGTGTACGTATAAGTCTTGAGCTCAGGGCCCAGCTCACAGGAGGTACTCAGTAAATGTTTGTTGAATCGATGAATAAATGAACATGTAGAAATAGCATGAGGATGAGGGCCTTGTACTTTAGGTCCAGGATGCCCACTGCTCTGTGCCTGTGCTGAAGGGGCAGCTTCCAAAACTGAGACAAGGGAGGGCAGGGGTATCAGTATCCTCCCCCATGGAATATGGACTGCCTCTCGTGGGCACAGCTAGTCAAATGAGAACCTTGGGCCAGGTCCAGAATCTCTCAAGGTGCCAAGACCTGGTCAAGAAAAGAACTGCTAGGGGCGGGGGAGAGGGAAACATGGCTGATGGAACCTTGACTTGCATGACCCTCAGGCACTTCTCCACAGTGAGAGGCTGCAGCAGTCACTTGGACCCTGGCAGCCACCCTGCTATGGCTGTGGCCAGCATTTCACCTGCCTTCTAACCAAGGGGATGCCAGGCTACTTGGGTGCCACACCCAGGGGGCTTTGTCATCATCTTAATAAACACAATCCCTCACCATATGCCAGACTTAGTCTAGGTGCTTTGCATATATTTAATCTCTAACAAACTCAGAAGGTTGGTGTTATTAGTCCTATTTTATAGACTCAGAAACTGATGTGTAATGAGTTACCTAACTTGCTCAAGGCCACAGTCTACAAAGCCATGAGGTCAGGCTTGGAACCCAGGCAGTTTGGTTGCAGCCCCAGATGAGCCTGGCCAAGCTTCGCTGCTGACCAGAGCTGGTCCTCCTTCCCACACCCTACTCCATGGAGCCATCCAAGTTCAGGGGTCAGGAAGGGTGGGAACATCTGCCAGTGTTTGCAAATAGCTTTAGAGCAGTGTTTCTCAAAGTGTGGTTACTGGAAACAAGTTACAAATGCAAATTATCATCCCCACCTCTGACCTAAGGAATCAGACCAGGGAAGGAAGTGATTACAAGGGTGCTATCTCAGGTTCAGCAAGCCCTCCAGGTGATTCTGGAGTTTGCTAAGGTGGCTTTAGAGTTTGCAAAGCAGAGCCTCAGATTTTCTCCTTCAACCCAACAGTTGGCATTATCAGCCCATTTTACAGGCCAGGCCAACAAGACTCCTTTTACCCTGTGTCACCAAACAGGGAAGTGGAAGCGATGGGATTGGAACCCACATTTTTTGGTTCTGGAATATTTCTGTTTGTGTTCTCTGGACAAGGTCACAGATCAAGGAGGGGGGCGCTGAGCTGAGGGTTCAGAGGTCAGTCCTTCTGGTGGGAGGGGGCAGGCCCTCTTTATTATTTTCTCTGAGGCGCACCAACCCAAATCTACGTAAATAAAGCTCAGCATGGCATTCTGAGTGATCGGGTTTATTAATACTTGGGGGGCCGCCGAGGAGAATCGCTGTTACAAAGGCGGCCTCTGCGCTGCGCACCCCAGGCATCATTATGTAATTGCTTGGAGGCGAGGCGGCGGGCGGCCGGCTGGGACCCGGAGCGCCCTTGGCGGTGCGCTAAGAATGGAGGGCTGAGGGCTCAGACCAGCGCCTGCGAGGGTGTGCGCGCCGCCTCCAGCAGACAGGGAGGCTGCGCCCTGAGGCCCCAGGCGGGGCGGAGGGCGGAGGGAGCACCCGCGGGAGAGTCTTCACTCCGCTTCACCCGGTGCTTTCCTCCTTCCACGCCCGGACCGCGCCGGGAGGCTGGTTAACTCCCGCATGGCCAGTCGCAGCCCTGCCCTCTGGCCGGCCGTACCCCAGTGGTAGATCCCGTGTCTCTGGAGACCGCGGAGACTGAGCCAGCAGCCAACCCCACTCCTCCCAGCCCCGCCCCCATCCTGAGTGCGATGGGAAGGAAAAGAAAGACCACCTTGTTGAGCACCTTGTGGGTGCCTGTGTCACGTGTGTGGCAGCCTCTGTGAGGTGGCCTATTTTATAGATGGAGAACTGAGGCCCCAAGGAGCTGACTTCATGCACTAAGATTCTAGTCCCCAGATCTATCAGCTTCAATGCCCACTTTTTTCTCCCTTGCACCTCACAAAGGGTCTTTATAAACACCATGCATCAGTTCTAGCCTCAGTTGGAATCAAAATGCCAGGAAGCTGTTGATGTGGTGGGAGGTACTATACGCATTTCCACATTAGCGCCTGAGGAAGGGGTGCAGTACAGGCAGGGGTGCAGTTGGTATGCTGGAGCCCACGGAGCAGATGGGGCCAAGGACATGCCATGGTTGTTCGAACTTGCAGGGTCAGCACACCAAGCCCAGTCCGTGGACTCTCCACCATGCCCAGACCCTGAGAACCAACCCCTTTGGTACTCTCAACCGTTCTGGTGCTTAGCCCTCCTGGCCTTTGCTCAGGCTGGGCTTGCTGCCCGGAATGCCCTCCTCTCTGACAAGTCCTTCCCAGCAGTGCCCCCCCCCCCACACACACACCAGGAAGCCTTCCAGGCTGCCTCTCCTGGCTCTGGGAACACCCGGTGACAGCGTCTGCCACACTGCATCCTGGGAGCTATCGTCATCTGTCTGCCCCCATTAGGCTGTGCACTCTTAGGTGGTGACTCTGTGTGTGACTCATTTTCTCCAAGCCACCACACCCTTTGGTGCAGGGCCCAGCACACAGTAGGCCTCTCCCAACACTGGGTGGATTTGGAGAGATGCAGATTGAATGATCCGTGATAGCCTTCAGACCCTGGTTCAGGGCTCCACAGACCTATCGAGAGTAGAGTCTTGCTCTGCCAACCTGTGGTAACTGTATGGCTTTAGGTAATGTTTGCAACCTTCCTGGGCCTCTGGTTCCCCACTGGTAAAGTGGAGATCAAAGCAACCCCAGTCTCATAATGAGAGTATTTATTGAGCACTTACTATATACTGGGCACCACAGCAAGCCTTTGTGGTGGGTGACTTCATGGAGTCTCATGCCCACCCTGTGGGGTAGCTACTGTGATTGTCTCTGCTTTCTAGAGAAGTAGCTCTCCCAAGTCACTCGCTGATAAGGGACAGAGCTTGGGCTTAAACCTCAGTCTCTATGATTCTTGTGTTTCTAATCTCCCTTTCACAGGATTATTTTGATAATTGGATGAAAAATAGTTAAGGACCAGCATACAGTACCAAAAAAAAAAAGCCCAGCCCCACTGCCATTGAGTTGATTCCAACTCATAGCAACCCTGTGACTGAGTAGAACTACACCATAGTGTTTCCAAAGCTGTAACCTTTACAGAAGCAAAGCTACCTCTTTCTCCCAAGGAATGCCTGGTGGTTTCACGTCACTCATCTTTTGGCCTGCAGCTGAACACTTCACCATTGAGCCACCAGGTCTCCTTAGGAGTACAGTAACGTTTACATCTCTCCACTCTGCAGCTCCCACACAGCCCTCCTTTTGCCCTCCAGTTCTGTCCCCCACCACTACTGGACCAGGGCATTCTGTGAGCCCCTCATGAGGGTGAAGCTGAGGGGAGGAGGGGACACAGGAAGACTTGGCAGAAGGAAGTGTTTCAGTTTCTGAGTACAGACATTCCCCAGGGTTATGAATGTCTAACTTACATGCAACCCACAGACTTACAGTCTACAACCCATAGAACAGAAAGGGCATGGGATCAGCATTCTCCAACCTCCTCTAACTTCTAAGGGGAGACAGAACCACCCTCGGCAGCATCAGCCCAAGGCTTATTTCTAGCAGGCCTCCTCCTAACTTTTTACCAATTCTGACACCAACCATCCCTCCCACAATACTTCTCTGTTGGGTTCGATAATTCATTGCAGTGGCCACACAGAATTTACATACAATACTTACAATTATAGAGTTTATCAGGGAAGTAATAGGTGACAATTCAGGTTCAAGAAGGCTCAGGATACAATTCTTCAATCAGGACAGCCTTCCCTCGGCCACAGTCAAAGGCACACCACTCTTTGGCCCTTGACCTCTTGGCCTGGCCTCTGCCCTATTTGGGCAAGTGTTACAACGCTCTTTTAGCTCTGTTGATAGGTGCGCCTCACTCTGCCAGCAAGCCTCCTGCCCAAAGGCACCCACCTTTCTCACTCTGTGGGCTGGCAAGGCCACCGTTACATCTCGTGCAGGATTCCTGGTTCTGCTGCCTCTGCTGCCACAGTCTCTGCCATCTCTCTGCTGTCACCTCAGTGCAGGGATCTCAGGTCCAAGGACATGCTCCACTTCTGCTTCTCCCTCTTGATGGCAGTGGGGTCCTCCCTTTACACCCTGGGATGGCTCATTTGAAGCTTAGCAAGATGGCAAAACTGGCCAAGCCTCACATTAGGATTCTATACACATTCTTTGCATGGTCCCACCCCCACAAGGGCACCATGCCCCTTATTTATATTATTCAAAAGCTATCCCTTGGTGGGCCACAAGCACCTTACATTTGCATAGTCCCACCCAGTCATCTGATGGGAGCCACAAAGACCATGGCTAGAAGAACCACATTACGTAATTCACTGTAACCATTTGTAGTTACGAACCCTGTAAAACCTACTAGTAAAGTCTGTTACATTAAAAATTTGAGGTATATACAACGGCTCATAATAACAAACTGTCACTACTTGGTAAGCATCAAAATGTTATTATTTCTGTATTATTATGTTAATGATGTTTGAGTGGTCTGGAAGTATTTGATGTTTTTTATGCATAGAAAGGTACATTAAATACTATACCAAGACAAACATTTGATGTTAAATGTGAACTGTACCTAACTGTTCTGACTTATGTACAAGTTTGACTTAAAGACAGATTTAGGAGTGAAACTTGTTTGTAATCCAGAAACTGTATAAATATGTTGCTTTATATCCTCCTATTAAAGAAGAGCCCAGCATTCCTTTGCCAAGCTAGCATGTTGGGCTTTGGCTTCCCTGTGTTTTGCCAACTATGAAAAGTGTTTTCAGTCCAAGGAAGTAAGGAGAAGCCCACTTTGCAGGTCTTGGGAGGCCTGGCTTTTCCCACAGTCCCAGAGGGAGGAAGGACATCTGATCTGGGATCCTTCAGGCTGGTGAGCCAGGGCAGAGAGGACACATATTGGGGATACTGAGGCAGGGACAGAATTCCTGTGGGTTTCCTGTGAGCTATCAGAACTTAACATGACCCTTCACTTCTCTGAGCCTCAATTTTCATAGCTGGAAAATGGGGCTTTTACCAATGTACTTCCCATTTCACAATGTGAGAAAGTGCTTTGTACCCATGAGTAATAATAATGAGAACAAAAACAGTATCCAACTCCATTCTGCTCTTTCTGTTCCTCTCCCAAAAGTAGCCCTAATGGTGTGGTTAAAGCATTGGGCTGCTAACCAAAAGGTCCGCTCTGTGGGGGAAAGATGAAGCAGTCCTCTTCCATAAAGATTTACAGTCTCAGAAATCCTATGAAGCTCTAATCTGTCCTATAGAGTCGTATGAGTCAGAATCGGCCCGATGGCAGTGAGTTTGTTTTTTTGGTTTTGGTCATTCTCCAGCTTTACTGCTACCATCCACCCTAACATCCAAGCCACTGTCATCTCTAGCAGGGCCTGCTGTCTCTCCTCCTAGCCGGTCCCCTAGCTCTGAGCTTTGCCTTCTCCAAGCCAATCTCCACCCAGCAGAGCAGACCAAGAGAGCTTTTTAAAAAACAAACTAGAGATCATGAAACATAGTTTCCCACCTCATTTAGAATACAATCCGGAGGGTCTTTGTAGCCATATGGCCCTGTGGGCTTTGGCCCTCTTCTCTCTCTACCTCCACACCAAAGCCAGCTTTCTACTTCTTGTATCCACTGAACTTGTTTCCACTTGGGCCCTTTGCACATGCTGTTCTCTCTGCCTGGAATGTTCTTCCCCCCAGGCCTTTGAATGGCTGCTTCTCCCTTGCCACTGGTCTCAGCTAAAATGCTACTTTCTCAGGGAGGCCTTCCCAGACCACCAACTCACAGCAGACCCCTGTCCCTCGACAGCTTGGCCCTGTTCCCTTGCCTTTATAGCATGTATCCCCATGTAAAATGACCTGGACGCATGACATGTACCTGTTTCATCTGCCTCCTCTGGAACACCCTCCTTGAGCACAGAGACTTCATCTGTCTCCCTCACCACTGTATTTCCAGCACCTGGAAGATCTTCTATACATGTTACAGAAGGAGAGAGAGGAGAATAACTACTGCCAATAAATGAGAGGGCCATGGGGTGCCACTCAGTGCAGTGCACAGCTGTGTAGCAGTACCCGGTAGGCCAAGGGTCAAGGCCATCTTAGATCTGGTGTTTCATTTTGCAACATTTGTAATGATCTTCAAATTGCTTCAGCTAAAATGAAGGAATGACTAATGAATCCATTCACTTATGTGTACACATGCACACACACACACACACACATATACATCAACCAAGTGATGAGTAGAGCCCCATTTTTGCATCAGAGAAGCTTGTCATCTGCTGGAAGTACTTGTCCCCATTCCCCTCTTGCACCAGCTTTGTCCTGTATCTGGCCTTGGCCATGTTTTCCCCCACCCCAGTCTTCCTCTGCAGACTCTCTCTCATGCTTCTGTCATCTCAGCTTCAATCTTATTTCCTCTGGAAACCTTACCTGACCCTTGACCCTCCTCCCCCATACTCTAGCCAAAGTTTAGGCCAGAGTGGCACCTCTGGGTCCCCCAGAGCCCCAGGCTGACCCTAGCAGCTCTCTGGGTACTGTAGGGACTTACCATCTGGGTTCTGAGTGTCCTGTGAGCTCAGAGCTACTTCAGGGAAGGACTGTGGCTGTCACTGCTCTATCTTTGTGCTTCACACAGTGCCAGGCACAAGGTAAAAACAAAACCAGAAACCAAACCTGTTGCTATCAGTTCTGACTCCTGTGTTCCAGAGCCGAACTGCCCCCACAGGGTTTTCTTGGCTGGCGATCTGCTTCCCAAGGGTCACAGCTTTGAAAACCCAGGGAAGTACAGTTATACTCAGCAACACAAGGGGTCGCCAAGAGTGGGAACCAACTCTATGGCAACTGGTGTGTGTGTGTGTGTGTCTGTGTGTGTGTGTTTTAATCTTTATTGGAGCAGTTGCCCAGGACTTTCTTCTGCAGACCCTCTGAGTGGGTTCATACCCCAGTCTTTAAGTTAGCAGACTACTCAGGTTCCTATCAGGCACGTGGTAGGTTACTAGGACAAGTGTAGGTGGAGGGAGGGAGGGAGACTCGGAGAACATGGGAAAGGAAAAAGAGGCAGAGGTGGGTTCACCTGCCCCCCTCCTACACACACAGCTCCCCCCACAACCAGACTCCCATCCCAGAGTTCAAGAAGCCCCCTTAGAACTGCCTGAGGCACAGCTTCTGAACTCCGCCTCCCCCCACCTGCTGTTGCCTCCCGGCCCCCACCAGGAGTCCAGGGCTGCCTCACAGATGCTAAGAAATCCCACAGCTACCCTGGCCTGTCTCCCCTGTCCAGCCCTCCCACTCCTTTTCTTTTTCTTCTGGTTTGCTTCACCCTCACTCCCCTCCTCCAGTCTGGTGAATGCACACTGAAAAGAAAGGAAAAAAAAAAAAAAAAAGAGGCCCACAAGGCGTCAACAGTGAAAAATAACCAATTTAAAGAGTAATCGCCGCTGTAATGATTGGTGAAGCCTGAGTCACTGCAGAAAATCGGGCTGAAGCTCCAGGACTCCCAGATTCCCTGAGCTGTGTGTGGTCTGGTTGTTTACAGATGTGAGCCTCAGTGTCCACATCTGTAAAATGGAGAGAGCTAGATCAGCCCCTTAGTGTCATGATTCTCCAGGGGGCTGGAAATCATGGGCTGGCATGGCAACATCATGGGACACAGGCTTTTGGCACCCCTGCATGGGACCAGCAGAAGGTATGTGATGCCAAGGGCCTACCCAGAGAGGCTTGTAGCTTAGGGGGTCTTGGGGACAGCTTCCTAAAGACTGTGACATTTAGTTGAGCCAAAAAAAGACAAATGGGAGCCATGGAAAGTGGTAAAGTGATGGAAAGTCAGCATGGAAGGGACCAGAGTCATCATCTGTCCCACAATCTCATTTTACAGATGGGAAAACTGAGGCCTAGAAAGGCTGTAGCATTGACTAGTCACCCAGTCAGTCAATGGCAGAGGCCAGATTACAATGGGAAGCCATGGCTCCTGTTCTAATGCTCTTTCTTAGGATGTCATGTCAGCTCACAGTGACAGTAAGTACAGTGTATTGCGTGTTCACTGTGAGCCAGGCCGTGCACTGAACGTCTTCCGTGCATGTGTGTGTAATTTCCTTTCATCCTTGGAGTCCTCCTGTAAGGAAGACGGAGGCCCTTTACCTTAGTGGGATTCAGAGAGGTTAAATGACTTATTCAAGGATACAGAACCCCCAAGTCTGGTCTCTCTGTTCTCCAGCACCATCTAACACCAGCAGCCTGGGCAAGAGCAGATGCTGGGTGTGCATCCCTGGGCTGGCCTGCCCTCCTCTCAGGTCAGCCTGCTCCCTAAGGTCTGCCTCCTCCAGAAGGGCCCTTCCCCGGGGGGCATGGATGGAGCCCTTGAAGCCTGCACAGGAAGGGAAGCCAAGTAGCCAAGGAGACAGAAGCCTCCATCTCAAATCCCCATCAGTAAACTCCCCTGGTGAGTCCATTCCACCTCCTGGGGGCAGAAACTGGGTTGGAAGGGATGGAAGGGAGGAGTTGGGGAGGGACCAGGC
>NW_006921752.1:3048976-3102412 GCF_000298275.1 Orycteropus afer afer
TAGCAGCTGAGTATGTTAACCATTTACACCACGCAGGGACTCCACTTTATGTGTAAGAGGTTAATAATTAATAATTTTTTATAGTCCCTAGGGAGCTCTGGTGGTGTAGTGCCTAAGGCACTTGACTGTTAACCAGAAGGCTGGTGGTTCAAACCCAGAAGGAAGGTTGGACAATCTACTTCCGTAGTGCTACTGCCTTGGAAACCCAAGGAGGGGTCGCTATGAGTCGGGGCTGACTCGATGGCACATAACAACAACAACATGACTTGGAAATGACTCGATGGCAGTGGGTTTGTTTCTTTTGGTGAGACCTTCTGGGAATCACCTGTGAGGTTATTGAGGCTGGGAATCACCTGTGAGGTTTATTGAGATGCAGATCCCCGGGCCCCTGCCTGTTCCCCGACCTCTTGGGTCAGAATCTGTGAGGGTGGGGCCTGGAGATCTACGTTGTTAACCTCTTTTCCTCATATGATCCTGATGCTTTTTGAAGTCTGAGAACCACAGCAACCAGACAGGGAGCATTCCTGGGAGACTGGGCTTCCAGCTTTGGCTATCCTCCAAGGAGCTGTGTGGCCTTGGGCAGGCATGCCTCCTGAGTGAACCCAGGGCTCTGGCCTGGGTGAGGCCTGGAGGAGTGGCCCTCACAGAGCCTTTTCTAATGGTCAGGGTGGAGCTGGCTGGGCAGTGGGGGGTAGGCGGACACCAGGCCTGGCAATGTTGGACAGAGGCCCAGTGAGCTCAGGGGTCAGGGCCTGGAGTCTGGTGCTGACCACTCTTGTATGGGAAGGGTCAGCCCTCACCACCTCCGGCTTCTGGCTGGGCCTCAAGGCTCCCCAGCCTCCTCCATGGAGGGGTGGCAGGAGGGCCATCTGCTTGGGCCTGGGCCAGGGAAGGGGGGCAGACACAGGCCACCAAGTGCTGAATGGCTGCTCTATTGGGATTGAGCCTAAAGAACAGATGGCCTGGGGGCCCCTGCTGGTGGGTGAGGGGGCGGAGAGAGGACAGGACTGTCCCCTTCCCCCATGGCAAGACACAAACTCCTCTCTTCCTGAGAGAGCGGGCCTCCACAAGCTTGCCTTGTCCACAGCAGCTAAGAAAAACCCCTGGGGCTGCAACGATTAGTGCTCAGGTGTTCAAACCCACCTAGCAGCTCCTTGGGTGAAAGACCTGGCAGTCAGCTTGTAAAGATTACAACCTAGGAAACCCTATGGGGCAGTTCTACTCTGTTCTGCAGGGTCCCTAGGAATCATAATGGCTTGAAGGCATCCACAATAACAGGCAAGCTGTTGGGGAGAGATGTGAGGATGGATCATCTCAGCAGGATGTGACCCTCACCTGGAGCTGGAATGGAGGACGCCCAGGCACCACTGGAGGGAGGCAGCAAGGCCACCAGGCAGCATGGCGTTTGCTCAGTCATGATCTTTCCCCACCACTTCTGCAGATGGGGAAACGGAGGCCCAAGAAGGAGCAGACTTCACATCACCTAGCAAGTCAGTGGCAGAGCTGGGACTGGAATCACGGTCTCCCAGTTCCTTGTTTGAGGTTCTTCCTACCACCCGTCCTGCTTCCCTGATGACAGCCTCTCCCCTGATAGCCCTCCCTGCCCCTGTCTAATCAAGCCCCCTGCTGCCTTCTCAGATGGCCTGGCCTTTCCACCTCCTCATCTTTGCCCATGCTTTTCCCAGGGCTATGAACCATTCCGGTTCAACCCCTTGCTGAGAATTTGCATTTCCACACCAGATGTACTGAGTCAGAATCTACATTTAAAGAGAGCCCCAGATGATTCTTATAGATTCGCAGGTATCTGTCCCATTCCTGGTGGAAAGGCAAATTCTCAGCAGGGAGTCAAACCAGAATGAACCAGTTCAAAGTCCCGGTTTCCTCCTGCCTAAAACATTCTCCTTACTCCTCAGTCCCAAAAACCCACTGCCATCGAGTTGATGCTGACTCATGGTGACCCTGTAGGACAGAGCAGAACAGCCTCACAGCCACAAGGCTGTCAGTCTTCATGGAAGCAGACTGCTGCAGTCTTTCTCCTGAGGAGTGGCTGCTGGGTTTGAAACACCTGCCTTTCTGTTAGCAGCCAAGTGCTTTTAACCACTGCACCACCGGGGCTGTTTCTACCCTTTAAGACCCAAATGAAGTCCCCACCTCCTCCTGGAAGCTTTCTAGCCTATCCCTGGAGCCTGAGCATCTGGAACATTCCACATATACACTGTCTGCTTTGAATGGCCAAGTCCAAGTCCTTCATCATGAAGAGGAAACTGAATCTGAGGGAAGGGGGACTTTTGGAAATATTGCCCCACCACCTCCTTCTAGCCACTAGCCTCTGCCTCTTCAGTTTTTACAAATACGATACAAAGGGCTTCACTTTAGAGAGTCTAGGAGCTCTGGTGGTGCAGTGCCTAAGGCATTTGACTGTTAACCACAAGGCTGGTAGTTCAAACCCACCAGCCCACTCCTCGGAAGGAAGATTGGGCAATCTACTTCCGTAGTTATACTGCCTCAGAAACCCAAGGAGTGGTCACTCTAAGTCAGATCCAGCTTGATGGCAGTGAGGTTTTTTTAGTTTTAGAGAGGCTGGAAGACATGGTAAACCAGTGGTCTCCCTGAGTCCTTTTTCTGAAAGGAGATATTTTGTCCTGCTTTCTCACCAAGGTTTCCTAAAGGGTCAGGTTTCTCTTCTTTTCAGAGGCAGACACTGAACAGGTGTTTCCTGCTTGTGTGTGTGTGTGTGTGGGGGGAGCAGCCACACCTGTGGACACCTGCTGGTGAGTGCCCCCTCCCCTGCCAGACTCAATAATAGGTAATCAAGGTCTGTACAGCGCTGGGCTGGTCTAACAGCTGCTGCTATCCCTGAACAGCTGGGCTGGAAGGGAGAGGTGTGGGGGAAGGGAAAGGTGTTCCCTCGGGTACAGGACAGACACAGGTTTGAATCCAGGCTCCACAGTTCACTCGCTGTGTGGGCTTGGACCATCCTCTGAGCTCACTGGTGCCTCCGTGACTGGGCTGTAGTGAGGCTGCAGGAGGGTCATTTGAACACAAGGCTCTCAGAGGACCAGCCGGGCAACAGCAGCTCCTGCCCTCAACACCACACACATCACCCCTGACTCCAGCCTCTTCATCTGTGTTCTTGGCAGTGGTTTCAACTCTGAACTTGCTGTGTGTCTTGAGGTTAGACCCTTCACCTCTCTGGCCCTCTGAGTTCTCAGCCTTCAAAGGAAGGAAGTAGATACCTCCACAGACCCTTTCACTCTTGAAAAACCACTCTAGGCTCTTTCTGAGCATCTTGGACTTGTTCACCTGGCCTTGTAAGGGAGGCTGGAGACGTCAGAGGTCAAGATTCCCCACCTCCAGTAGGTTTTGCTGTGGCCAAGATGACAAGCCCAGCCCAAGAAAACACTTGCAGGTCCTCTCTTGACCTGATGGGTGTTGTTAGCCACCACTGAGTCAGCCCCATGCACAACAGAACTGAACGCTGCCTGGTCCTGCCTATCCCTGTGATTGGGTACAGACCAGACCATCATGATCTGTAGGGTTTTCCCTGGCTGATTTTCAGAAGTTGGTCACAAGACCTCTCTTCCTAGTCTGCCTAGGTCTGGAAGCTCTACTGGAACCTGTTCGGCATCACAGCATCATGCAAGACTCCACTGACAGGTGGTGGCTGAGCCTGAGGTGCACTGACTGGGGACCCAACCCAGGTCTCCCACATGGAAGGTGAGATTACCACTGAACCACCACTGTCCCCCTCTGACCTAATGTAGTCATTTCATCATTCATTCATATATTGAGTATCTATAATAGAGCAAAGGCAGTCTAGTGGCATAGCAGGTAAGACATTTGCCTGCTAATCAGAAGGTCAGCAGTTCAAGCCCACCAGCTGCTCCTCAGGAGGAAGATGAGGTGATCTGATTCCATAAAGATTTGCAGCTTTGAAAACCCAATGTGGATTGCTGTGAGTTGGAATCAAGTTGATGGGAGTAAGTTTGGTTTGGTTTTTAGTTTACAATATAGAAGGGACTGTGGCTAAGGCACTTGACTGCTAACCAGAAGGCTGGCAGTTCAAACCCACCAGCCACTCCTCGGAAGGAAGATGGGGCAATCTACTTCCGTAGTGATACCGCCTCGGAAACCCAAGGAGGGATCACTATGAGTTGAGTCCAACTCGACAGCACATAACAACAACAACAACAGGCTAAGGCCTACCAGCCACTCCTCAGAAGGAAGACTGGGCAATCTACTTTCATAGTGATACCACCTCGGAAACCCAAGGAGGGGTCGCTGTGAATCAGATCCTACTCAACAGTAGTGAGAGTTAGAGGCTGAGTCCTGGAGATACAACAGAGAAAAAAAGCAAACGTGTTGTGGTAGTTTTGTTTGTGTGTCAACTTGGCTGGGCCTGGTTGAGTGGCTGGGCAGCTGGTGGTAGTTATTCCCCATGATGAGACTGGCAATCAACTCCATGGTGGGATCTACCATAAGCAGCTGAGTAGCTGCCTTTGGGATGTGGTCTGCTTCCTGTATATAAGGAGAAGCCTTGGGAATGGTCTCTAGCCTTTGGCACACTTGGACCCTGCATGTAGCCATGTTGTTGCTCAGCAGCCTGCTATGCTCTGCCAACCTTGGGACTTACAATGGACTTAAGTTAATGGCCTGCCATGTGGTTTGGTAACATCAGGGCTGTGCCTTTTCACTTGTCAACCTTGGGGCTTCTCAGCCTCAGCAGCCAGTAGCTGTCTGAGTAAAAAAATGCCTCTAGTTTCAGTGGGCCGGGAGCAGGAGGCAGAGCTGGACCCCAAGGTTGAGGGGCTTTCACCCAGCCCCTAGAGCCTGGCACTTTGAACTTGGGCTTAAAGCCTCCAGATTGTAAAAATAAACTCCTGTTTGTTAAGGCCATCCCATTTGTGGCATATTCGCGTCAGAGCGGCACTAGGGAACCAGAACACATGTTCCCTCCCTGACGATCCTCAACCTTATAATCTAGTGGAGGAGACAGCAAAAAGAGCCCATAAATGCATTTGACCTTGGGACAAAATATGATTGGTGCTTTAAAGTATATGAAGGAAGAACTGAGGCAAAGAATGACTGGGGAGGGTGCTGACCACAGTCCTCTCTGAAGGGTGACCTTTGAGCTGAGACCTGAAGGATGAGAGGACACTGGCCACTTGTCACATGAGGTGTGGGAAGTATGCCCTGGCCAAGTTGCTCCAAAAGGCCATCCTGGCTGGTGCAGAGGGGCAAAGGGAGAGCAAGGGCCAGACCCAGTAAGAAATTTCACTTTTCCCCCAAGGCCTGTGGGAAGCCACAGGAAGCAGAGGAGGGACAGTGACCTGATGAAATCCACATTTTTATAAGGTCATGCTGGCCACTGTGATCTGGGTTGGTTAGGAAGTGAGGGGTGGTGGTTAAGAGCTTGATTGACATAAAGGTCTCCAAAGTGGGTTGTTGGCACGCTAGAAGGGGTGCAAGGCAGTTCTTCGGCTGAAAGGAATATCAACATTTTTCTTTCCATTTTATCAGAAAAAGGTAAACAAATTAAGCTTTACCAGTACTTACAGATAGATGCTGATGCTGGAATTGATCTTTATGTCAAATGTTTCTCCGGAGGAGAGATGGAATTAGACCACAGACAGAGGCTGGCAGCCATGTCCCTGCCTTCACATTCAGCAGTTTGCAGAATTCTCTACTCATGTGAGCTCAAACCAACTGCCATCGAGTCAATTCCGACTCATAGCGACCCCCACTGGATTTCCGAGGCAGTAAATCTTTACTGAAGTAGATTGCCCAGTCTAGCTTCCATGGAGTGTCTAGTGGGTTTGAACCACCAACCTTCTGGTTAGCAGTCAGATGCCTTAGGCACAATGCTATGAGAGCTCCTTTATGTGAGCCCAGACAGGTGGATTTATAGATGACAGTACCCTGCAACTGAGTTTTCACAAAATGGATAAGCAATGGGAAAGAAAGCAGAAAACAGAAAAGAAAAGGAAAAAGTACTGAGCAAAAACAATCACAAATGGACCCTCAGGTTTCTAAAAAGAAAAAAAAAAAAAAAAACCAATCACAATGAATCAAGAGCATGGAGCAGCTGGAGCCCTTCACTCCAGCTGGTCCCTATGCTGGCCAGCCACCTACGGAGTAAAAACAGCGACACTCCAATTGGATCTAACAAGAAAGTGCCACCCCCCAAATTTAAAATATAACATAGAAGACAATTTGAAATAAGAATTTAGATCCACTATTACTAGCATAGTGGCTAAGGCACTTGACTGCTAACCAGACGGCTGGCGGTTCAAACCCACTAGCCACTCCTCGGAAGGAAGGTTGGGCAATCCTACTTCCGTAGTGATACTGCCTCGGAAACCCAAGGAGGGGTCGCTATGAGTCGGGGCCGACTCGACAGCACATAACAACAACAACAACAACATTACTACTATCAAACCTAACCATAAGAATGTATTTTTTGCCTTGAGATCTTAGCTAATGATGGCATAAAATAATTCACAATTAATAAAACATTTAGAAAGATTATTTAATTTCTATCTTATCTTTTAATTTTCTGTTTTAAAGAATTTTAATAATGTATATATTTCTACAGTAGTGCATGGATATTGTTTATAAGTGGATAATAGACTGAGGAGGTGGTTGTTTTTAGGTGCCATCAAGTCAACCCCCAGCTCATGGCATTGACCCTGCCCATGATCAGCTCAGATGGTTGTGATCCATAGGGTCCTCACTGGCTGACTTCCAGAAGTAGATTACCAGGCCTTTCTTCCTAGTCTGTCTTAGTCTGGAAGCTCTGGTGAAATCTGTTCGACATCATAGCAACACGTAAGACTCCATTGACAGATGAGTGACACTACACATGAACTGCATTGGTTAAGAATCGAACCCAGAACCCAGGTCTCCCCCATGGAAGGGGAGAGTTCTGCCATCGAATCACCCTGGCCTCATAGAGAGGATATGATGTGATCAATTTTTTTTTTTTTTTTTTTTGTTGCTGTTTTAAGGGTATAAGCACACTAGGTGGAAACCCCCAGGCTAGGGTTTGAGGATCCCACGACGGGTGATGTGGGCAGAGGTGGCTTCCTGCAGGAGGTGACTGCTGCCTGGGGGTGAAGGGGCTTTCCCGTCTGAATCCTGAGGTTCTCAAGGCATCCATGTCCGTCTGTCTCACTCACTCCATACTGGGAGAAACATTCCCCCAGTCCAGGCTTTCTTCTGGGGAGGCTATTTTTTTCTGCTCCTCAAATGAAACAGAAGTTCATTCCCTTAAAGGGTAAACGGCAGATCCTGGCGAAGTTTCCGATTATTTATTCACTGGCCAGTAATAACCAAGAACACATCCTGGCTGGAGGAGGGAGTGTCTCTTGTGCCCACATGGGGCTCGAGGTTCCCTGCCAGCTATTTCTCTGGGAAGGCTCACTTTCCTGACCTGTCCTTGGTTGCTTCTAAGCATTTCTCTTTAGCACCCTGAGAAGGTGCTAACAGTGCTAGCTGCATGGACCCTTCGCAGGGCGGATCCGACTCCCTTACGTGGAGCCTGCCCCTCTGGGTTTGCATAGGGTTGGGGAGCCTTGGCAGGTCCGGTGCAGCTGCCATCTTCCTTGCCCCTCGCTTTGTACTCAGGGTCCAGCAGAGCCCTGGAGGAAGATGGTGCCATGCCTGAAACTGAACTGAGGAGGCTTCTAGGCCCCATGCAGAGCCAAGTCCTCTGGCACAAGGGTCTGGGCACCAGGCTCCTTGCCACCCACTTCCTCCCAACTCTCTTTTTCCCCAAAAGGTCTTCACAAGCCTCAGAGATTCTTGGAGGCCCCCAGTTGCCCTAGATTGGACCACTGGGATGCCTGCCTTCCTTTTCCCCATAGATCCCCGTCTGTTCTCCTGTCACCACGATCCAGCCAGAAAACTCCCCAGAGCATGTTTCGCCTCCTGTTCCCAGGCAGCAGTTTTCATGTTATTGGCATCTGTGCACATTTATTAATAAATTGAGCAAAATGGCCAAGTGCTTTGGCAGCTCCTGGAGTTTGCCAGAGGCTCTCCGCACACCTAGTGCACCGGGGTGGTGGAGACAGGCCCTGGGGAGGAAGTTGGTGGGGACCCAGTGGGTATGCCCCTGACCTTTGGCCACACTTTAGGGTCTATGAGGACTCACTGGCCCCACTGTCTTGGGTTTTCCCCAAGAAGCCATGATGGGGGTGGAATGGCCTACAAAACAACCTTGCTCAAGAGAGCCCAACCCAGGTGTTCTCCTCAGAGGGAGGTGGGCCTGGCTAGAATCCCCCTTGTTGTAGGGCATGGCAGAGTGGGTCCGTGCTGGCCCACCACACCCCCACCCAGTAGGGGGAGTGTTCTTAGTAGTAAATAATGTGACTTATAAGGTCCCACCTCAGTGTTCAAATCCCTCCTATACCACTTCCTGGCTGTGGAGCCTTTGCCAATTCATCTAACCCACTTCTGAACGAACAGGGGTACTATACCTATTACAAAACACATCATCTGGGCCCCATGGAAACATTCTTCCTGCAGGCTCATACTCAGGCCCAGGATTCTGTTTTATCAAGTTTTCTATGTGTGTCTTCATGGTGAGCATTTATTAGCCATTAATAGAACCTCCTCTGGTGCCACAGTGGTTAAGGCATTTGACTGCTAACCAAAAGGTCAGTGATGCAAATCCACTGGCCACTCCAGGGAGAAAGATGAGGCAATCTGCTTCCGTAAAGATTTACTGCCTTGGAAACCCTATGAGACAGTTCTACTCTGTCCTATAGGGTCACTATGAGTTGACTCGATGGCAGTGGGTTTGGTTTGGTAATAAAACCAGCTAATGGGAAGGTTGGAGGTGCAAACCCACCCTGCAGCTTGGTTGGATAAAGACTTGCCAATCTGCTTGCGTAAAGATGGCACCCTAGAAAATCCGATGGGGCTGTTCTACACTGTCACATGGGGTCACTGTGAGTTGAAATCGACTCAATGGCACCTAACAACAGTCTAACCTCAGGAGTTCCTGAGGGACACAAACAGTTAAGCACCTGACCACTAACTGAAAGGTTGGTAGTTCAAACCAACCCAGAGGCACCTCTGAAGACAGGCCTGGTGATCTATTTCCGAAAGGTCAGAACCTTGAAAACCCTATGGAGCGGCTCAGCTCTGTACACGTGGGGTTGCCATGAGTCAGAATTACAACAACTAACAACAATTGAAGCTCTCTAAAATTTCCGTTTCTCACATAATAATAATAATAATAATAAAGCGGGGTGAAGTGAGGGAGAGGACAACATTTATTCCTACCTTTCAGGGTTGTTGTGAGGATTAAATTGACTAATGTTTTAAAATAATATGTAAAACAAGCTGACATTCACTAAGGACTGTAAATGTACTAACTCATTCAATCCTCATCACAGCACCATGATGAATCCCATTTCACAGGTGAGGAGACTCAAGTCCAAAGTTGGTAAGTAATTTGCTTAAGGTCACAGATGGTATTGGCCAGGATCCACATAAACTGCTTGAACAGTGCCTAGAACATAAGGCAAACAACCAAACCCACTGCCATGGAGTCTATTCTGACTCACAGCGACCCTATAGGGCAGAGTAGAACTGCTCCCTAGGGTTTCTAAGGCTATGATCTTTACAGGAGCAGACGGCCCTATCCTTCTCCTGCAGAGCAGCTGGTGGGCTTGAACTATCTTTGGGTTCACAGCAGAGTGCTTAGCCACTCCACCACCAGGTCTCATAATAAGTAATTATTATCCGGTGGTTATTGTTTTTCTTTAAAAAAAAGACTCAAGTCTGTGGCCCCAGTCTGGGAGAGGAGATGTCCCTGCCCTGATCCCAGAACTTCTGTCCTGCCCCAGGTGCACCTGGCCAGAAGGATCATCACCCTGGCCAGCTCTGCTCTGTTAGCCACATCTCCAGGCCCCACGGAGAATCCCTGACGTTGGATCCATTGTGGTCCCTACAGTAGCAATGACACCCATGCAGCCCTCGATGGTTTTACTGAAGCCTATGAAGCCTCTCTCACCAGTGGGAGAGGGAAAGTGCTTTAAGCTTCTTCAGCTCACGCCTGTGCATTCAAGTTCACAAGTGGTGCTTTTCTTAGACTGGCACGTCGCTGATGCTAGAAGTGTAAGGTTGACATGAGGGAGGATTGCAGGAGAAGGAATAAACTTGTATTCAGCCAGGCACCAGGATAGGATTTAGACATACTCTCTCATTGTATCTTCCCAATAACCCTGTTCAGGCAGTGTCATTACCTCACTTTGCATCATGGGAAAACTCAGGCTCAGAGTTTATGCACTTGTGATGGTGACAAATGATAGTTAACATTTACTGAGGCACTTACTTGCTCTGATAGTCACATGCATTGATCTATTTCATTAATTCTCTCAGGAATCCTTTGAGACTGTCATTGTCCTTACAGAGAAGATAAATGACTTGTCCAAGATCACCTAGGAAATAGCAAAGCCAGGATCCAAACCCAGGTCTGTGTGGCTTTAAAACACTCCCTTCTGCCTTAGAATGTCAGTGTTTTAGCATTGCACGATTTCTTGTAACACTGAAAATCTATCCTCAGGTTTGATCCAAGTCCCTTCCTCCTTGGAATTTTGAGTTTGAGGGCCTCCCCTCTTGCTGAGTGACCTTGGACAAGTTCCTTTACCTCTCTGTGCCTTACTTCCTTCGCTTTACCTCTCAGTGCTTTAGTTCCTTCATCTGGAAATGCTTGCCCTGATTTGTGTTGTCTTTGAACCATTTCTGACAACATGATCCTGTGACTGCATCCCCCAAGTAGCTGCTTAATAATAACCAAGCAGTGGTTCACGTTTATCCGTACTTGGTTTGTTTTTGTTTTTTAAGAGCAAGCTGTTATTGTCAATGTTAGTTGTTGTTAAATCTACTCCACTCATGGTGACCCCGTGTATGCAGAGTAGAACTGTGCTCTGTAGGGTTTTCAAGGCTGTGACCTTTCAGAAGCAGAATGTTGTTGCTGTTGTTAGGTGCTGTCGAGTCGGCTCCAAATCACAGCAACCCTTTGTACAACTGAATGAAACACTGCCTGGTTCTGTGCCGTGCTCACAATCTTTGCTGTGCTTGAGCCATCGTTGCAGCCACTGTGTCAATCCACCTTGTTGAGATCTTCCCTTTTTACACTGACCCCCTACTTTACCCAGCATGATATCTTTCTCCAGAGACTGATCCCTTCTGACAACATGACCAAAGTATGTGAGACATAGTCTGGCCATTCTTGCTTCTGAGGAGCACTCTGGCTATACTTTTTCCAAGACAGATTTGTTCATTCTTCTGCCAGTTCATGGTAGATTGGCATGACAGATTGCCATGCCTTATTTCCTAGGTGCTTCTGGGTGGGTTTGAACCCCCAAAATTTCAGCTAATGGTCAAGTGCTTAACTGTGTGTACCACTCAGGAACCTAGTCATCTCTTTAAATGTACGGATTGTCTTGTCACCTCCTCTGGGAAGCTTTCTGGATCTTGGCACTAGGTCAAATTAGTCCATCCCTCCTGTACGTCTTCTCACCCCTCTGCTGAGGGTGCCACCCTCTCTCAAAGTAAGCAAGCTGTGTAGAGGGGCAGAGCACAAGCTTTGGAGAAAGGTAAACGTGTGCCCCACTACCTGGCCTTGAATAAGTCATCCAAACTTTCTGCCCTTGTTTGCATTTCTAAAATGAGCGTGACAGCCTCTCCATAATGGGTTTGTTTTCACGATCTTATACTGAAGAGCTTGGCACAAAGCCTGGCATTCAGTGGAATCTCCAAAAGCAGCTTTATTATTGGTAGTTTGGCTTGTTTATATGTCTCTTTCTGCCCCACTGGACTGTGAGTGCTTTGAAAACAGAGAAAAGAGCAGTTTAAGGCTGCAGCCTCCATATCTAGCCATGCCTGGTGCTAAGTAAATGCCTGCTCAGTCAGTGAGACTGCATTTTGTGTCCATGAGCTTCCTTAAGCATCCCAAGAACCCATGCAATTGACAGAGCAGTATTCTGCCCAGGCCCTGAGTGGAATTATAACCCAACCCAAGTCTAGCTGAGCCCAAGCTCAGGTCTAATTCCCACTTTGCCAGATTATATTTCTACTTACAACCTGTTTGTCAGTTTATCATACTGTGGTGCTATCTAGTCCAATCTGTTATGTGGTCATGATGACATTTTAAAATGATGGCCAGCCACAATCTCTACAAAAGACTAACTATAGCAGAATTACTAGAACAAGTCACACTCCTACTTTGAAACTGGTCCTGAGGCCATAATTGATGGTCATAATCTACCTTCTCCATCACCTATTCTAGGTTCTCCATCTTCTCAACCAGCACTTCAGGTGGTCTAAGTTGCTTGCCTAGTGGAGCACTCCAGATTTTGATCCCTATGGCCTCCTTCCCTTAGTTGCCTTGCTCTCATCAAGCTGTGGCTACTGTAATTGTCTATTCATCATGGAACATGGAAACATCAAGAGATGGCTCAGTGAATTCTCTCAGTTCTGGACATACTTTTCCCAGAGAGTGACATCTTTCTTTGGCTTCTGGCCCATTGACATGAAGAGCCCACTTTCTGTTCACCAAGTCCAATTAACATGTTATCAATATAGGGAGCCGGTGTGATGTTCTGAAGAATGTCAAGACCATCAAGATCCTTGTGGGCCATATTGTGACCAAGAGAGGAGAACAGTTAATGTAGCCTTGAGGCTAGACAATGAATGTGTAGTGCTGTCCTTCCACATGAAAGATGATTGCTTTTGAAATTCTATCGATGATGACTGCAATGAATACCTTCACCAGATCAGTAATCACACACCACGTGCCAGAGATTGTGTTCTCTGTTCTAAAATAGATACCATACTCAGCACTGCAACTTTGATTGGGGTTATTACTTGGTTAAGTTTACATAAGTCCTCTATTATCCATCATGTATGGGTCCAATAAGTGAAGAGAAAGGGACTATGATGAGGACCACCATACCTGTATCTTCTAAGTCCCAGATGTGATATTACTTCTGGGTTTCCATTCAAGGTGAAGAAGGGGGTGGGAGGGTAGTTTATGGGGCATTTACTTGGCTCTCTCTACTATAATATCTTTTATAGAGTTGCTGTGAGTCAGAATAGAGTTGATGACACACAACAACAACATTCCATAGAGCAGAGCAACAGCATGTGTGTTCTGGCAGCTGCTAAGTATATCGATCCCAGTTACATACTTGGATACAAGGCAAACAACCATAAGGTGGGTTCATAAATCTCTTAGACTTCCAGTGAGATGGACTTGGACCACAACTCTATCAGTTCCCTTGTCCCCACCCTAATTGGACCCAGCCAGAGTAGTGTTTTGATCCCTTGAAACTGATATGTCAGGTCGATTAAGTAGATACACTCCTTGGAGAGATCAATCGTGGGAGAATAGAAGGGCTGTGTATGGACAGGGAGACAGCTCAGGGGGCAGGAGTGCATGGAAGGGAAGGACACAGGGAAGAGGTAACTATGGGGAGGAAGTGAGAGGAGAGGTGTTGTGTTGTGGGAAATTGCAGTCAATGTCATGAGACAGTGTATGTGAGCTGCTGTATGGAAAGTGAATTTGCTCTGTAAACTTCCACCCAAATCACAATAAAAAGAAAAAGAAAAGAAATTGATGTGTCAGCTCAGACTCTATAGCCAACAATTCTCAAAAGTTCTGAGTATTCCCCTTTATGCAGTATGTAGTTAGTCTAGTTCCTTTGGAGAGATACTTGAAGACATTTATCATGTATACTTGTGGTGGTATTTCATCAAGAGGAACCAGCCTCTCCTTCAGTCAGTGAGGTCTGGTTCCAAGAACTGGCTTCGATCTGGAAACAGGGTGAGATATCCTAATTTTTCCATTGTGTAAGCTGACCTCCACCCTCTGTTTATCAGCTCTCAGTTTTTTTTGTTTTTCCCTAATTACTCAGGTCAAATTATACCTGTGTAATTTTCTTTCTGTCATTTTTTTTCATTGTAGTTTGGGTGAAAGTTTACAGAGCAAATTAATTTTCATTCAACAACACATTTTGTTCTGTGACATGGTTTGCAGTTCCTACAATGGAATAACACTCTTCCCACTTCCTCCCTGGGTTTCCTGATTCCAGTCATCCTTCTTTCCTGCCCCTTCTTACCTGCTGAGCTTTGTTTTTGGGCAAATGCTGCCCTTTGGGTCTCATATGGTTGATTGTATTGAGGAGTACATTCCTCCCTGGTGTTATTGTTCACTTTATAGGCCTTTTACTGTTTGGCTGAAAGTTGATCTCTGGGGGTGAGTTCAGTTCCAGGAATGAAGGGTATCTAAGGGTCACAGTTTCAGGGAATACCTGTATAATTTTCTAATTATACAGGTTTCTATTCAACTTACTTCTAGTAACACTGTGCCCCTTACATGCCCCTTGAATCACCACAGATCTCTGTGAATCAAAGACACCCTGGCTGCCACTCTGGCCTTGTCTCTTTTGGTGAAATGCCCCAGCGTGGCCTCTGCTATTTGGGAATCCTGTCATCATCATTAATATTCAGGAGCCCAGTTCCAATGGTGGCATTGACTGACCTTCTCAAAGATGCCAGTGCTCTGCCCCTCATCAGTGCATTCCTTGTTGCCCTAGTGCAGACAGTCTCCCTGGGCCCTCCCAGGTGGTGGGATCTACAGTTTGACTGATAAATCTCATTCCCATCTCCCTGACTTTTGGATCCTGTCCTTGATATTCTGCTAAGAAATATTCACTTTATTTATTTTAGGTCATTGTTATGTCCAAGCTACAAGGAGCTGACATCCAAGAAGCATTTTAGGATCACCACCACCAGGTGTTCATTCCAGGACATTAAACCCTGAGGCACTAAAACCAACCAAACCAAACTCACTGCCATCGAGGTGATTTGACTCATACCAACCCCTCCTTGGGTTTCCGAGGCAGTATCTCTATGGAAGTAGATTGCCCAATCTTGCTTCCGAGGAGTGGCTGGTGGGTTTGAACCACCACCCTTCTGGTTAACAGTCAAATGCCTTAGGTACTATGCCACCAGAGCTCCCTGAAGCAGTGTGTTGTAATTTCAATAAATTCACCACATCCAGTCTTATATTCTGTCCTCCCTGTTTCAGCATCCTCAGGATCCACCGCTACATGGTCTTACCAGTGTACACTGGCCTCCTGGAGCAGGGGCTGCACTTTGTAGATTGGGCTATGCAGTGATCTGATTGCAGTTATTTGTCTAAAGGTAATGTGGGAGAGGTTGGATGGATGTTGATGAGGACAAGTGCCATCCTGTAAGTATGTGTTTCAAGTGTGGTCTTCACATCTCTAAGAGGGAGGGGTTGCTAATGTTGCCTAACCCTTCCCCCCCAACCCCCACTCCAAAAAAAATTCCCTAGCATTGAGTCAATTCTGACTCATAGTGACGCACCTAGTGGTTCTGAGGTGGTAACTCTTTATGGAAGTAGATTGCCCTATCTTCCATCTGTGGAGCTGCGAGTGGCTTTGAACTGCAAATCTTCTGGTTAGCAGTCAAATGCCTTAAGCACTGTGCCACCAAAGGTTCAGTGAAATCTGGTCCTTTAAAATTCTAAGAAGCATCCACCCAAGTATTCTCATCTGAGGTCTTAGAGTCCCACCCATTCCCTATCAGTGTCCTGAATTTGGCATAAAAATGTCTGTCTAGGAGCTCTGGTGGTGTGGTTCCTAAGGCATTTGACTGCTAACCAGAAAGTTGGTGGTTCAAACCTTCCAGGCACTCCTTGGAAGGAAGGTTGGGCAATCTACTTCCATAGAGATACTGTCTTGGAAACCTGAGGAGGGGTCACTATGAGCCTGATCCAACTTGACTGCAGTGAGTTTTTGCTTTGGTAGGTTATGCATTCAGTTTCCTTCATAATTCTGCCACCCCTCCAATTAGATCCAGGGCCTGATTTTCAATATAATATATACCCTTTAGCTCCAGGAGGAGGGTCTCTTTAAACAGCAGCCTGGAGGAGAATTTTGGTTTCATTACATGCTTTGAGTTGATAGTTGATTGATCTGAACCTGATACATTCTTTTTTTGAAGCTTCCAAAGCAGTCAGCAGAAGCCAGCCAAATCTAGAATCCTTATCATTACCATTGCCCCCTGTACCACTCAAATGCCAAAGCAATCATAGAGCTCAATGCTCTTCCACCTGTGCCTCACCCCAGCCCACTATAGGCAGCTGTCTTAGTGATTGTTATCTCCATATGCCAGAGGTTGTTGCCTTCCCACGTACCATTATAGTGGATCCTTGTGTCTTACCAGTGAATGAATGATCCAGTTCCAGATACCATACTGTGTGTGCTGTTACTCTTGGGGCTACTCTGGTAGCCACAGTTCTTTTCAAAGAAGACTGGATACAAGAACTTTTATGCGGGGTGTTTATTTTGGAGATAATCCCAGAAAACAGAAACAAAGTACTGGCAAGTGTGAAAACAGAAAGACGGAAAAACCAACCTAACAGGGCACTATCAAAGAGATCACTGCTGTGGGCAACTGGAGCTCAGGATCACTGGATCCTTCTAATGAGCGTCTGCAAGGCCCTCAGCCTTGTCAGCCAGATGATGGGCTAGCAGAGAATTTACCCCTCAGCTCCCATGCCCCACTGGTTGAAGGAGATCATCTCCCCTCCATGTGCCCTTCTGAGCTGCATGCATTTGCACACATGAATGCATGCTTCTTCTGGCATCCCATGTTGGGGAGCTGCAGTTATCCTGGGCTGCAGACATCCCAGGCTGAACATGGAAAACACCTGGTGCTCACCAGGTGCGAGGCTGCCAGCATGCAGTGAGCTGAAGCCCACGTGGACGTGTTTGCCACAGCCTGGCTAGAAATAGACATGTCGCTAAGCAATGGCAGAGGAGCCCCAGAGGAATCTGGGAAATTCTGTAGCAGTTTTGGATACTGGCTCTTGAGCCAGACTCTTGGGGTTCAAATCCTTTTGCCGTGGTTTATTTTACTCAGTTTGTAAAGGGGAAATACTAACAGGGAAATACTGGATGATGTCCTATTATAAACTGAATTGTATCCCTCCAAAACACGTTGCAACCTAATCCTTATAACGTTGGATATAACCCTGTGGGGATAGTGTTTTCTTTATTACATTAAGGAGGCCATTAGTCTAGTGGGATGGGTCCTAAACCCAATCACTTCTGAGTTATAAAAGAGCAGACTAGACACAGAGGCAAGTGCATACTGGGGAAGGCAGATGCCATGTGAGTCCAGGAATCAAGGAGTGCCCGGGGCTACTGACAAGAAGTGAATCGAGAGGATCAAGACCTTGACTTGGACTTTTCGTCTCCAGTACTGTGAGAAAACAAATTTCTGTTCTTTAAGCCCCTACTAGTGGTGTTTCTGTTAGAGCAGCATTAGGAAACTGAGGTGGTTGTAAGGAAAATAAAAAATCCATGTAAAGTGCTTAAAACAGTGCCTGGCACATAATAAACACACAAGGAAGAGAGGTTGTTTGTATTATTCCCATTTGACGGCTGAGGAAATGGAGAGGTAATTTCTAAGGGATAGGAAGAGAGGAGAGGGAGGGAGAGGTACCATTCACAACTGCTCAAACTTCCTGAAAAGCCGTGGTATTTTCTGAACAGAAGCCCTCTCACCCTGTGGCATTTCTGTGCCCACTTCCCCTAACCCACGGAGCCTCAGGAGGGGGAGCAGATGCTCTTTCTTCCCCTAAACATGCATTCCTGCTCCATCTGCTCCAGCTCAAGGGTCTGTAGGTTCCTTGTGATGTCACAGCTGGTTGCCATGGAGACCAGGTTGCTGTGAATGTCAGTGTGGGTCCGTCAGGAGCAGAGCAATCAGCATCCCAGCCAGGCCAGGAGGGAAGAAAATGAGGCACCCCGTGAGGACTCATAAACACCTCTCTCCCATGCCCCCACACACAGACGCACACAATGGAGCCAGCAGGCCCCACACAGGTCTCCTGGGATGCCCCACTCAGCAGAGCTCCGGCAACACATGTTTGGGCGGGGAAACAGCCCCAGCAGCCAGGAGGCTACCTCTTTCACTCTTCCTTCCTCCTCCTCAAACGTGCTGCTCCTGAGTGTTCCCATGGCAACGCTGAGGCCAGCCCACACTGAGGTGACCTCACTCTGGGGCCACCAGACTCAGGCTGGGCCAGAAGCAAGTGGCTGGCTGCTCATCACTGGTCTCTGACTGTCATTGTCACCAGGGGAAATTGAAAAGCTGTGAAGAGCCTTTCCAGAAAAAGACAACCTGCCTTCGTAGGATAATGGCCCTCAGGGTAAACACCTCTCAGCCCTCGTCTAACTTGAAAGGAGGAGAGCAGTAGCTGGGCCCGGCCTGGTTTTTCGGAGCACGGTTGGGGCCACAGGAAGTGGCTTTTCTGTTTCTGAAGACATCAGCGAGCCTCCCTGGAAAGGGTTCCTGTCACACCCAGACATGGACTTCCCAGAAGGCTATGGTGAGACCTGTGCCTGGGAAAGTCTTCAGGGGATCTCAGAGGATACCGGAAACTGCATCTCAGAGGTCTTAGCAGCCTTTGGGCCCCCTCACTCTGACACCTGAGCCCCAGCCAGGCCCTATCTCTTCTCAGGTAGTCTGACTCGGGCAACTTCCTTGCCCCTGCTGCTGACTTAACCCCAACTTCCTGCCCCAATGTGATGCCCAGCTACTTCCCAGCAACCCTGGACTCACTCAGGAGGGACTCCAGTCTATCTTCTGCTGGGCCTTCTCCGGAAACAAACTTTGACCTTGACCCTGGGGCTGAAGGGCAGTTTCAGGGAGAGAGAAACCACAAAGGAGCCTTAGATAGAAGCTCATCACCACCCCTTTCTCCAGGTGTGACCTTGGACAAGTCACCTCCCCTCTCTGAGTCTCTTATTTCCATAGGCTGTTGCGAGGATTAGATGGTCCACTAAGTGTTTACATCCTTCCCAATACTGACTCTCCCCCTGCCTGGACTCCCAGGCACCAGCCCCTGTCCTAGAGGCTCTGGGCCTGTGCTCTACACACCTGTGTGTGTCACCTGTTACTTCACCTGGGACTCCCAGGACTGGTGGCTTTTCTGTACCTTGCTCTTGCTGACACAGTGCATATATCTAATCAATGTCAATCCCAACCCCTCTCTATCCAGGGAGAAGAACCACCTGGAGCCCATGCCCAGCTGGGTTAGGAGCTGTGATGGGCACTTCACACCTATTAGCCTGTTTAATTCTCGCCTTGAGCCTGGACAGAAGTATTAGTAGTCCCATTTTAGGGATGAAAAAACTGAGACATAGAAAATTACTTGCCTGAAGTCACACAGTAACTGCATGTAGCATTTAGTAAGCCTTTTCTCTTTGTCGCATTTAACGCTAAAATGCCTCACACACATCATCTCAGGATAGAGTAGGAAGTTATGAGCATGAACTCTGGAGCCAACCTCCCTGGGTTTGAATCTTACCTCTGCTTCTTACTAGCTGTGTGACTAAGGACAGGTTACTTAACCTCTCTGTGCCTCATTCCTCATCTGTACAATAAGATAGTCCCAGTGCCTCCCTCAAAGAATTGTCATGAGAATTTAATTAGGAATAAAGGTGTTAAAAACAGTACCTGGCACAGAGTAAGTGCTATATAGATAGTGTGTATAAATAAATAAGGGGAAAAAGGGGGCAAGGAAGGTGAAGAAAGCCTCACTCTATCTCTTTGGGTAGAGTACTACTGTTAATTTCATTTGAGAGGGGGAAACAGACTCAGAGAGGTAAGTTAACATTCCTGAAGTCACACAGTTGTGCATGGCAGGGCTGAAATGTAAGCCCTGGTGGGCCTGGTGCTAAAAGCTGTGCTAGTCCCACCCTGCCAGCTCATCCCACTGGACCTCAAGGAAAGCTGCTAGAGGGTAAGAAAGGGTAAGGCTGGTGGGAGCTCAGGACCAGGAGGAGTACTTCCCAGTGGCCTCAGGGAGCGTGGCTGGTGGAAGAGGGAGGGATGATGATGGGCTCAAGTATAGCAGGGATTGTGGGGCTGGCGCGGGATTGGGCAGTGTTTCGTTCTGCTGTGCATGGGGTCGCTATGAGTTGGAAACAACTCGACGGCACTTAACAACAACGACAGACAGTGAACCACAGCTCCACCAGAGAGCTGGCAGAGCAGGGTTCTGAGCCACCCTCTAAAGCCTTGAGGTTCTTGCCTGGATTGGGCTAGAGCCCTTGTAGATCCTTGAATTAACTGTAATCACCGGGGTGTAGCCCTCAGAAAGTTAAGAGCTGTTGCATTTGCCATCTGCTCCTCAAGACAGCCTGGGAGAATGAAGAAAACACCTTCTCTCCCCAACTCTCTGGCCATGGGTCCCAGCTCTACCTCCCACCGGCTGCGTGATCTTGGGCGAGTCATTTCCCCTCTCTGGATTCCATTATCTTCATCTGTGAAACAGGGACAATAATAGCACCTTACACACTGCTGTTTTGGAAGGAGTTCATGAAATCACATAGAACATGGATTAACTTTCCACCTGGCACAGAGTATGTCTCATAAATGGAGCTATTATTTCAAACTGTGTGACCTTAAGCAAGTAACTCGACCTTTTGGGGCCTGGGTTTCCTCCCCATGTCATGAGGTGGTTGTGGGGAATGAATGAGTTAGTGGGTATGAAGCTCTGAGCGCAGGTCTGGTCAGAGTAGGTACTCGACATCCCCAAGTCCCCTTCCTCTACTACCCTTGCCTGATTCCCAGGGACCACAGCTGACCCTAAGCACAGTGTCTGCACGAATGCCTCAGAGCCCTGACAGGCAGTTGACGTATCTTTGTGGTTAGATCTCAGGGTGGAGAATCTGCAGCTGGCAAAGGTCTTTGCTGTTTCCGCGGGGTCTTGTGGAACCGGAAACCTGACCTTAAGAAATAGCTATAGGGCATGGCATACAGCCAGCATCAATGTAAACAAGGTTTTCCCTTGTTATTTCTTACAATCATCTCATTAATGGCAGCTGGTCTCTGCTCCACTGTGGGGGTTATTATGGGGAAGAATTTTAGTCCAAGCCAGAAGGGACTGTGATGATCACAGTGACCTTTTGGGGCCAGCATGGAGGTGGCAGCAAGAGAGAGCAGCTGAGTGACCCCAAAGGAGAGAAGAGACTCAGCAGAACATGGTGACAGTTGTCCCACAATGGGCTGCCCCAGTTCTCCCCGTCTCCATCACACATCCACATCCACACACACTCAAACTCACACACACACACACATGCATGCACACCAGCTCTGTGAACACAGACATTGTGCCTAGCCTCGCACATATTATCTCATTTAATCTCATTAACAGGAAATGCCTTTGAAGCCTTTAATTTGAAACAAAATTGGGAAAATTGTAGTCATCAGCACTGCCGTTGGGGACAACGCCCAGCTGTGTGTCCTGGTCATGGGGGAGAGTGATGGTGGTGATAATAGCAGTGGTGGTGGGGATGGGGTGGGGGCATGTGAACATTGAATATTTAAGGAGACATTCAAGTAACAAAACCATATTGTCAAGTCGACTCTAACGCATGGTGACCCCACATGTGTCAGAGTAGACCTGGGCTCCACAGGGTTTTCAATGGCTTATTTTTCAGAAGTATATTGGCAGTCGGGGGCTCTGATGGTGTTGTGGTTAAGGTGTTTGGCTGATAACCAAAAGGTCAGCAGTTTGAACCTACCAGAAACTCCGTGGGAGAAAGATGAGCCAATCTACTTCCATAAAGATTTACAGCCTTGGAAACCCTATGGGGCAGTTCTACTCTGTCCTATAAGGCCAGTATGAGTCACAAACAACTCAGTGGCAGTAGGTTTGTTTTGTGTTGGTAGACTGGCAGACCTTTCTTCCAAGGTGCCTCTGGGTGAACTTGAACCACCAACGTTTTGATTAACAGCCCTGCAGGTTTATTGTTTACAACACTCACTAATAAAAGGTGATTCTAAATTGCTGTACATTATAAAGGGGAATGCAGAGTATGTGGGGAGAAGATAGTGGATGTGTGTGCTGGTGGGCAGAGTCCTGGAGAGAGGAGACTGAAGCAACTGAAGTGTGTGTGTGTGTATGTGTGTGTCTGTGCCTGCATGATGCATGGAGGAAGAAAGGAGAGAGGGAGGAGGCCCTGCGTGTCAGAGGAGGGACTGACAACACGGTGATGTAAGAGAGGGATCGTGTCTGGAGGGAGACACACTGTGTGAAGTGTAACCTCTCTGTGGCAGCCTCACCAGTCTTCAGCCAAACGTCACTGCATGGCTTGTGTACCCTGGGCCTTGGATAACCCTTGGCCAGTGCTATGAGACAAGTCTGTGGTTCCTGCTCTCACATGGTCTCAGGGGCGTGGACTGTGTAGGCCTCACCCATGAGCCCCAGGCGTAGCCCCTAGGCAACACTTACCAACATTGTTTGAACTGTGCAAGCAACCCCAGCCTGGCTGGACTCCATGGGGCTGATTTAGAAATTTGTGTTCTTTGGTGGTTTTGTTTGTTTTATTTATTTTTAACTTTTTATTGTGGTTTGGATGAAAGTTTACAGAGCAAATTAATTTTCCATTCAACAATGTATACACATTATGTTTCCCCACAATGTAACAGCGCTCTTCCCGCTTCCTCCCTAAGTTCCCTGTTTCCATTCGTCTTCCTCCCTGCCCCTTCCTGCCTTCTGAGCTTTGTTTTGGGGCAACTGCTGGCCTTTTGGTCTGGTTGATTGTTCTGAGCAGTACGTTCCTCCCAGCGTTATTTTTCATTTTGGAGCCCTGCCTATTATTTGGCTGATATTTGATCCCTGAGAAGGTGGGTTCAGTTCCAGGCTGGAGGGGTACCTAAGGGCCACAGTCTCGGGGGTTCCACCAGTCTCTATCTGATCAATAAGTCTGATTTTTTTTATGATTTTGAATTTTGGCTTATATTTTTTTTTCTCCCACTCTGTCCTGGACCATCCTGATCAGAGCAACCACAATAGTGGTAGCAGGGCACCATCTAGTTCCTCTGGTTGCAGGGTAGTGGAGGCTGTGCTTCACATGGCCCATTAGTCTTTTGGATCAATTGTTTCCTTGGGTCTTTGATTTTCTCACTGTTCTTTGCTCCAGACAGGGAGAGACCAATAGTTGTGTTTTGGTTATTTTTATTTAAGAATGGAGATGGTTTGGATTCAGAACCAAATCCCTGCCTGCCTGCTTTCAGTTTTGCTGCAGTGAGTTTGGCTTGTGGAAAAATCCATTCCATTTGGGCTGGCCCAGTGCCCACCTAAGGTCCTGGGCACCAAAGAGGAGGAGAGGAAGGGCTCTGGCCTGGTGAATGGGCTGCCAGATAGGACAGAGGGTCAGAGCAGTCTTGTGTTGAGAGGGCAGAGGCCAAAACAGGCCCCTCCATGTGGCAGTCAGTCCAGCTCCGGGCTACCTTGTCCGTCCAGTGCATTTGAGTCCCAGGAAAGGAGGAAAATGGACCCTGCAGTACAGGCCTATTTTTCAGAAACAACAGGTACAGAACAATGTGGCTGCTGTTTTCAGGATGGGAGTATCTCTGACTGAGACACTGGACGTTGTTTTTCTCCATCTGGGCAGGAACGCACTGATGCAAACACACTGAGTCACGGAGCAGAACATCAGTGACATCCAGGACCACCGAGGATGGACTGCCGAGTCAGGTTTTTCTTCATGACAAGAGGAAGCCAGCATCCCTGAGGGTCCCAGGGAGTGGCAAACTTTCAGAGTCCAGTCAGCTGCCCTCAGGATCTCCCCTTCTCCTCGTAGGGAAGGTAAGTACCTCTGGAAGGGATAGCACACCCATACAGCACCCGCCACCCTCCCACTGTGAGTCACTGCCTATTAGCTGATGGTGCGTTGGGAGCCAGGGTGGGTAGAGGATGAGTCCTTGGATGAGGAGAGCAGAGAATGGAAAGGGGTGTATTTGGGTGAGAGCTGGAGGCAAGAAAGGGCCCCAAGAGGTGCATGGGATAAGGAGGGCACATGCCCCTCAAAATCTACTCCTTCCAAGTGGCCAGAGCACAGCAACCCTTTCTGCTGAGACTCTGGGGGTTGGGGACTGAAGCCATAGAGTATGGGGGATGTGTGGAGGTGTATGGACCTGACCTGCCTCACTACAGCAGCCAGGAAACTCAGCTGTTCCCTGCTGACTATGTACTGGTGCAGTGCCAAGCCCATCACATACATATACCAGCAAATGTCATAGCGTTAATAAGTATTAACTCACACCATCCTCACAAACCAGAGGAGGAAACGGAGGCACAGAGAGCTTGAGTGACTAGTCCAAGGTCACCCAGCTAGGAAGTGGGAAGCCCAGGTGTGATATAGTGAATTGCTTGGTATGGGTCTTCTAGTCACGGTCTTTGTGACTCCCACCAGATGAAGGGATGGAACTATGCCAATGTGCTTGTGGCCCACCAAAGTGATTGGAGAGCTTGATAATAATGTAAATAAGATGTAAGCTGCTCTTGTAGGGATGGGACTGTGGAAATAAGGTCTATGGGGCTCTAACATGGGGATTGGTCAGTATTGCCATCTTATTGTTGTTGTTAGGTGCCTTTGAGTCATCTCCGACTCATAGCAACCTTATTCACAGCAGAATGAAACATTGCCCAGTCCCACACCGGCTCCACAATCCCTGCTAATCTTGAGCCCATTGCCATAGCCACCGTGTCAATCCATCTCGTTAAGGGCCTTCCACTCTTTCGTCGACCCTCCACCTTACCAACTATGACATCCTTCTCCAGAGAATGATCCCTTCTGACAATGTGACCAAAGTACTTAAGACAAAGTCTGACCATTCTCGCTTCCAAAGAGCATCTCAGCTGCACTTCCTCCGGGACAGATCTATTAGTTCTTTTAGCAGTCCGCAGTACTTTCAGCATTCTTCACCAACATCACAACTCAAAAACATCAATTCTTCTTCGGTCTTCCTTATTCATCGTCCAGCTCACATGCATATGAGGCAATTGAAATACCACGGCTTGTGTCGGGTGCACCTTAGTCCTCAAAGAGACATCTTTGCTTCTCAGCACTTGAAAGAGGTCTTTTGCAGCCTACTTACCCAGTGCTATACATCATCTAATGTCCTGACTGCTGCTTCCATTGGTGTCGATTATAGAACCAAGCAATATGAAGTCTTTGAAAACTTTAATCTTTTCTCCATTTATCATGATGCTGCTTATGGGTCCAGTTGTGAGGATTTTTGCTTTTTTTATATTGAGATGTAATCCACACTGCAGACTGTATTCTTCAGTCTTCATCAGTAAATGCTTCAAGTCATCCTCACTTTCAGCAAGCAAAGTTGTGTCATCAGCATATGGCAGGTTGTTAATGATTCTTCCTCCAGTCTTGATGCCATGTTCTTATTCATATAGTCCAGCTTCTTGGATTATTTGCTCAGCATACAGATTGAATAAATATGGTGAAAGGATACAACCCTGATGCACTCCCTTCTTGATGTTAAACCATGCAGTGTCCCCTTGTTTTGTTCAAATGATAGCCTCCTGTACATAAACCAGGAGGTCTATGTTCCTCATGAGTACAATTAAGTGTTCAGGAATTCCCATTCTTCTCAATGTTATCTACAATTTGTTATGATCCACACAATCAAATACTTTTGCATAGTCAATAAAACACAAGTAAACATCTTTCTGGTATTCTTTGCTTTGAGCCAAGATCCATCTGACATCTGCAATGATATCTCTTGTTCCATGTCCTCTTCTCAATCCAGCTTGCACCTCTGGAAGTTCTCTGTCAATATACTGCTGCACCAGTTTTTGAATTATTTTCAAGTAAGATTTTACTTGCATGTGATATTAATAATATTGTTCAATAATTTCCACATTCTGTGGGATCACCTTTCTTTGGAATGGATACAAATATGGATCTTTTCTGGTCATTTGGCCAGGTAGCTCTCTTCCAAATCTCTTGGCATAACCAAGTGAGTGCCTCCATTTGTTGAAACATCTCAGTGGGTATTCCATCAATTCCTGGAGCCTTGTTCTTTGGTGATTCCCTCAGTGCAGCTTTGACTTCTTCATTCAATACCATTGGTTCTAGATCATATGCCACCTCCTGAAATGGAGGAAGATCAACAAGTTGTTTTTGGTACAGTGACTCAGTGTATTCTTTCCATCTTCTTTTGATGCTTCCTGCGTCATTCAATATTTTGCCCATAGAATATTTCAATATGGCAACTTGAGGCTTAAATTTTTTCCTCAATTCTTTCAGCTTGAGAAATGCCAAGCGTGTACTTCCCTTTTGGTTTTCTAACTCCTTTGCACATTTCATTATAATAATTAGCTTTGTCTGCTTGAGCTGCTCTTTGAAATCTTCTGTTCAGCTCTTTTATCTTGTCATTTCTTCCATTTGCTTTGGCTACTCTCTGCTCAAGGGCAAGCTTCAGAGTCTCTTCTGTCAACCACTTTGGTTTTTACTTTTTTTCTCATCTTTTTAATGACCTCTTACTTTCTTCATGATGTTCTTGATGTCATCCTGCAACTCCTCTGGTTTTCAGTCACTGGTGTTCAATGCATCAAATCTATTATTTAGATGGTCTCTAAATTCAGGAGGGATATATCCAAGATCATATTTTGGCTCTCATGGACTTGTTTTAATTGTCTTCAACTTCAAGTTGAACTTGCATGTGAGCAATTGATAGTCTGTTCCACAATCCACTCCTGGACTGGTTTTGGCTGAAGATATTGACCTTTTCCATCACCTCTTGCCACAGATGTAGTCAATCTGATTCCTGTATATTCCATCTGGTGAAGTCCATGTGTATAGCCACCATTTGTGTTGTTGGAAAAGGTATTTGCAATGAATAAGTGGTTAGTCTTGCAAAATTCTATCATGCAATCTCCAGCATTATTTCTGTCACCAATGTCAAATTTTCCAACTACCAGTGATTCTTCTTTGTTTCCAACTCTTGCATTCCAGTCACCAGTGATAATTAACACATCTTGATTGCACATTTGGTCAATTTCAGACTGCGGAAGTTGATAAAAATCTTCCATTTCCTCATCTTTTGCTTTGGTGGTTGGTGCATAAATTTGAATAATAGTCATATTAACTGGTCTTCCTTGTAGGCCTACGTATATTATCCTATCACTGATGGCATTGTACTTCAGGATAGATGTTGAAATATCTTTTGTGATGATGAATGCCACGCCATTCCACTTAAATTGCAATTCCCAGCATGTTGTTGTTGTTGTCGTTGTTTGCCATCGAGTTGGCCCCGACTCCCAGCGACCCCTCCTTGGGTTTCCGAGGCAGTTATCACTACGGAAGTAGGATTGCCCAACCTTCCTTCCGAGGAGTGGCTGGTGGGTTTGAACCGCCAGCCTCCTGGTTAGCAGTCAAGTGCCTTAGGCACTATGCTACCAGATCATATAGTTTTCTGATTCAAAATAGCCAAAATCAACCCATTTCAGCTCACTAATGCCTAGGATATCAATCTTTATGCATTCCATTTCACTTTTGACAGCTTCCAATTTTCCTAGATTCACACTTCATGCATTCCATGTTCTGATTATTAATGGATGGTTGTAGCTGTTTCTTCTCAATTTGAGTCATGCCACATCAGCAAATGGAGGTCTCAAATGTTTTAGTTTATCCATATCAGTAAGGTTGGTTCTACTCTGTTGCTGTAGCTCTTTCCCAGTCATATTTTGAGAACCTTCCAACCTAAGTGGCCAGTCCTCCTGCACTGTATCAGATAGTATTTCTGGGCTATTCATATAGTTGCCTAGTAATGTAACAGACAGTGTTTCTCTGCTATTCATAAGGGTTTCCCTGCCCAATACTTTGAGAAGTGGATGACCTTTTCCTTCCTCCTAGTCTGTCTCAGTCTGCAAGCCATGCCAAAACCTATGCACCGTGTGCAAACCCCACTGTTGTTTGAAACATCAGTGGCACAGCCTCAAGCCTCACAGCAACACACCGCCACTGTATGACAAACTGACAGACAAGTTTGTCTCCCTTAGCTATTAGAAACCTCTCCATCCTCCCCTTACCTGGATCCCTCTGCCCCTTGCTTACTCTGTCCTGGTCACCCTGACTTTCTTTTCCTTTTCCTTCTACTCTCCTGCCACTTGGAAGCTGGGGCCTGGGTCCCTCCCCTTACCTGGATCTTGCTAGACTTAAAATGAGCCATCCCAGATGTGGAAAGGGGGACCTCACTACCAGCAAGAAAGAGAAGTCAGGAGTGGAGCATGTCCTTGAACTCAAGATCCCTGCACAGAGTGGGCAGAGGGACAGCAGAGAGATGGTAACAGTGGTGGCAGCAGCAGAACCAAAAGTCCAGCATGAGACAGAGTCCACAGAGCAAGAAAGCTGAGTACCTTTGGGCAGGATGCTTGCTGATGGAGTGGGGTGCACCTATGGGCAGAGCTAGAAGAGCTTTGTAACACTTGTCTGACCAGGCCAAAGGCCAGGCCAAGAGGCTGATGGCCAAAGGCCAGAGAAAGGTGTGCCTATGAGTATGGCCAAGGCGAGGCTGTCCTGATTGAAGGATTGTATCCTGATTTTTCCTGAACCAGAATTGTAACCTGTTGCTTCCCTAATAAATCCCATATGCGTAAGTATTGGATGTGAGTTCTGTGTGTCCATTGCCACAAATTATCAAATCCAGCAGAGAAGTAGAAAGCGCTGCAGGAGGGATAGTTAGTGTCAGAATTAGCGAAAAGGCTGGAGGGTGGCAACATGTCCAGCCTCCTAGGAATAAGCTTTGGGCTGCTGATGATGATTTTCTTTCCACCTCATGAGGTTAGAGGAGGTCAGAAGATGCTGCCTCCACGTCCTTTTGCACCAAGATTAGGGCCCTGCAGTGCTGCCCCAGAGGCCAAACTCCTGACCCTATGACAGCCTCTCATGACACTGAGTCATTCATCACTATGACTCTGCACTACACATATTATTATCCCATTTAACAAATGATGAAACTGAGGGTTGGGGAAATTAACTGAGGGGGAAGGAGCCCCCGCTTTGTAACAGGCACTGTCCTTCCCACATGTTACTCTTCATCCTGGCCACAACTGTGTGGGGTCGATATTATGATCCCTATTTCACAGGGCAGAAGACAAGGGGGCAGGGAGCTTAAGTCTCTTGCCAGGATTTGACCCAAAAATCAGCATGAAAAGCCTGTAGGTTTTCAACAGTCATTGTGGCCTGGGGAGCCCTGGTTCATACTCACTTTTCAGTGCCCAACAAACCGTCTTTCCACTGTCTCCTAACAGGGACCCAGGCTGGGCCCAGAAGACTGAGATGGGCAGGAACCCACAGGGACCGCTCCCCTGCAGAGCCTGGTTTGCCACACCCAACCAGTTCCTGCCCCAGTGAAGGCAGATGACCATTCTGTTTCCAGGAGAAGGGGACCTTTTGGGGAACAGTAGAGTCCAGTGGCTAAAAACCCTGTCTGCAATGGCTGATTCAATTCTGCCTTCATCCCTTGTGGTCTGGGAGCTGGTTGGTTCCGTTTTCACCTGGAGTCTTGGTTTCCTCAGCTGTAAAATGAAACCAGTCATCATCCCTGCCTCAGGGCCCAACAGAGGAGGCTGCAAAGGGTTTATTGAGGATGCTCCCAGGGGAAGCTAGTGAGGGAGTCGGGGAGCAGGCAGAGTACAAGTTCAGAATGCTCACTGGTGGGGATCATGCCTCAGAGTTGGCCAGACTCAAGACAAAGCCTTTCCTATCCTCCCATCAGTCACTGGCTGGGGGTTACCCTGGGTCATGGGCATGTCCAGGCACCTGAGGTTAAAGAAGTCCCAGCATCTGGAGGGCTCCTAGAGGCTGTTTTGATTCTTTAGTGCTGCTCTAATAGGAATATGCCACAAATAGGTGGTTTGACAAACAGGGAGTTTATTATTATTTATTATCTTACAGTTTAGGAGGCTAGAAGTCTGAGTTCAAAGTATCAGCTCCAGGGGCTGAGTGAAAGCCCTTTGACCTTGGGCTTCAGCTCTGCCTCTTGCTCCTGGCCCACTCAAGCTGGAGGCATCTCTTAACTCAGACAGCTGCTGGCTGCTGAGGCTGACAAGCCCAAGGTCGACAAGTGAAATGGCACAGTCCCAAAATATCAAGCAACACGGCAGACCACTAGTTCAAGTCCAGAAACAATCTCAAAATCAGCAGAGAATGGGCACACCACTGAGATGAAGACTCAGCCAAATGCAGGGTCCAAGCAGCAGCCAAAAATCTTGAGACCTTCCTCAAAGCTGCTTATATACTGGAAGCAGACCACATCCCTGAGGCAGCTACTTAGCTGCTCCAGTAGATTCCACCATGGAGTTGATTACCAGTCTCATCATGGGGAATAACTACATCCAGCTGCCCAGTCACTCAAAACCAGGCCCAGCCAAGTTGACACATATATAACCTTAACCACCACAGAGGCCAAAGCTCACAGAAGTCACAGAAGCACTAAGAAATGGCAAGAGGTGTCCAAGCACAGCCCAACAGTGTCAGCCATCATGCCTGACACAGAGACCATGCTCATTAAATGGAGTGGTGAAGACTGGTGCCCCCAGAGCTAGGACGAGGGGGCCTCGGGTTTGGCAAGTTGTGTGGCCACCCAGCCATGGTAGGGGGAGGGGGATGCATCTGCCTCCCCCCTGCTGGATACAAAAGCCCTGCTCCTCTGAGGCAAGGGCAATAACTCTGTGGTGCTGTTTTCACTCCAGGGCTCCCCGTGACACGTGATATTAGCCTGAGATCACACTTCAGCCGAACTCACATGTTGCCTAGCTCCCTTCTCTGCCTTTCCTGTTTCCTCTACACCCTTCCAGGCTTCTCCTGAGAGACTTCCCTCCCTCAGCCACTTGCATAAGAATCCCTGCCTCAGGCTCTGCTTCTAGAGAACCCCACCTAAATCATTGGGCAACATCACAGGTAATTCCCAGTCTATGATGGGGTTCTGTCCCAACGACTCTGTCATATAACATCAAACATCTGTGAGTGAACATCTGAGGATGATAACATCAGCATAGTTTGTGCTGCGATGTTGTATGTAGTACATATTACTAAGGAGAAGATGTACAGAAAAAAGAAAAAAAGATGGCCCCAGGTGTGGTTCATTGTAACTTGAATACGTCTTAAGTCTGGGACTACCGGTATTCTCATTTTACAGGTGAGGAAACTGAGGGGCAGTGGGGATGACTAGCTCTCTTGAAATCACACAGCAGGTGAATGGCAGAGCTGGGACAGGACCCTCAATCTCCAGATCCCCAGTTCTGGGCACCCCACCTCTCCCTGCTCAGCCTCGGCTGCTGGAGGGATTTGTTTGGAGGCTGTGAGGGATTCTGTGGAAGATCAGAGAGCCTCGGCTGCTCTAATTGCTTCCTCATATAGCTCACCTTTCTCCTCAGCCAGCTGCCTGCTGGTCAGTCCCTTTTCTTTCACCTCCTCCAAGTCCTTTGTTAAGAGATGGCTTTGAAGAGCTTTGTGACTGTTTGGCTTTGAATTTCTACAGCAGCTCTCTTGCCTCAAATCCTAACAGCTTGGCTGAGGGAGAACAGACTCTCCATGTATGGCCTGGGATAGTGTGGGTGGGGCGTGCTTTACCTGAAGTGGGAAACCAGGTCAGAGCAGGCAGGGCCCTGACCTCTCTTCAGAAGACCCAGGCCTCAGACACGGTGACAGCACTAAGACACACTGCAGTTTGTTTTCCATCTCTTCCCACCCCCTCCTTTCCATGCCCTGCTTGGTGTCCCCAGCACCTCCCTGAGTACTACAGGCTCCCCTGCCCTCTGGCTTCCAGCTGGGCTTCCCTCAAAATGGGACGGACTGGCAGAGAGAGAGAGAGGTAGGGGTTGGGGTGGGGTTATTTCTCATGGAAATAACATTTGTCTCTTCAGGCACAGGGGTGGTAACAGCTAATGTGAAGTCCTGGCTGCCTTTTCACCTCTTCCCACCTGTTGTTGGCTAAATAATGGCCCTCAGGATGTTCATGAGTCCTTGGGTGGTGCAATGATTAACATGCTCTGCTGCTAACCAAAAACAGCTCTGGTGGTATAGTCACTAAGCACTTGACTGCTAACCAAAAGGTCAGTTGTTCAAACCCAACAGCTGCTCTGTGGGTGAAAGATGTGGCAGTCTGCTTCTGAGAAAATTACAGCCTTGGAAAGTCTATTAGGCAATCTGCTCTGTCCTTATATAGGGTCACTATGAGTTGGAATCAACTCAATGGGTTTTTTGTTTGTTTTGCTGCTAACTAAGATGGGATGTTCAAGTTCACCCAGAAGCACCTAGGAAGAAAGGCCTGGCAATCTACTTCTGAAATACCAGCCATCGAAATCCCTACAGAGCACAGTTCTATTCCAACACACATGGAGTCTCCATGAGTTGGAATCGGCTTGATGGCAACTGGTTGGTTTGATATGGTGGGATGTCTAAGTTTGATCCCCAGAACGTGTGGGCATGTTGCCTTATACCATAAAAGGGGCTTTACAGAAGTGATCAAGTTAAGGATTTTGAGGTGGGAGATTATCTGGGATTATCCAGGTGGGCCCAAGGATGTAATGATTAGGATACTTATAAAAGGAAGGCCAAGACCAAACCCACTACCCTTGAGTCAATTCATACTCATAGTGACACTGTAAGACAGTAGAACTGCCCCATAAGGTTCCCAAGGCTGTAAACCCTTAATGGAAGCAGACTGCTATGTCTTTCTCCTGCAGAGCAGCTGGTGGGTTATAACCATCTACCTTTTGGTTACCCATAGAGCACTTTATCTACTGCTCCACCAGGGCTCCTAAGAGGGAGTCAGGGAGGGCAACTTTAGAGACAGAGGAAGAAAGTGATATGAGGCCAGGAGCAGACGTTGGAGTGAGATGACCAGGAGCCAAGGAATGCTGCAGCTTCTAGAAGCTAGAAGAGGCAAGGATCAGATTCTCTCCTGGAGCCTCCGGCAGGAAGCAGTCCTGTGGACACCTTGATTTTAGCCCTGTAAGATTCATTCTGGACTCCTGACCTCCAGAACAGCAAGGGAACAGATTTGTGTTGTTTCAAACCACTAAGTTTGTGCTGATTTATTACAACAGCAATAGAAAATGACTCTATCACACTTCTGTAACCAAACCAAACCAAATCCACTACCATAGAGACAACTCCAACTCATAGCAACCCTATAGCACAGAGTAGAACTGCCCCATAGGGTTTCCAAGGCAATAAATATTTACAGAAGCAGACTGCCACATCTTGCTCTCATGGAGCATCTGGTAGGTTCCAGCTGCCGACATTTTGGTTAACAGCCCAATGCTTTAACCACAGTGCCACCACAGCTCCTTACACATCTGTAAATACCCTCTTAATTAGACTCTCTTTGGTTGAGCCCTGAGTGAGCTCTTTATTTCCTGCCAGGATCCTGACTAATACAACTTCTGATATGTATCAGAAGACATGCTAGATGATTTCATTTAACTCTCCCAACCCATTTTACTGGAAGGATAAGTGGAGTGTAGGTCACACAGGCAATAGTTAGAAAAGGTGGGCAGTCACCCCTCTGGCTCCAGAACTTGAGTCTTATCACCAGTGGGGCTGCCTCTAGCTACTAAAATAGGGGCCAAACCCAAGGAAAAGGGCCCTTGAGTGGAAGTGGGTAACCCCCACAGGCCTGAAGGGCAGTCAGCCACTAGCCTCTGTGCCCGAGTTGGGTGGGGTGAGGGAAGCCTGGCTGTTCAGGGACGTGAGCACTTCACTCTCCTGCTTCTGAGGAGCTCCAAATGCTTTTCAACCCAAGGAGTTGTATTGAAACCATGACAACTTACTGGATCCCTCTCAGCCTTGGTTTCTCTTCTGTAAAATGGAGATAAACATACCTACTTTGCAGGGTGGAATGGTGAATATTAAAGTATGGATGAGAAGTGATTACCCATCCACTGCCACTGAGTCCATTCCACTCACAGCAAACCTATAGGACAGAGTAGAACTGCCCCATTGGGTTTCCAAGGCTGTAAATCCTTATGGAAGCAGACTGCCTCATCTTTCTCTGGCAGAGCAGCTGGTCAGTTTGAACGGCCGACCCTACATGGTAATTGCCCAATAGATGTTGACTATTATTATATGAGCTCCTACCACGGACAAGCACAGTTCTCAATACAAAGAACAAAACAGGCAAAAATCCTTACCCTCAGGGAACGTACATGTTGCTGGCTACAGACAATAAATAAACAAGATGATTGAGTGTGGCAGGAAGTGATGGGCACTTTGGAGGGTGGAGCTCTGGAGGAGGGGTGTTTCGATTTTACAGAGTGGGCAGGGACGGCCCCACTGAGGAGGTGACAGTGGTTTGTGAGCTTCCCCTTCCTGCTTCCTCTATTGAAGTGTTGATGGTGTCCTTGTATTTGCTTCAATAAAATTGATGTCACATTGTGACTGTGTCTTGAACCCCATGGGAGGTAAGAATGAAGGCTGGGTGTGAATGTGCACATATGTGTATGTGTAGATGTACATGTGTACACACATGTGCGTGACTATGGGCACACATGCACACATACAGTGAGATGGAGGATAGATGAGGAAGAGAGTGGGAGATAAATGTTTTATTCTTGTATTTTAGCCGTGGTCCAGCCTCCTCTCTGGTTAACTTCCATGTTGGTCTCCTCCCTTCAGTCAGGGTTCTCCAGAGAAACAGGACCAATAACCAAGAGGAGATGTACAAATGCATGATGGATGTATGTGTGTATGTATGTATGCATGCATAGAGTTATTTTAAGGAATTGGCTCATGTGATTGTAGGGGCTGGCAAGTCTGACTATTGTAGGGAAGGCCAGCAGGCTGGAAACGAGGCGTGAGTTGGCGTTACACTCTGGAGTTTGAAATTTATAGAGCAGGCCAGCAGGCTAGCAATTCAGCAGGAGTTGAGGCTTCAGTCTTGAGAGAGAATTTCTTCTTCTCTGGGAAACCTCAGTTTTTTTTCTCACAAGGCCTTTAACTGATCAGATGGGGCCCACACACATTATCAAGAATAATCAACCACCTTTCCTTTGGGTCAACTGATTTTAGATGTTAAGCACACCTACAAAATACCTTCACAGTTAACATGCTCAACTGCTAACTGAAAGGTTGGCGGTTCAAGTCTACTCAGAGGTGCTTCAGAAGAAAGACCTGAAATCTCCTCCTGAAAATTCAGCCATTGAAAGCCTGTGACACGTACCACATACAAGGTTGCCATGAGTCACAGCCAACTGGAAGGCAACTGGTTTTCTCTGCATTTGCCCAGCCTTTGGTACCCATCTGACATGGCATTTACAGTGCTGGCTACAACTGCCTTCATGTCCATTTTCCCAACATCCCTCACACCCAATGCAGAAATGAGGTGTCTCATTCATCCTCACATCGAGAATAGTCTCCCAACAGTGTGGACTCAGCCAAGTTCCTTAACCTTTCTGAGACTCAGTTTCCTCATCAGAAACCTCTAGGGATGGTAATGGTTTGCTGGTTCATTCATTATGGTTGCTAAGAGTTACCAAGGGCTCCCTGGATGCCTGGCAGCATGATCACCACTCCACTGCACTATCTCATAAATTCTCACAGCAGGTGTTGTTATCCTCCTCGCTTTTACAGAGGAGGAAACTGAGGCATAGTGAGGCTAAGGGCACATGTTCAAACCCAGAGAGCCTGACAGCAGAACAGCGTTCTAAATATTTAACTCTTGAAGAGTTAACTCATGCACATGGGACAAAATTGAAGAGTCACAAAAAGTTAAATAGTGAAAAGTCCATCTCTCTCCCCACCTATCCTCCAGCCACACAGTTCCTCTCCCAGGAAGTATCCATGGAAATGTTATTTTTGAATCACCTTCCTGTCGTCTGTGTATGAGCATGCATGCATTTAAAATTTTTGTTTTGCACACGTGGGAGGACATTGCACACCGTGTGTTGTTGTTGATGTTATTGTTAGGTGCCATCAAATTGGCTCTGACTCATAGCAACCTTATGTGGAACAGAACAGAACGTTGCCTGGTCCTGTACCACCCTCTGATCTTTGGTGTGTTTGAGTCCATTGTTGCAGCGATTGTGTCAGTCCATCTCACTGAGGGTTTCCCATGACCTTCCACTTTACCAAACATGTGATTGGTCTTTCCGAATGGCGTGTCCAAAGTTAGCAAGTTAACGTCTTGCCGTTCTCACTTCTAAAGAGCATTCTGGTTATATTTCCTCTCAGATTGATTTGTTCATTCTGGCGGTCCACAGTATATTCAATCTTCTTTGCCAATGCCACAATTTGAATGCATTGGTTCTTCTGTTTTCCTTTTCCATTGGCCAGCTTTCACCTACACATGAGGTGATTGAAAAGACTATGGCTTGGGTTAGGTGCACCGTAGTCAAATGAGTACCCTCTGTAACCCTTGCCTTTTTTTTTTTTTTTTTTTTTCCATGTCATGAATCTGGCTGGAGGACATCACCATGTCTGTGCATGTGTAGGCTGCCTCTTAACCTTGGCTCTGGCCTGTCCCAAGGAGAACTTGGTGCTGGAGGCTGAGCTATGGCTCAAAGATAGCACTGAAGTAGGCAAGGCTCCTCCCATGACCTTGACCTCCCCAAATCCACAGTCAAAGGGACGGGCCCTGGAAGGTCACTGTGATCCATCAGAACCTGAGGACATGACTTCCTCTCCTGCTTTCTGGCCCCACCTGCTACAAACCCAAATGGGCAGAGAAGAACCAACTATCCCAGGATGTGTTTGTCATCAAGACAGCAGAGGAGAGAGAGGGGACTTATGCCTACAAGTCTCTTGTACACAAGAGGAGTTCTGGGGTGATGGTTGTTTTGGTTACCTAGTGTCACTCTGACAGGAATATACCACAAATGGCATGGCTTTCACAAATAGGACTTTATTCTTTTACAATTTTGGAGGTTAGAAGTCCAAGTTCCCAGTGCTAGGCTCTAGGGGCTGGGTGAAAGCCCCTCGACCTTGGGCTTCAGCGCTGCCTCTGGCTCCAGGCCCACTGAAGCTGGAGGCATCTCTTCACTCAGGCATCTGCTGGCTGCTGAGGCTGACAAACCCAAGGTTGACAAGTAAAAAGGCACAGTCTCGATGTTACCAAACAACACGGCAGGCCATTAATTCAAGTCTATTAAAAGTCCCAAAATCAACAGGGCAACATGGCAGGCTGCTGAACAATGATTCAGCTACGTGCAGGGTTCATGGGCCATAAGCTGCAGATGTTCTTCAAAGTTGCTTCTTATATACTGGAAGCTCTGGTAGCATAGTGCCTAAGGCACTTGACTGCTAACCAGAAGGCTGACGGTTCAAACCCACCAGCCACTCCTCTGAAGGAAGGTTGGGCAATCCTACTTCCGTAGTGATACTGCCTCGGAAACCCAAGGAGGTGTCACTATGAGTCGGGGCCAATTCAACGGCAAATAACAACAACAGCAACAAATACTGGAAACAGCCCACATCCCTAAAGCAGCTACTCAGCTGCTCCAGTAGATTCCACCATGGAGTTAATTACCAATCTCGCCATGGGGAATAACTACATCCAGCTGCCCAGCCACTCAACCAGGCCCAGCCACGTTGACAACAACTGTAACTACCACAATGGTCTTAGGCCTTAAATAGTTCCCAGTAGGTGTAGATAAAGGAAAACTCAGAAAGACATTTGGATCACTGTCAGGCCATCTGCCTGGGACAGGTGGGAGAGCCCCATGTCCAGGCAACATGTCTTTAGGTGGTTGGGCCCATGAAGTCTCTGCTTTCACCCCCTCCCTTTGGGTCATGCTTTCTGGTCTCTGGGCTTTAGAAACACAGATGCAGCCCTGTGCAGTCATTTTTCAGCCTTCCGGCCAGATGTTGGTGGTATTGCAGAATCACTGGGTTGGGAACCCCAGAGAGCTCCAAGAAATGTGGGTCCTCTGCAAGCAGTCCACTGTTCTTCTAGTTCTTTCCTTGAATGCCTCCAGTGATGGGGAGCTCACAGCTTTTCAAAGACATTGCTGGGGATTCCTCTCCATGAATATTAGAACTAGAAGGGATTTTAGGTATCTCTAAGCCATTCTTCCATTTTCTTTCATCATCCTTTTTCCTTCCATGAGCTTTATCCAGTACAGACCCTTCTCCCTTTCCCTGGCTGACTTCTTAAATGCCAAGGTGTGGAGAAGGTCTTTCTTGAAACCACTCCAGACAAAACACAGCAAAAAAGCAAAGACAAATTTCTATACCCTTCTGTAGCTGCCCCTCCAGGCCCACCCACAAGGATGGGAAGTGCCTGCCTATGTGCTTCCATCCTCGCTCCTGCCCCTCACCCTTGACCACCATCATTAATCAGTTGCCACACCTAGATGCAGGCTTGGAACCCTTCACAACAGTGCTCCAAACAGCTGCTCTAACCAGTGGGAATTGGCGAGCAAGCTGACACTCTTCTCCATCCCTGCTCCTTCCACTGAGGCAGCCCTGCAGATAAGATTTTTCCCAAAGCCAGTCACCCACAAGCAGTGTGTCAAGTCCAATCAGCCCAAAGTCCTCTCTTAGCCATCAAGCCTCCTCTGCACTTGGCCTCACCTCCCTGTGTCCACCCACCCCCTGCACGAAGTCTCCTTTCCAGCCAGCCCAGTCTTCCTCTTTGCACGTCATTTCCCAAATGTCATGCTCAACTCTAAGATTTTGTACAGCCTCTTCCCAAACCTGTAATAACTTCCTTCCTTGTGTGTGTGTGTCCACATCTTCAGCACCCTTTGGAAGCCTTTTCACAGTCACCTGCTGCAGGAACTCTTCGCCAGCTGTTTCAATGCTAATCAAACCCTCCTCTTGGACAGTGGCTCTGGGTTGTAGCTGAACACTGCAATCACATCTATAAAAGCTGTCAATGCTGAAATGGACCCTCAGAGACACTGATTATGTAATTGGCCTGGGGCCTGAGCACCCGGACAGATCTAAAACACAGCTGAGGTTGAACTGTTGCTGGGTAACTCAGTAGAAGTTTCCACACATCCCCTCCATTTATGCTGTGGCCAGACCCCCAGCAAAATGCTTTTATGGATTTTTATCTGTTGTCCACACTTATGAAGAGCCACTGTGCTGCACAAGAGCATTTACCACACTGAGATAGGTACCACACTGAGAGTTCTGCTCACTTCATCTTATTACATTGTCACGACACTCCTGTGAAGGAGGTATTCTCATTATAATCCCAGTTTTCAGGAAATGGAGCCTCGAAGCATTACGAACTTCTCAGGTTTACTTAGCTGGTCAGTGGTGACCCCGGGATGTGAATCCCAGCCTGACTCCAAAAGACGGCAGGGACAGAATGCAAGCTGGTGAGAAGCATGTGCTCTGTAGGGTTTCAATGGCTGATTTTTCAGCAGTAGATCACCAGGCCTTTCTTCCAAGGTGCCTCTGGGTGAACTTGAACCTCCAAACTCTGTTGGCAGTTGAGCATGCTAACCATTCGCACCACCCAGGCACTCCCCAGCCTCCTTGAAAGGGCTCTTAACTTAGGCTCCATGGATTGAGTTGGGGAAAAACTCACATTTCTGTTCACAGAAATTTAGCATTTCCTTCAAATATGTGTAGCAACCAACCTTGGTAATTAGCAGCACCTGGGACTTTGTACCAAACGAAATCACAGGTATTTTCACATCGCATCCTTGCTGTGGCAGCAGTCTTAAAATTGCATTCCTGTTCATCACTACCTTGTAATCACAGTAGTTTTAAAACCCATTGCCAATCTTGTTGTCTAATGAATCAATAACCAAGGCTATATATACATCACCATTTAAAAATTTACTTTGAGAATTGTATTGAAATATTCAAACTGTGATTGGTTTCCTTTGCACGTCTGTCTATTTTGTTTTATGAATTATATATATGTTATCTTCCAGAAGCAGGTGTGTGGACTTCACCAGATGGCCAGTGGACCTGGGCCCCATGGCACAGACAAGGTCACAACTTCCAGGTAGAACCTGGCTCACCTCCTTCCTGAGTGGGAGTGCCACTATCGGATTCTTATTGGCCTTCAGCTGGGTTGTCTGAGGCCAAGCAGGTGGCCTCATGCTAAGTTACAAGGCAGCTTTGGGAGTCTGAGTCATTTAGGGGTCCTCCCTCAGCCTGTGGGGATCAATGGAGGAAGGACGGTGATCCCTAGGGTAGAGGTTCTGGACTTTCCTTCCTCTGGGTCAGGATACTTTGCTCACAGATCCTTCCAGGAACTCTCCTGACCCTTGGTAAAATAGGGATCATAAGGCTCAGCTTGTAGGTTGCCATGTGCTCCAATGAGGTGGACTAGGAAAGAGGTGATAAACAGTGAGGTAACCAAGTCAGTGACCGAGCCTTCTCTCATCCTCTTCTGGTACCCAGGCAATCCCAGGCCAGCTCCCCTGGAGCAGCAAGGCTAGGTGAGGAGGCATCATCTCCAGAGGGCCACTCATGTCCTATGCTGCAAAACCTTCAACAAACGCTGCCAAGCCAGCTGCAGTATGAAGCAGGTGTGGCTCAGTGCTAGCTCAACACTACAATCTTGCTGGAGCGTGGCAGTCAGTGGGAACTGGGATCCTCATCAGCCTGGGAGACAGGCAGCCCAGAAGGTCACACCCAGCCTGGCACAACTGTTGGTACTGATTCCCACTACCTTTGGTGACAGCTGCTGGCTGACATCCTTATCAGTCACTGGACAAATAGCCAGGGCTGTGATAAGCAATTACCCAATTAGGTAAGCACGGGCTAGGGAAATGGTTCACTACAGATTGGTAAGGAAGCACGTGTAAGCCTGTGCTTGCCTTGCTTATTGGGTAATCCTGCCATCTAGCATGTGTTCACTAAATCTTCACAACAGTTCCATGAAGGAGGGACTGCTATTATCCCCATTATGTTGTTGTTATTTGCCTTCGAGTCGGCCCCGACTCATAGCGACCCCTCCTTGGGTTTCCGAGGCAGTATCACTACGGAAGTAGGATTGCCCAACCTTCCTTCCGAGGAGTGGCTGGTGGGTTTGAACCGCCAGCCTTCTGGTTAGCAGTCAAGTGCCTTAGCCACTATGCTACCAGAGCTCCCAATTATACAGCCGAGGAAATTGAGGCCCGGGATAGTGAAGTAGCATCAGGATTAGAACTGAAGCAATCCTGGCTCCAGGCTTTGTGCCAGCGGTTTATAAATGTGGGCATGCTTCAGGATCACCTACTGAATCACGCATGGCTGGGTCCACCCCTGGAGTTCCTGATTCAGGGGCACTGAGAGCCCCAGCACGGGGACTTTGTTACTCAGGGCGGCATCAGCTGCATCAGCATCAGCCAACAGCTCATTAGAGTTGCAGACTTCCAGGGCCCCCCCCCCCCCCGGTCCTACTCACCTGGAGTCTATTTCAGCAAGATCCTCAGGTGATTTTAAACCTTAAAGTTCATAGTTGAAAAACCTCTCCTCTAAACCACCCCAGAGGGACAGGACCCTTTACTCCTGGAGTTTACCTACCAGTGGGAAGAAGACAGAAACAAACAAACAGGCAAACAAGCAACTATGATGAGATAATCTTAGATGGTAATGTGGTCTATGAAGGGAATTAACAGGGGGATGAGGAGGGCAGCACTGGGTGGTGTGGGCCATTTTCGAAAAAGTGGCCAAGGAGGGCCTCTTGGAGGAGGTGACATTTGAGTTGAGACCTGAAGGACGAGGAGGAGCCAGGGTTTAAGGATTAGAGCAAGGGCACTTGTGTTTCAGGCCCTTGGCTGGGTGCTGAGCAAGGCACCCTTGAGTGTGTGTGTGGGGGTAAGACAAGGATGTAACACACGCTAGCAAGATGCACATGCTTAAGACATGAGGGAGCCATGGAAGGCTGAGGACAGGAGGAGTCTGGGCCCTGGCTTAAGTGCTGAGATTGAGACATGGGTGAGGCCTGGTTCCCACCGTCCAGGAGCTCACAGTCAGGTGGGAAGATAAGTCATGAGTCAATGATTATAAAATGAAGTGGAAGATGCCAAGTCAAAGAGGAGCAGAAAAAAGTTGCATGGAAAGTAAATGTTCCCAGAGACCTAACCTGCCTGGTGCCAGGCACTGGGCCCCAAGCTTTCACACACACACACACACACACACACACACATGTACTTATCACAATACACACATGCACACATAAACATGCACATACAGACACACGCATGCACACACATACACAGCAATGCACATATATGCACACACAAACACAATGCATACACTGTTGTTGTTAGTCGAGTTGGCTCAGACTCACAGCTACCCTCTAAGTGCAATAGAACAAAACACTGCCTGGTCCTTTCCCAGTAATAGACAGTGTTTCACTGCTGTTCATAAGCTTTTCAGTGACCACTTTTCTGAGATGTGGAGGACCCCTTCCTTTTTCCCAGTGTGTTTTAGTCTGGAAGCTCTGCTGAAACCTGTCCACTGTGGGTGACCCTGCTGGTATTTGAAATACTGGTGGCATAGTTTCCAGCATCACAGCAACATGCAAGCCACCAAAGAACCACAAACTGACAGATGTGTGGTGGCATGATACACACACACACACTACATGTATATATGTAGGTAGGCACGCATGTCACACACACGCCAACTCACATATACGCACACACATACACATATGCAAATGCACACATAGTGATTGAGAGCAGTGAGCTGGAGCCAGGCTGTCCCTGCCCACTTGCATCTCCGCCCCTGACTCAGTCCTTGAGCCTCTTCCTTCACTTTCCTGTGCTTTGGTCCTCTCATCATCATCATAGTAAGAACATGGACCTCACAGGTTGTGAGGATTAATGGAGACCATATTTGTCAAGCATTTCAAATGGTGCTTGGCAGTTACCAAATACTATGAGAGTGTCAGCTGCTATCAACATTTTATCTTCACCATGATTTTCTGAAGTAGGTGCATTAACATTTTGCAGGTAGAGAAACTGAGGCTAGGAGAGGCCTGCCAACATCTATAACCAGAATACTTGTCTGTCTGGTACTGAGTTCCAAGGAAGCGAGGTCATTCCCAGCTCAGATGGGCTGATGAGGCCTGTTGAAGGAGACATTTGAGCTGGGGTGTGTGGGATGAGGAGGGTTAGACACATAGAGAAATAGTTAGAATAGGGGTTTGGGGTGAGTGGGGAGGAGGTTCCTGGTGGAGGGAAGACAGTGAGTAGATGCAATTTCCAAATGGGAACAGGAAATGGCACCATTCTCAGCAGCTAACAGAAAGTTTAGAGGTTCAAGTTCATCCAGAGACACCTGCAAAGAAAGGCCCAGTGATGTACTTCTGAAAAGTCAGCCACTGAAAACCTTATAGAGCACAGTTCTGCTCTGGCACACAGAGGTCCCAATGAGTAGGAATTGACTGCAGGGCAAATGGGAGTTTTAAACATGAAGGTGCTAAGAGGGAAACATGGCTTGACTAGAACAAAGAAGACTGAAAGGAGGGAACTTTAGGTTTGGTTTTGTAAGACGTAGGGGATCAAAGGAGAGTCTATCTCCCATCACCATAGTCCAAACTACCATGGAACTACTGGGTTATCTGTAGACAAATGAGACCTCCTTTCCAATGGCCACACATTCGTTCCCACTTGAAGAAGAAGGATTAGCATTGGCTTTGGTTCTCAGCTGGGCCTGAAGCCATATGACCCTGAACCAGCTCACATCTTACGGCCTGGGCTCATTTCTCATAGCACAGCCTGCCAGGCAGGGAGGTAGGAGTCATCAGCAGGACAAAACCTGAGGGATTTGGTGGTGCCCACCAGGGCAAGACTGTGGGACTCAAGGATTTTCAGCCTGGCTGCTGAGTTCCACAGAAGCCTTGCCAACAAGTTCTTCTCGTTGGCTGGCTGTCGAGGAAAGCCAGAGCTCTCTCTCCTTGGCCCCCAGCCAGCTGGAATGGGCACTGCTGAGGAGATTGGCATTGTCTGGAGGAGCGTCAGGCCTCTGAGCCTAGGAAGAACCGTGTTCAACGGCTGGAGAAAGCTGTGGGGTTGCCCCCAGTCCCAAGATGTGGAGCAGAGTTGGTGACTCAGCCCTGCCACCTATTGCTGTGTGATAATCCAAAGTCACTTCCCCATCGGGGGCCTTGGTTCCTCCTCTGTAAAATGGAGATGGTGGTACTTGACACTGTTTCTGGTCTGTGTGTTGTTTACTCGTAATTTTTAAATTAGAAGTGGTTCAGTGATAGACTTCTCCCTTCCCACGCAGAAGACCTGGGTTTGATTCCCAGCCAGAAATCGCCTCAGGCACAGCTACCTCTCGTCTGTCAGTGGAGGCTTGTATGTCGCTATGATACTGAACAGGTTTCAGCAGAACTTCTAGACTGAAACGGACTGGGAAGAGAGTCCTAGGGATCTGCTTCTGAAAATCAGCCAATGAAAGCCCTGTGGATCACGATGGAACATTGTCTAGTTTGCAGCCCATCAGGGGGATGGTGCAGGATCAGGCAGCGTTTTCTCCTCCTGTGCGTGGGGTTGCCATGAGTCAGATGCCGACTCAACTGCAGCTAACAGCAACAATTGTTTAATTAACTTGTGCTCTTGTTTATTTCTTGTGTTCCATTGGGCTGCCTGCTTCATGGAGTCAAGGAACGCATGACTTATATCACCTGGCACATAAGAGATGCTTCGTGCGTGGTTATTGATTGAGTGAGTGATTGTGGTGAGGATGAAGGGAGATGGTGTAGATGAATGCACCTGGCAAAAATAAGAAAGCCAAGAGATTCATTCGTGCAAGGGTATTCTTAGCCTCCTCTCAGTGTGCGTGAGGGCATTGCCCCAGGCGGTCACAAAAACAAGAAAAAACAAATAGGAGTTATAAACCCTGAAGAGGCAGACAAAAATGACAATTTGCTGATGGTATGATTTTCCATCTTAAAAACATTTAAACTACTTGGCTGGGTTAAAAATGAGCAGCTCTAGTAAGACAGGTAAAAGAACTGCATACAAGGAGTACATAAAAATTAATCCTTCAATCATGCTTATTTTTGTAGTGCTATTGGAAAAGGATTTTGTCCATAGTAGCAAGAGAAAACTGAAAAATGCCTAGGAATTTGCTTACCAAGAAGTGTTGCAAGGCCTGTGTAGAGAAATCTGTAACATTTTGCTGCAGGAAAAAGAAAAAAAATACAAAAACAAAAACCTGAACTAATAGAGATACATCCATGTTTCTAGAAAGGAAATCCCCAGTGTAAAGCTGTCAATTATATGATGTGATTCCAGGGAAAACACCAGTGAGAGCCTAAAGCTCACTTGGAAGAATAATTATTTGAGAATAGCTTAAAAAAAAAAGTTGGACAAGAATAATAATAAAAGAATAATAGGAGATCTTACCTTATTTAATACCAAAACATACTATGATGTTTGGATGTCAGAAGAGACTGAGACTTGCTCTTGAACAGAGAGTAGCTAACGCGAATGGATGAAATAAAAGAGCTGAACAGAGGATTTCAAAGGGGAGATCAAGAAGAAAAATAAATTATTGTAATGCATGTGAAAAGATCTGGTATTAGAAAAACAAAGGGAAGAACTCATTTGGCATTTCTGAACTGAAAGAAGTGAAGAAAAAATTCAAGCCTTGATTGCAATATTGAAGGATTCTATGAGCCAAATACTGAACAATGCAGGAAGTATCAAAAGAAGATAGAAGGAGTACACAGAGTCACTGTACCAAAAGAAATGGTCGATGTTCAACCATTTCAGGAGGTAGCATGTGATCAAGAACGAGTGATATTAAAGGAAGAAGTCCAAGCTTCACTGAAGGAATTGGTGAGAAACAAGGCTCCAGGAATTGAAGGAATATTGTTCTGGTTACCTAGTGCCGCTCTGACAAGAAATATACCACAAATGGGATGACCTTAACAAACAGGAGTTTATTCTCTTACAGTTTAGAGGCTTTAAGTCTGAGTTCAAAGTGCCAGGCTCTAGGGGCTGGGTCAAAGCCCCTCAATCTTGGGCTTCAGCTCTGCCTCTTGCTCCTGGCCATTGTAGATAGAGGCATCTCTTCACTCAGGCAGCTATTGGCTGCTGAGGCTAACAAGCCCAAGGTTGACAAATAAATGGCACAGTCCCGATGTTACCAAACCACACGACAGGCAATTCAAGTCCATTGTAAGTCCCAGCATGGCAGGCTGCTGAACAATGACACAGCTACATGCAGGGTCCAAGCATGCCATAAGCCAGAGACTATCACCAAGGCTTCTCCTTATGTACAGGAAGCAGACCGCATTCCAAAGGCAGCTACTTAGCTGCTTGTGGTAGATCCCACCATGGAGCTGATTGCCAGTCTCATCATGGGGAATAACTACCACCAGCTGTCCAGCCACTCAACCAGGCCCAGCCAAGTTGACATACAAATTTAACTACCACAAATACCAATTGAGATGTTTCAACAAATGGATGCAGTGTTGGAGATGTCCACTCATTTATGCCAAGAAATTTGGAAGAGAGCTACCTGGCCAACCACCTGGAAGAGATCAGTATTTGTGCCCATTCCAAAGAAGGGTGATCTGACAGAATGTGGAAATTATCGAACAATATCATACTCAAGAAAAATCTTGCTAAAGATAATTTAAAAATGGTTGCAGCTGTGTATTGACAGGGTACTGCCTGAAATTCAATCTGGATCAGAAGAGGATGTGGAATGAGGGATGTTGTTGCTGATGTCAGACAGATCTTGGCTGAAAACAAAGAATACCAGAAAGATGTTTACCTGTGCTTCATTGGCTATGAAAAGGCTTTTAACTGTGTGGATCAAAACAAAAAATGTGTAACATTGTGAAGAATGGGAATTCCAGAACACTTAATTGTGCTCATGCAGAACCTGCACATAGACCAAGAGGCAGTTGTTGAAGCAGAACAAGGGGATACGGTGTGGTTTATAATCAGGGTGCATCATGGTTGTGTCCTTTCACCCCACTTATTCAATCTAAATGCTGAGCATATAATCCAAGAAGCCAGACTATATAAAGAAGAATGTGGCATCAGGATTGGAGGAAGACTCATTAACAACCTGTGATATGCAAATGACACAATCTTGCTTGCTGAAAGTGAAGATGACTTGAAGCACTTACTGATAAAGATGAAAGACTACAGCCTTCAGTATGGGTTATGCCTCAACATAAAGAAAATGAAAATCCTGACAAGTGGACCAATGAGCAGCATTATAATAAATGGAGAAAAGCTTAAAGTTGTCAAGGACTTCATTTTACTTGGATCCACAAGCAATGTCCATGGAAGCATCAGTGAAGAAATCGGACGTCATATTGCACTGGGCAAATCTGCTGCAAAAGACCCCTTGGAAGTGTTAAGAGCAAAGATGTCGCTTAGATAACTAAGTTGTGGCTAACACCAGTGATGGTATTTTTCATCACCTCATATGCATCACAATGGATGGAGAAAAGACTGAGGTTGTCAAGGACTTCATATTACTTTGTTTTACAATCAGCAGCAATGAAAGCAGTAGTCAAGATGTCAGACAACATATTGCATTGGGCAGATCTGCTGCAAAGACCTCTTTAAAGTGCTGAAGAACAAAGATGTCTCCTTGAAGACTAAGGTGCGCCTAATCCAAGGCATAGTATTTTCAGTCACCTCTTATGTGTGTGAGAGCTGGACAATGAATAAGGAAGACAGAAGAAGAGTTGATGCTTTTGAGCTGTGATGTTGGAGAAGAATGCTAAGAGTACCATGCTCTGCTAAAAGGACTAACAGATTTGTCCTGGAAGAAGTACAGCCAGAATGCTCCTTGAAAGTGAGAACGGCCAGACTTCATCTCACCTACTTTGGTCATGTTGTCAGGAGAAACCATTCCCTGGAGAAGGATATCATGCTTGGTAAAGTGGAGGGTCAACGAAGAAGGGGAAGGCCCTCAACAAGATGGATTGACACAGTGGCTGCAATGATGGGCTCAGGTACAGCAGGGACTGGGAGACTGGTACAGGACCAAGCAGTGTTAACGTTCTGCTGTGCATAGGGTCACTATGAGTTGGAGACGACTCTACAGCACCTAACAACAACATATGCATGTGAAAGATGGACAATGAATAAGGAAGCCTGAGGAAGAATTGACGCCATTGAACTGTGGTGTTGGTGAAGAATACTGAAAATACCACAGACTGCCAGAGAAGAAACAAATCTATCCTGGACGAAGCACAGCTGGAATGCTCCTCAGAAGTGAGAATGGCCAGACTTTGTCTTGCCTACTTTGGCCTTATTGTCAGAGGGGACCAGTCCCCGGTGAAGGATAGCATGCTTGGTAAGGTAGAGGGTCAGCAAAAATAGGGAAGACTCTTAACAAGATGGATTGACACAGTGGCTGCAACGATGGGCTCAAGCATAGCAAAGATTTTGAGGATGGTCTGGTACTGAGCAGTGTTTCGTTCGATTGTATATAGGAGCAACTAACAGCAACAGCAACAAACGTACTATGAAGTGACGGTAATTAAAACAGTGCATGGGGCTTTCTGTCTAACGGCTGAATGCATTGTTAGCAGACACTCACTGATGTGCTCTTTCTGTTGGATACTGTGAGATCTCAGCTCATGAATGTCTAAGCTGCATTATGGAGCCCTGGCTTATTTCTCACTTGTCTCCCTTCCTGACTAGGGGACTCCAGGTAATCTACTTCACCTTCCTAAGTTCATTTTCCTCCTGTGTACAGTGGGGACAGTAGTGGCACTAGAGATGATATAGGAATTCTTTGAGTTGATGCATTTAATGTATCATGGTACTTGGCATGGGGCCTGGTGTAGAGTTAAGTTGTAATGTTTTTAGCAATCATCGAGTTGGCCCCCAGCTCATTGCAATTCCATGCGCGACAGAACAAAACACTGCGCACTCCTGTACCATCCTATGACCCAGTGTGGATTGGACCATTGTGATGTGTAGGATTGTCACTGACTGATTTTGGGAAGTGGATTGCCAGGCCCTCCTTCCTAGTCTAGCTTAGCCTGGAAATTCTGTTGAAATCTGTTCAGCATCATAGCAACATGTAAGTCTCAACTGACAGATGTGTAGTGACGACTCATGAGGTGCACTGGCCCGGAATTGAACCCTAGTGTCTCATGGCAGGTGAAAATTCTACCATTGCAGTGCTCAATAGTTATTGCTTTATTCACAACATACAATAATAACTAAGTGAATCATTAATCGGCTATGGCAAGGAAACACCAGTTGCATTAATCAGGTACTGGTTGCTGAGAGCTCTGGTGGTGTAGTGCCTGAGGCATTTGACTGCTAACCACCTACCAGCCACTCCCTGGAAGGAAGACTGGCAATCTACTTCCATAAAGATTTACCACCTTGGAAACCCAATGAGGGTCACTATGAGTTGGAATTGACTCAATGGCAGTGAGTTTGGGTTATTTGTTCTGTTTTGTTTTTTGTTGCTGAGAGAGAAGCTCTGGTGGCACAGTGGTTAAAGTGCTTGGGTGCTAACCAAAAGGTCAGTAATTTGAACCAAACAGCAGCTCTGCAGGAGAATGATGTGGCAGTCTGATTTCATAAAGATTTACAGCCTTGGAGACCCTATGGGGCAGTTCCACTCTGTCCTTTAGGGTCACTGTGAGTTGGAATTGACTCGAGGGCAGTAGGTTTGGTTTTTGGCTTGGGTTGCTGAGACCTCAGCACCCTTACCCAGTTTGAGCCCCTGCTGGGCAGGATCCAGGCAGATGGGAGGAACCGTCTGTGTGTTGAACTTGGACTCATTTCCCTCTGCCCTCAGCTCACCTTCCAGGTGGCTCTGTGGTTTTGTAGTGGTTGTTGTACATGATCTGCAGTTCTGAAGTCCATCCTCCCAGTCCCTTGCAGGTCACACTTGCTGAAGCCAAAATTAGGCAGCTGAGAGTCGCCCAACCTTCTCCCCTTCAGGTAAGGGCCTCTGCCCTGAGCCACTGTATTTTTCTGTTGGCCATTCCCTGCCCAGGACACACCCTTATGCTACAGGGCTGAGTTCAGTACAGAATGGGGATCCTCCTTCCACACCCCACTCCACCTACCCCAGCCTTCAGGCCCTTGCTGGGCTCCCAGGTGGGAGAGAACAATATTTTCCCATACACAATCTGTGTGTGATATGGGATAAAGCTACCCAGGGTGACCCTGGGACAGTTTGCAAAGAGTGAGCAGAGAACACAGTGAAATCTTCAGACAGCATCACACAGGCCCCATGGGGGACTGTCCCCACAACTGTCCCCTCTTATGGGGTAGGGGCAGCTCCTAAGTGTTGTCCTGGGAAGAAAGGGGATTGGTTGTTCTGAGTGGAAGTGGATGGAGTAGCAAGACCGCTGGATGGGGAGTCCTGAATCACAGGTTGGAGCCACTTATAAAACCCAGAAAAGCGAGCTAGTTGCAGGTTGAGCAAGTGAGGCTCGGTAAGGTAGAGCCCCCATGTATGTCAGAGTAGAATTGAGCTCCGAAGGGTTTTCAGTGGCTGTGATCATTGGGAAATAGATCACCAGAGCTTTTTTCCAAGGTGCCTTGAGATGGATTCCAACCTTTCATTCAGTAGACTCTATACGACAAGGTAGAATTACCCCATAGGTTTTCCAAGGCTGTACTCTTTGTAAGAAGGAGCACTGGTGGCTCAGTGGTTAAAATGCTGGGCTGTTAACCAAGAGGGTTGGAACTCACCAGCCTCACTGTGGGAAAAAGATGTGGCAGTCTGTTTCCTTAAAGATTTCAGCCTTTAAGGAAGTCCAAAACGACTAGATGGCAACGAGTAATCTTTATGGAAACAGATTGCCATGTCTATCATCCATGGAGCAGTTGATGGGTGCCAAAGGGGCAAGGAGGCTGCATCTTCTGACCTCCGTTAACCCCACAGAATCATCATCAGTAGCTCAAGGCCTATTCCTGAGAGTCCAGACATGCTGCCTCCCTCCAGTCATTTCAAAAACCCTGACACCAACTGTTTCTCCCACAGCACCACCACCTCTCTGCTGGGTTCGATAATTCGCTGCAGTGGCCACACGGAACTCACAGATCATGGGGTTTATGAGGGAAGCAATGGGCTACAATTCAAGTTTAGGAACATGCTCAGTCTCTCTCAGCCCGCCATCTCTCAGCCGACAGTCTCTCTCAGTCTGTCTCCCAGCAGTGCGTGTCTCTCTCCCAGCAGTACGTGTCTCTCATGAGCTCTAGGTCCTTGGATAACCTTGTCTGGAAGCCTCTCAGCTGAGACAGTGTTGGTGAAATGCCTTATTTTATTCTGCCCCAAAGAGTCTGTCCTGAGATAACTTGCCCAGCTTCCCCACAAAAGGGAAGTCAGGTGGGATCCAGGTAAGACACCTCAGCAGTCTAGCTGTGACCATCCCCCAGGGAGTGGGGGCCAGGCAAGCTGGACAGAGGCCCAGATGCCACCTGTCCCATCTAACTAGTAAGTAACAGTGAGAAACCCCAGACTGACAGGAAATGGGGGACCCCAGGAGGAGGTTTTGTGAACAGCTGCTAACTGTCGGGGGATCTACTTCCTCCCATTCTGGATGCTTCCTTCCATGTGGAAGGAGCTCACTATTCTCCTCACTCACTCCTCTCCAGTGAGATGGACTGATTATCTCTCTTAGTTACCAAGTGCTGCTATAAGATAAAATACCACAAGTGGGTGGTTTCGAGGAGCAAACATTTATTTTCTCACAGTTCTGGAGGCTAAAAGTCCAAGTCAGGATCTTGGCTGTGTCAATTCCTTCCTTGTAGCCAGGCATTCCTTGGCTTGCAGGTCATCATCACTTGGTGTTTGTCTTCTGTTGTGTGTACAAGCCTTTGTGTCTAATGGGCTGTTTTTATACTCAAAAAGTGATTATATTTAGAACCCACCTACTGGGTATGATCTAACTGGCATGAGAAAGGACACTCTGTTTCCAAACAGGGGCATGATTTAATCCCTAACACTTTAGGAAAAGGAATGGCACATTTGTGACCTAGCCCCATTCTCTCCCTTTCCTTTTAGGAATTGGCTGACCACAGGAATCAAACATCCAATTGGCTCCCGTGGGGTATGTGCATGTGCAAGGGGGGTGGTGGGGTGGAGGGAGGTGGCAGGACAGAATGGTGTACCTAGCTTCTGGATGGGTAATCCTGCCTAAATTCTAGGATTTAGCATTAAGGAATTTACTTGCCCAGAGAGATAAACTATGTTGTTGGGTTTTTTTTTTTTTCTTTTTTAACTTTTTATTGTGATTTGGATAAAAGTTTACAGAGCAAATTGGTTTTCCATTCAACAATTCATACACGTTTTGATTTGTGACATTGATTGCAATCTTCACAATGGGACAGCTCTCACTCTCTCTCTCTCTCTCTTTTTCTGCCCATAGGGTTTCTTTTCCTTCTTTTTTTCTCTTATTTTATTTATTTAATCTTAATATCTGTTTTTTTTTTTTTTTTTTTTTTTACTGTGATAGGGATCAAAATTACAGAGAAAATTCATTTTCCATTCAATAGTTCATACACGTTTTGTTTTGTGACATTGGTTTCAATCCCCACAGTGTAACAGCTCTTTTACCACTTCCTCCCTGTGGTTACCTTTTCCTGGTGTCCTACTTTCCTATGCATTCCTGCATGCTGAGCTGTCTCCCTGTGCAAATGCTGCCCTTCTAATCTCCCATGGTTGATTATTCTAAGGAGTGTACTTGTCTGGTGTCATTGTTCACCTTGTGGGCCTGTTGTTTGGCTGGAAGTTAAGCCATGAGAATGAGTTCAATTCCAGGGCTGAAGGGTGATTTAGGGGCATAGTCTTGGGGGTTTTACCAGTCTCAAGCTCTGGTAGCATAGTGCCTAGGCATTTGACTAACTAGAAGGCTGGCGGTTCAAACCCACAAGCGACTCCTTGGAAGGAAGATTAGGCAATCTACTTCCATAGAGATACCACCTTGGAAACCCAGGGTGGGGTCGCTGAGTCAGAAACAACTCAATGGCAGTGAGTTTGGTTTTGGTTTACTATCAGACCAATAAGTGTGGTCTTTTTTTCACAATTTGGAGTTTTGTTCCACATTTTTCTCCTGCTCTGTAGAGGATCTCCAATTTTTATCCCTTTGTAAGTGGTAGCAGTGGTAGCTGGGTACCATCTAATTCTTCTGGTTCAACTATATTTTCCAATATCAGTGCAATCAGTAATTATGATACTAAGTTTGTTACATTTCTTTATTGGTTCAGAACTCAGACAGGAAAGAGGGGTGAAGTTTAGTGTTGTTGTTGTTGTTGTTAGGTGTTGTTGAGTCATCTCCGACTCATAGCGACTCTGTGTACGGAAGAACAAAACACTGCCTGATCCTATGCCGGCCTCACAATCCTTGCTACACCTGAGCCCATCGTTGCAGCCACTGTGTCAGCCATCTTGTTGAGGGCCTTCCCTTTTTCATTGACCCTCCATTTTACCAAGCATGACATCCTTCTCCAGGGGATGGTCCCTTCAGACAACATGACTGCAGTGTAGTAAATTACTTAGTATGGCTTTTCTACCCATAAGTCATTGTAAACTCAGTGGTGGAATGAGCAACTGAGGAGCTGATTGTAAATGTTATCCAAGTGGAGTATTTCTGTTGGGCGTGGCACAATATAATGTTCTGGGAGGTGCCCACTCTCTCTCAGGTGCTTAG
>NW_006921752.1:3110732-3221098 GCF_000298275.1 Orycteropus afer afer
TGGTGGGTGCCTTGGGAGGAACGGTTGGTGAAAGGGCTGGAGGGAGGCAGCATGTCTGGCCTTGCAGTAATAGGCCTTGGGTTACTGCTGGTAATCCTGCCTTCCCCTTGTAGGGTTAGAGGAGGTCAGAACATGTGGCCTCCTTGTCGTTTTTGCAATGACCAAAGCAGGTGAGACGAAGTCTGGCCATTCTTGCTTCCAAGGAGTATTCTGGCTGCACTTCCTCCAGGACAGATTTGTTAGTTCTTTTAGCAGTCCATGGTACTTTCAGTATTCTCCGCCAGCACCACAACTCAAAAGCATCAACTCTTCTTCCACCTCCCTTATTCATTGTCCAGCTCTCACATGCATATGAAGTGACTGAAAATACCATGGCTTGTGTCAGGCCATGGTTTAATGGGCCCCCTAAAAGCATCCACACTAACACCTTGATAGGTCAAAGAACATTCCCATTTGTAATATGCTAGAATCCTCCTCACAATTATGTGACACAGCCCAAAAACCCACTGCCAATAAGACAATACCAACTCATAGAGACCCTGTAGGACAGAGTAGAACTTCCCCCACAGGGTTTCAAAAGCTGTAAATCTTTATGGAAGGACACTGCCTCATCTTTCTCCCTTGGAGAGGCTGGTGGGCTTGAACTGCTGACCTTGGTTAGCAGCCCAATGCTTTAACCACAGTGCCACCACAGCCCTTTATATGACATAAAATCAAAAAGAAAAGAAAAGAAAAACAACAACCCAAAATCAGACTTACTGCCATTGAGTCAGTTCTGACTCATAGCAACCCCCACAGGGTTTCCAAGGCTGTAAATCTTTATGGAAGCAGATTGCCTCATCTTTCTTCCATGGAGTAGCTGGTGGGTTCAACCAACTGACCTTTTGGTTAATAGCCAATGCCTTAACCACTATACCACCAGAGCTCCTTTATGTGACATAAAAGTTATTTTTATCTCTACTTTACCAATGAGAAGACTAAGACTCAGAACTGTGAAGTGAGTTGCCCAAGGTTACCAAGAGTCAAGATTAGGATCCAGGTTTCATATAATTTCATCATTATGGCTTCATTCTTTTAGCCCACTTGTGGGGGTGGAGGGGGGGTGGCTAGAACAGATAGCACAGAGGACTTTCTTTGTGGTGATGAAGCAATTCAGAGTTCTGGCTGTGGTGGTGGTTATACTAATCTATGTGTATGATGACATTTCATATCACTATATCCCCCCCCCCATATGAGTGCATGTAGAAGCTGGACAGAGCCAAATAAGGTTAGACTTTAGGTTAGGTGATAGTATTGTACCAATGTCAATGTCCTTTCTTTAATGTTCCCTTACTTCAGGGAAGAAAGAGGTGCAGGATTCACATAGATGTCATTGTTAGGTGCTGTCAAATCAATTTCAACTCATGGCGACCCTATGTAACAGAGTAAGACAGCCCCCATAGGGTTTCCTAGGCTGTGATCTTTTCAGAAGCAGATTGACAGGGCTTTCTTCAAAAGAGTGGCTGGTGGGTTTGAACCACCAGCTTTTCAGTCAGCAGGAGAGTACTTAACCACTGTGTCATCGGGGCTCCTTATTGTACCACCAGGGCTCCTTTATTTGCTTAAGAGAGATGGCTCATTACCACACTTGGAAACTGGGTAGGCTTCCTGGAGGAAATAGCCTTGAACTTGACACTTGTAGGGTAAGGGAAGGCTAGCCAGATGTGGTAGTGTCTCAGTTCCCTAGAGCTGCTATAACAGACATACCACAAGTGGGTGCCTTTAATGAGCAGAAGTTTATTTTCTCACAGCTGGGGAGGCAAAAGTCTGAATTCAGGATGCTGGCTCAAGGGAAGGGCTCTCCTGTCTGCTCTGAGGGGAAATCTTGCCTTGGTTTCTCTACCATTCTTTTAGGCATTCCCTTGAGATCCCCATATGGCATTGATATTTCACCCATTCGTGCTTGCTTCTGTGCCTAATCTGCTCTTTTATATCTCAAAAATGATTGGCTTAAGACACACCCTAAACTGATATGTAACACAACATATTTTCTTAACCCGATTCCCAATGGGACTATAGCCATAAATATTGTCATCCAGTTGATTCTGACTCATAGCAAGCCTATGGGACACAGAACTGCCCCATACGGTTTCCAAGGCTATAATCTTTACAGAAGCAGACTGCAACATCTTTCTTCCCAAGAAGGGCTGCTGAGTTCAAACTGACGATCTTTTGCTTGGTAACCAAGTGCTTAATTTCTGTGCCACCAGGACTCCTTTCAGAGGTGTAAAACTTACTGCCAATGAGTCAATTCTGACTCAAAGTGACCCCCAATAGGTTTCTGAAGTGGTAAATCTTTACAGAAGTAGATTGCCTCATCTTCCTTCTGAGGAGCAGTTGGTGGATTTGGTTAGCAGTCAAATGCCTTAGGCACCGTGTGACCAGATCTCCTTTCATAGGTATAAAACTCACTGCCATTGAGTTGTAGCCGACTCATAACTGACCCCTCCTTGCGTTTCCAAGGTGGTATCACTATGGAAGTAGATTGCCCAGTCTTCCTTCTGAGGAGTGGCTGGTGGGTTTGAACTGCCAGCCTTCTGGTTAGCAGTCAAAATGCCTTAAGCACTATGCCACCAGAGCACCTTTCATAGGTATAGGGTTAGGATTTACAGTACATATTTTACAACACACAATTCAATCCATAACAAGTAGAGATGGCTGGTGTGATAGTTAAGGTTGTGTGTTAACTTGGCTGGTCCATGATTCTAAGAGGTTTAGCAGTGATGATGTAGTCATCCTCCATGAGAGATCTAATGTACTGAGATCACCTCCATGATGAGATCTAAGACAAGCACCCAATCAGTTGAAAGGGAGTTTCCTTTGGGGTATAGCCTGCTCCAAATGGTAGCATAGTGCCTAAGGTACTTGACTGCTAACCAGAAGAAGGCTGGCGGTTCAAACCCACCAGCCACTCCTCAGAAGGAAGATGGGACAATCTACTTCCATAGTGATACTGCCTCAGAAACCCAAGGAGGGGTCACTATGAGTTGTGTCCAACTCGATGGCATGTAACAACAACAACAACAATATATACGGAGAAACTCTGGAAAAGCTCTCTGGCTTTTTGCTCAAGATCTTGCATCTGGCTCATCATCATCTGGACTTGAACCAGCAGCCTGCTGTGTCACCTGCTGATCTTGGGACTACTGCCTTTGCAGTCTGTGAGCCAACAGCCTGCCACTTAGCACCATCCACTCTCTACTTTTATGAGAACAAGAAATACATTTCTATCATCTTAGCCATGGATGCTTAGAGTTTGTTACAGCAACTAGTGTTTTCTTAAGGAATACTCCCAGTGAAGAGACAGTGAGGAAAGGGAGGAAGAGTGTTTCAGGGGAAACCACAGTGCAACCCCTGAAGAAGAGAGATACCTGTGCATTCCCAGGTGGGACTGGAGGGGAGTGATACCAGGTGAAGCTGGGGGTGGGCTGAGGCCACATCAGGGGCATCCTTTCAGCCATCCTTAGGAGTTGGGACTCCATCCAAAGTAAATAGGATGTAACTAGTTCAACAGTCCAGGCATTTTGCCTCCCTACCCTCAGGTTCAGAAAAGATAAGTAACTTTCTAAAGGCTGTCTGGTCAGTGAAAGGCAGAAGTGGACTCAAATCCAGGTCTTGCTGATTACATGAACCTAAGCATGCAGCTCTATGCTTTCACCAAAATGTTACATAATGAGATTCTATGATATTCATCTCTCAAGAACTCTATGGAAGCCTTGCCCATGTGGACGCCTATCCAGTTCTCTAGATTGTGTGTTAACAGCCAAGTTAACACACAACTGGCTTCTAAATAAGAATGCTATCTCTTGACACCAGGCCCAGGCTAGCACACAGAATGATCAACCCCACCCAGCAACAAAGGCCACCAGCCTCTCGCACTCTGACTGGGGCTCTGCACTCCCAAGAAAGCCAATTGAATGACCTTCCTGGTTTGGCTATGCACATCTTGTCTGGGAAAAAAGCCTATGGGCTTAGACTGACCACTTCAATCAGTTCCCACCCTGCGGTCCAGTCCACAAATGGGTCATGGTGGGTGACAGAGGTCATTCAGAATTGCTTACTCCCAGGCCCCTCTCTGTAGCTTCCTCGATCGAGTGAAAAATGTGGCAGAATTGCAAGTAATGCATAACTCCCCATCCGTGCATCCTCAGATAAACCTGGAGTGTTGTTGTTGTTAGATGCCATCGCGTCGTTTCCGACTCATAGCAACCCCATGCACAGCAGAACGAAACATTGCCTGATCTCGTGCCAGCTCCATGATCCCTGCTATACTTGAGCCCATCATCACAGCCACTGTGTCAATCCATCTCGTTGAAGGCCTTCCCTTCTTTCATCGACCCTCCACCCTACCAAACATGACATCCTTCTCCAGGAAATGGTCCCTTCTGACAACATGACCAAAGTAGGTGAGACGAAGTCTGCTCATTCTCGCTTCCAAGGAGCATTTTGGGTGCACATCCTCCAGGATAGATCTGTTAGTTCTTTTAGCGGTCCATGGTACTTTCAACATTCTCCGCCAGCACCACAACTCAAAAGCATCAACGTTTCTTTGGTCTTCCTTATTCATTGTCCAGCTCTCATATGCATATGAGGCAATTGGAAATATCATGACTTGTGTCAGGCACACCTTAGTCCTCAAGAAGACATCCTTGCTCCTCAGCACTTGAAACAGTTCCTTCCTGGTTGACCTTCCCAGTGCTACACATCATCTAATGTCCTGACTGCTGCTTCCATTGGCATCAATTGTCGAACCAAGCAACATGAATTCTCTGACAACCTCAATCTTCTCTCCATGTATTGTGATGATGCTCATTGGTCCAGTTGTGAGGATTTTTGTTTTCTTTATATTGAGACGTAATCCATACTGCAGACTGTATTCTTCAACCTTCATCAGTAAGTGCCTCAAGTCATCCTCACTTTCAGCAAGCAAAGTTGTATCATCTGCATATCTCAGGTTGTTAATGATTCTTCCTCCAATCCTGATACCACGTTTTTCTTCATATGGTCCAGCTTCTCAGATTATTTGCTCAGCATATAGATTGAATAACTGTAGGGAAAGGATACAACCCTGATGCACTCCCTTCTTGATTTTAAACCATGTAGTGTCCCCTTGTTCCGTTCCAACGACAGCCTCCTGGTCAAGGTACAGGTTCCTCGTGAGTACAATCAAGTGTTCGGGAATTCCCATTCTTCTCAATGTTATCCATAATTTGTCATGATCCACACAATCAAATGCCTTTGCATAGTCAATAAAACACAAGTAAACATCTTTTTGGTATTCTTTGCCTTGAGCCAAGATCCATCTGACAACAGCTATGATATCCCTTGTTCCATGTCCTCTTCTGAATCCAGCTTGCACCTCTGGAAGTTCTCTGTCAATATACTACTGCAACCATTTTTGAATTCTCTTCAGTAAGATCTTACTTGCATGTGATATTAATGATATTGTTCTGTAATTTCCACATTCTGTGGGATCTCCTATCTTTGGAATGGGTATAAATACAGATCTTTTCCAGTCATTTCGCCAGGTAGCTCTCTTCCACATCTCTTGGCATAACCAAGTGAGTGCCTCCAATGGGGCATTCGTTTGTTGAAATATCTCAATTGGTATTCCATCAATTCCCGGAGCCTTGTTCTTTACCAATTCTTTCATTGCAGCTTTGACTTCCTCCTTCAGTACCATTGGTTCTAGATCATATGCCACTTCCTGAAATGGATGAAGATCCACCAGTTCTTTTCAGCACAGTGACTCTGTGTATTCCTGCCATCTTTTCTTGATGCTTCCTGCATCATTCAATATTTTGCCCATAGAATCTCTCAGTATTGCAACTCAAGGCTTAAATTTTTTCTTCAATTTTTCAACTTGAGAAATGCTGAGTGTGTTCTTCCCTTTTGGTTTTCAGACTCCAGATCTTTGCACATTTGATTATAGTAATTGGTTTTGTCTGCTCGACAAACCTGGAGTAGGTGACACTATATTCCCTGGATTACCCTTACCTAGGTGTTGTGTTGTTGTTGTTATGTGCCGTCGAGTTGGGCCTGACTCATAGCAACCCCTCCTTGGGTTCCCAAGGTAATATCATTACTGAAGTAGAGTGCCCAACCTTCCTTCTGAGGAGTGGCTGGTGGGTTTGAACTGCCAGCCTTCTGGTTAGCAGTCAAATACCTTAGACACTATGCTATCAGAGATCCTCTTACTTAGGTAGACCCTTGCTAACCCACTAGACAGTGAGAGTGGTATGGGCAGGAAAAGTCAGGGATGTGGCTCTTAGCCACTATCCCTCTTCCACCTTCCCTCAACATGTCTGCCCTATTTTCTGAAGCCAGAATATCCTGAATCACCTTTGTCCAGGGCCTTCCTTGGTTTTGCAGAAGTGTCTGAGTCTCCTATGGAGACTGAGGGTAAAGCCCAGAGGCAGCCCTTCTGTTACCTGCTCATCTCCCTCCTCAACCCTACCCAGAGGAATTCTTCTTTTTATCACCCTTTACTTTCCCCATTAGACAGCATTTCTGAAGAAAGGTCTTCACTGCTAAAACAGAAGTTTGAAAGCAACTGGTCAAGCCCAGCCTTCTAATTTTCTAGATGGAGACTCTGAGGCACAGAAGAGGGAAATGGGTTTTTTAGGGTGTGTGTGTGTGTGGGGGGGATACACAGCATGTACATTATAGAAAAGATTCTGCTTGCTGATCTGATCATCTGCCTATCCATCCATCTGTCTGTCTGCCCATCTATTCATCTAGTCAATAGGAACTAAAGACTCAGGACCTTCTGGTTTCTTCCCTTGCACCCTGGGTATATAGACCTCAAGCTCCCAGTCTTCATAGCATCACAGAAGAGAAAGAACATTATGATGCATAGATTTGGGCTCAGGCTTCTTGTTTGCTACCTTCCAGCAATAAGCCCCTATATAAGTCACTTAATTTCAGTTTCCTCAACTATAAGATGGAACCAGTACTCCCTACCTTCAATTACAGTGGGGATTTAGTGGGGTAGTGGATACCACCCCTGATGGAGAACCTAGAATATAGTAAGGTCTCAATAGAGTCTCCATGTCTGGATGAGTTCTTCAAGGGAAAGCAGGGAAATCCTAGGCCTGCTTACATCTAGAAGTGCTTAAGGTCCCCTCCTGATGGTTTGAGGTCACTGGGGAAGGAAGCCTCTTTGCCCCCCCTGCAAGAAACCTGGCCTTGGTCCTTCCTCAGCTGTAACCTAATTTTGGTCTTCCTTTTCCCCTCATTGTTTTTGGAGACCTCGAGTGAACTTGGCTGGGACCATTTCCGCAGGAACAACATATTCAGCCAGCTTGGCACATGTGCACACACACCAGGCTCACACTCTTTCCCTGAGGAGAGCCTGTAGCTTCCAACACATCTCCTCCAGGTAGCCCCATGGCTCATTCTCTCATTTCCTGCAGATCCCTCCTGTCATCTCCTGAGAGAGGCCATCCTTGACCCCCTCTCTCATATAGTTCTCTGCGCCTACCCTAATTTATTTTCATTGGGAAGTTATATGTGATATATTCATCATTCCATTTTTATTGTGTAAATCTTCTGCAAATGACCTCTTTAAAATTTTAAAAAGCAAATATGCCACTTTGATGACTAAGGTGCACCTGACTCAAGCCTTGATCTTCTCAATAGCCTCATATGCATGTGAAAGTTGGATAATAAAAAAAGAAGACAGAAGAAGAATTGATGCATTCAAACTGTGATGTTGCCAGAGAATATTGAATATACCATGAACTGCCAAAAGAACAAACACATCAGTTTTAGAAGAAACACCATCAGAAATGATACTTTTGCTCCCTTGCTTTGGACTCATCATCAGGACAGACCACTCTCTAGAAAAGAACATCATGTTTGGGAAAGTTGAGGCTCAAAGAAAAGGAGGGAAATCCTCAATGAGATGGATTGCCAGGATAGTCACAACAATGGACACCAGCATACCAATGATCATGGAGACGGTGCAAGATGTTCTGTTCTGTGATATATAAGGTCGCCACGAGTCAGAGCCAACTCAATGGCAGCTAATATCAACCATGTCCCACCAGAATGCAAACTTCATTATTTTCTTCATTGCTATATCCCCAACCCTGAGAACTCATACAGTGTCTTTTGTGTCTGATTCCTTTTGCTCGGTCTAATGTTTTTGAGATTCTTCCTTTTGTCACGTTTCAGTAGTTTTTCCCTTTAGATTGTTGAGTAGTATTCCATCATATAGGAGTCCCTGGGTGGTGCAAAAGGTTGAGAGGTGGACTACTAGCTGAAAGGTTGGCAGTTCAAACTCACTCAGAGGCATTTCCAAAGATAGGTCTAGTGATCTGCTTCCAAAAGTCATAGTCTTGAAAACTCTATGAAGCACAGCTCTGTGCGCATAGGATTGCTATGAGTTGGATTGACTCGACAGCAACTAACAACAACATTCCATTATATGAATATACCACAGCTTGTTAGTCCATTTACCTGTTAGTAGACATTTGAGTGGTTTACAATTTAGGACAATTAGGAATAAAGCTGGACTATATGAAGAGGAATGTGGCATCAGGATTGGAGGAAGATTCCTTAACAACCTGAGGTATGCAGATGACACAACCTTGCTTGCTTCAGGTGAAGAAAACTTGACGCATTTACTGATGAAGATCAAAGACTACACCTTCAGTATGGATTACACCTCAACATAAACAAAACAAAATCCTCGTAACTGGACCAATAAGCAGCATCACTATGAACGGAGAAAAGATTGAAGTTGTCAAAGATTTCATTTTACTTGGATCCACAATCAACACTCATGGAAGCAGCAGTCAAGAAATCAGACAATGTATTGCATAGAGTAAATCTGCTGCAGAAAACCTGTTTAAAGTGTTAAAGAACAAAGATGTCACTTTGAAGAGTAAGGTGTGCCTAACCCAACCATGGTATTTCCAATCACCTCATACACATGTGAAAGCTGGATAATGAACAAGGAAGACCAAAGAAAAGTTGATGCCTTTGATTGTGGTGTTGGCAAAGAATACTGAAAATACCGTGGACTGCCAGAAGAACGAACAAATCTGTCCCGAAGAAGTGCAGCTGGAATGCTCCTTGGAAGCAAGAATGGCCAGACTTTGTCTGACTTACTTTGGTCTTGTTGTCAGAAGGGACTATTCCCTGGAGAAGAATATCATGCTTGGTAAAGCGGAGGGTCAGCAGAAAAGGGGAAGACCCTTAGTGATTGCCACAGTGGCTGCAACGATGGGTTCAAGTACAGCATGGATTGTGAGGCTGGTGGATGACCTGGCAGTGTTTCGTCCTTTTGAACATAGGGTTGGTATGAGTTGGAGCTGACATTGACAGCACCTAACAACAAAACAAGAAATAAAGCCACTATGAATATTCTCTTAAGTGTCTTTTTATAGACATTTTTTCATTTCTCTTAGGCATCTAGAAGAACAGTTCTTGGGGCATAAAGTACATGTATGCTTAGATTTATAAGAAATGGTTACAATCCTCTGACATTTCTGGAGATTTGTTTTTTGGCCCAGCACATGGTCTGTCTTGGTGATGCGTCTAGGTGCACTTGAAGAGGATGTGCATTCTTTGCTTGTTAGTGTCGTGTTCTACAAATGTCAGTTAGGGCCAATGGGCTGTGTTGTTTAAACCTTCCATAACCTTACTGCTATTTTGTCTCTGAGTTACTTTTGTCTCACAATTACAAACTTTCCGACAATGATGATGGTTTTATCCCTTTCTCCCTCTTGTTCTGTCCATTTCTGCTTCAAGTATTTTGAAACTTTGTTATTAGGTCCATACACATTGAGTATTATATCTTTTTCATAATTGACCATTTCCTCATTATGAAATGTCCTGGTAATATTTCTTGCTTTATTTTCTACTTTGTCAGATCTTAATGTAGCCACACCAGCTTTCTTATGCTTAGTGTTTGAATAATTCATTTTCCGTCCTTTTACTTTTAACTTATCTGACTTCATGTTTAAAATAAGTTTCTTGTGGGCAGCATACAGTTGGATCTTGCTTTTTTATACACATTCTGACAACCTCTGATTTTAATTGGAGTGCTGAGTCCACTTATTTAATGTAGTTATAATTTTTTATAACTACATTAAATTCATATAGATGAATCACCTTACCATTTTTTTCCTGCTTGTAACCATCTGTTCCTTTGTTTATCCTTTCTTGTTGTCTTAGTTCTCCAGTACTGCCGTAACAGAAATACCACAAGGAGATGGCTTTGACAAACAGATAGTTATTCTTTCACAGTTTAGGAGACTGGAAGTCCAGATTCAGGATGCCAACTCTAGGCTTTCTCTCTGTGTTGGCTCTGGAGGAAGGTCCTTGTCTCCTTTCAACATCGGTGGGCTTGGCATCCCTTGGAGATCCCCATGTGTCTTAGCCTCAATCTTCCTATGGGTCAAGGATGTTTGCAGTGCAGGAAACTTAGGTTCAAAGGACACGTTCCTTTCTGAGCTCTTCTTTCTTGGTGAGATCCTTCTCCTCTTGTTTCTCTCTCCTTTAATCTCTTGTAAGATAAAAGTTGGCACAGGCCACCTCCAACTGATTAAAGGTGCTATATCTCACCCTCATCCCCTTACAACTGATAGATCACATCAGATCATATCATGAGGGGTGATTATTATATAACTGCCAAGTTATATCATTGCATAATTACTAAACCACTGAGAATCATGGCCCAGCCAAGCTGACACTTATTTTGAAGGGTACAATTCAATTCATGACATTCCACCCTTTGGTCCCCAAAAATTCGCATCCTTGCCACATGCAAAACTTGTTCACCCCATCATATCATCCCATAACTCCAAGTCAACTGCAAGTCCAAATTCCATTCTAGAGCAAAATTCCTCTTCATCTGCGAATCTAATATACAAGTTATCTGCTTTCAAAATACCAAAGTACCTGTTCCAATGATGGAACTGGTGCAAAGTAAACATTTCCATTATAAATGGGAGAAACTGGAAGGAATCTAGGGATAATGGGCACTAAGCAAGTCCAAAATCCAGCAGAACAATTTAACTCTATTTTTTTTTTGCAGTGTTTCAGAAGAAATTTATTATTTTTTTTTTATATATAAAAATATCTATATAGTTAGTGTAGTGCCTAAGTACCTGGTTAGCATTTGACTGCTAACCTGAAGGCTGGTGGTTCAAACCCACCAGCCACTCCTCAGAAGGAAGATTGGGCAATCTACTTCTGTAGAGATACCACTTCAGAAACCCAAGGAGGGGTCTCTATGAGTCAAATCAACTCTATGGCAGTGAGTTTGGTTTGGATTTTGGTTGATAGTTATACAACAAAAGTATTTTTCATAAGCCCAGCTTCTTCTTGTTGTTGTTGTTTGCCATCGAGTCGGCCCCAACTCATAGCGACCCCTCCTTGGGTTTCCGAGGCAGTATCACTACGGAAGTAGGAATGCCCAACCTTCCTTCCGAGGAATGGCTGGTGGGTTTGAACCGCCAGCCATCTGGTTAGCAGGCAAGTGTCTTAGCCACTATGCTACCAGAGCTCCTAAGCCCAGCTTACATGTACCAATATACCTACAAGGCTAAAACTCCATGCTCACTTATTTTTTGAACCTTCTAATGTGCTCCGGTCAGAGCAGTCATTATTACCCAATTAAAATTATATTTTGAATCACGTGGTATCATCTGCAAGCACTACAATCGTTGCTATTGTTTTTCTTGCTACTGGTGTTTTCTGTTTTTGCTTCTTATCAATTTACATGAACTCTTGAGGCTTGAAAATAATTCTCTCTTCTCTGAGACCATCTAGGCAATGGCCCTGACATCCAGATTCTGGGTGTTGCCCATGCTCTCTGGATGCTGGTAGAGGCTTCTCGGCTCCCAGTTTTAGCTTGCCTTCTAGGCCCACTGGGATAGTAATGCTGCTCCCTCAGCTACCCCCTTGGCATGGCAGGCCTCGTTCTTCTGCCACTTGTACATGGTAGCCTTGCACCCTCAGCTTTGGATAGCAGATCTGGCCCTATCCCTCCGTGCGCTTGTAAATGGTAGCCTCACACTCTGGAAGCCAGGCCCCTGCACTTTGAGACCTAGGCAGCTCTGCTTCTCACTCTCCTTGTCTCTTCAGCTTCTACTTCCTATTCCTTGGTGTAGCAAAGAGGCCAGCCTGGCCTTTGTCCTGCTCAGGCAAGTGAGGAAGTACTTTAGCACCACTGATAAGTGCCCGGAAGCACCTCACTTTGCCAGTAAGGTGCTCTGCTCTCTTGCTCTGTGGATCAGCAAGTCTAGCTCTTCCAAGTGACCAGAGGCACACACTCCCCTAGCAAGCCTTCTGCCTGAAGGCACTCGGTTTTCTAGCTCCCTAAGTCGACTTTCATGTTGGTCTCCTGGTTCCTCTGCCGCCATTTCTCTATCTCTGCTTTTCACCATCTGTGCCATCTCCAGTGTTACAGTTCTCCTCACTTCCTTCTGAGCCCTCACCAGAATACTGCCTTTGACACCCATAATTCCACCAATAGTCTCTTCAAGGCAATCTAGGCTTTTACTGATAGGTACCTGTTCTGGTTACCTAGTGGCGCTCTGACAAGAATATACCACAAATGGGATGGCTTTAACAAACAGGACTTTATTGTCTTACAGTTTGGAGGCTTTAAGTCCAAGTTTAAAGTGCCAGGCTCTAGGGGCTGGTTCAAAGCCCCTCGACCTTGGACTTCAGCTCTGCCTCTTGCTCCCAGCCCACTGAAGCTAGAGACAGCTCTTCACTCAGGCAGCTACTGGCTGCTGAGGCTAACAAGCCCAAGGTTGACAAATAAAATGGCAAGTCCCTATGTTACCAAACCACACGCTGGCCATTAATTTAAGTCCATTGAAATTCCCAAGGTCAGCAGAGCATGGCAGGCTGCTGTACAACGACATGGCTACATGCAGGGTTCAAGCGTGCCATAAGCTAGAGACCATTCCCAAAGCTGCTGCTTATATACAGGAAGCAGACCACATCCTTAAAGCAGCTACGCAGCTGCTTGTGGTAGATCCCACCATGGAGTTGATTGTCAGTCTCATCATGGGGAACAACTACCACCTGCCCAGCCACCTCAACCAGGCCCAACCAAGTTGACATACAACTTTACTACCACAATACCTTAAAACTCCTCCAGCATCTTCCATTACCCAATTTCAAAACCACTTCCACATTTGAGGTATCTATTGGAGCAGCACCCCACTCTTGCTACCAAATGTCAGGCTGAGTTCTGTAGAGAAGCAAAACCAATGAAGGTTATACATGTATATATAGAGAGAGATTTATTTCGAGGAAAAGGCTCACATGGTTGAAGATGCTGGCAAGTCCCAAGTCTGTGAGTCAGATATTAGGCTGGAGACTTCTGACTAATGTAGCTGCAGGGGTTAATGAACACAAGATCAGCAGGTCAGACAGCAGGCTACTGGCTCATGGCCTCCAGAGTTTGACAGATCCAATATCAACAGGTAAGACTGCAGGGTGCTGGCTCAAGCCCAAAGAACCAGAGGCCAGACTATGATGAGCCACATGCAGGAACCAGATCAAGAAAATAGCCAGAGAGCTTTGCCAGAACACCCATATATATTGGACGAAGGCCACAGACCAGAGAAAACTCCTTTTCAACTGATTGGCTGCTCATAGAAGATCTCATCATGAGGGGATTACATTATATTAGATCTCATTATGAGGGATGACTACCTCACAACTTCTAAACCACTTTATGTGCCAGCCAAGTTGTCATACAACCTTAACCTTAACCAGGACACTTGTCTTCTTTTGAATTAATCAAAATTATAGTTTTTTTCATATCCTATTTTATCTCTTCTATTGAGTTTTAAGGTTTTCAGTTTTTAGAAGTGTATGACCTCACCCTTCTTCCAAGCCTACCTAGTCTGAAAGCTCCACTGAAACCTGTCCACCATGGGTGACCCTGCTGGTGTTTAAAATATCAGTGGCATGGTATGGTAGTTCAGTTTGTGTGTCAACTTGTCTGGGCCTGGTTGAGTGGCTGAGAAGCTGGATGTAGTATTCCCCATGATGAGACTGGTAATCAACTCCATGGTGGAATCTACTATGGGCAGCTGAGTAGCTTTCTTAGGGAATGTGGTCTGCTTCCTATATATAAGCAGAAGCCTTGGGGAATGCTCTCTAGCATATGGCACACTTGGACCCTGCGTGTAGCTGTGTTGTTGTTCAGCAGCCTGCCATGCTCTGCTGACCATGGGACTTAGAATGGACTTGAATTAATGGCCTGCTGTGTGGTTTGGTAACATTGGGACTGTGCCATTTTATTTATCCACCTTGGGCTTGTCAGCCTCAGCAGCCAGTAGCTGTCTGAGTAAAGAAATCCCTCTAGCTACAGTGGGCCGGGAGCAAGAGGCAGAGCTGAAGCCCAAGGTCAAGGGGCTTTCACACAGCCCCTAGAGCCTGGCACTAGGTAACCAGATAACATGGCTTCCAGCATCACAACAACATGCAAGCCATCCCAGTATGACAAACTGACAGACAAATGGTGGTAAGCTGATAGTTTGATATTTTCAGTTGCCTCATATGTGTGTGAAAGCTGAACAATGAATCAGGAAGACTGCAAAAGAATTGATGCATTTTAATTGTTGTGTTAGTGAAAAATACTGAAGATACCATGGACTGCCAAAAGAATGAACAAATATGTCTTGGAAGAAATACAGCTGGAGTGTTCCTTAGAAGTGAGAATGGCCAAACGTTGTCTCACTTACTTTGGTGGTGTTGTCAGAAGGGACCAGTCCCTGGAGAAGGACATCATGCTTGGTGAAGTGGAGGGTCAGCAAAAAAGAGGAAGACTCTCTATGAGATGGATTGACACAGTGGCTACGATAATAGGCTTAAGGGTAGCGAAGATTATGAGGATGGTACAGAACTGAGCAGTGCTTCATTTTCTTGTACATAGTGTTGCTGTGAGTTGAAGCCGACTCCACCTAATAACAACAAAAGTGTTGGCTTTTAAAGGAGCTCTGGTGGTGTAGTGGTTAAAGCATTAGGCTGCTAACCTAAAGGTTGGTAGTTCAAATCCACCAGCCACTCCATGGGAAAGAGATGAGGCAGTCTGTTTCATAAAGATTTGCAGTCTTGGAAAACTAATGGACAGTTCTACTCTGTCCTGAAGGGTTTCTATGAATCGGAATTGATTTGATGGCAGTGGGTTTGGTTTGGTTTATTGGCTTTTAAGTTATGAATTTTGGTTTTATTTATTTTTAGGGCCATCTCAAGAGATTACAAAACATATCCTTAATTAATATATTCTGACTTGACTTAATATTATATACCTTCATACAATGTAAGGATTATAAAATCATATTTCTGTTTTACCCACTTTCAATCTATTGTACTCTTGTCAAGTATTTCACTCCTATATATGATACAGACCATACAACATACAATTATCACTCACTTTTTAGCAGATTTATTGAGGTTTACTTTTGTTGTTTCTGAATGCTGTTGAGATGGTTCCGACTCACAGCAGCCCTGAGCACAACAGAACAAAACACTGCCGGGTCCCACACCAGCCTCACAGTCTTTGTTTGCTTTGTGTTTCACTTTACATACCATAAATGCAGACATTTTAATTATTTCCAATTATTATTCAATTATTTTAAATAAATTTACATAGTTGTGCAACTATTGCCATAATACAGTTTTTTGAATGTTTCTACTGCCCTAAAAATATCCCTTCTGCCCATTTGAAGTCATTCATCATTGCCCCTTTCCCCACCTCAGGCAGCCACTAATATACTTTATGTGTCTATATTTTTGTCTTTTCTGGATATTTCATGTAATTGGAATTATACAATATGTAGTCTTTGGCTTCTGTCTTCTTTCACTTAGCATAATGTTTTTGAGATTCATCCATGTTGTAGCTTGTATCATTGGTTAGTTCTTTTTTTTTTTTTTAATTGAGTAATATCTGATTGGATAAATATATTGCATTTTGTTTATCCCTTCACTAGTTGATGGGTGCTTGGTTGTTCCTACTTTTTGGCTATTATAAGTAAGGATGGTATGAGCATTCCTGCATAAATCCTCATGTGGTCATATATTTGTTATTTCTCTTGGATAAATACCCATAGGAGTGGAATTGTGGAATTGTTGGGATGTATAATAAATGTGTGTTCTGCTTTTTAAGAAACTGCCAAACTGTTTTATAAAATGGCTAAAATATTTTACACTCCTACTAGCAATGAATGATAACTTTTTAAAAAAGTGTCAAAACATGAGGGATATCTGACTTCCTCTAACTTCACAAGGGAGGAGGAGGATCAAGATCAACATCAACAGCCCAAGGCTAATTCCTATGAGGCAGAGGTCAGACATGTCTCCACCCTCTAACCCTTTCACCAATTCTGACACCAACCCTGCCTCCCATCGCACTCTTTACATCTCTTCTGGGTTCCATAATTCATTCCAATTGCCACGACAGAACTCTCACACAATGCTCACGACTCATGGGGTTTGTAAGGGAAATAGCAGGTTACAGCTCAGGATCCGGAATGTTCAGGATATAGTTCTTTGATCAGGACAGCCTTCCTTCAGCCTTGGGCACAAAGGCAGGTCTCTTTCTGGTCTTGGTCTTTGAGCTCCATTGCCCCTCAGCGTCTGCCCTGCTTGGACAAGTGTTAGAAAGCTCTTTTAGTTCTGCCAGTCAGTACCTAGAAGCACCCCACTCTGTCAGTAAGCTTTCTCTCTCCTTGGGTCAGTGAGCCTAGCTCCACGGATAAATGCCCAGAGGCACCTAACTCCCAGAGGCACCTAACTCCGTCAGCAAGTCTCCTACCTGAAGGCACTCAGTCTTCTCACTCCATTGGCTGGGAAGCTCAATGCTCTGTCTCCTGCAGGTCTCTTGGTTCTGCTGTCTCCGCTTCCCTGCCACTGCCCTGGTGTCACAGAGTTCTGTTTCTGGATCGAGGAGGGTACTCCTAGTTTTTCTTTTTTGATGATAGTGACATCCACTTTTTTGCCTCTAGAATGTCTTATTTTAAGCTTAGCAAGATGGCAAAACTGACCAATCCCCACTTTAGGGTTCCATACATGTTATATGGGAGCTCTGGTGGCATAGTGCCTAAGGCACTTGACTGCTAACCAGAAGGCTGCGGTTCAGACCCACCAGCCACTCCTCAGAAGGAAGATGGGGCAATCTACTTCCAAAGTGAGACCGCCACAGAAACCCAAGGAGGGGTTGCTATGAGTTGGATCCAACTAGACAGCAGTGCATTGTTTGTGTTACATCTTATATGCAAAATTTTACTTACATGTGATATTAATGATATTGCTCAATAATTCCCACATTCTGTTGGATCACTTTTCTTTGGAATGGGCACAAATATTGATCTCTTACAGTCAATTGACCAGGTAGCTGGCTTCCAAATTTCTTGACATAAAAAAATTATCCCCTCCAGCACTGTGTGCATTTGTTGACACATTTCAATGGGTGTTCAGTCACTTCCAGAAGCCTTTTTTTTTTTTTTTTTTCCCTTTCCTTCAGTACAGCTGGGACTTCTTTGTTCAATGCCATTGCTTCTGGATTATATGCTACCTCCTGAAATAGTCGAACAGCAACTAATTCTTTTTGGTACAGTGACTATATTCCTTCAATCTTCTTCTGATGCTTCCTGCATCATTCAATATTCTGCCCATTGTTGTTGTTGTTGTTAAGTGCCGTCGCGTCGTTTCCGACTCATAGCGACCCCATGCACAGCAGAACGAAACACTGCCCGATCCCGCGCCAGCCCCACAATCCCTGCTATACTCGAGCCCATCATCGCAGCCACTGTATCAATCCATCTCCCTGAAGGCCTCCCCCTCTTTCGTCGACCCTCCACCCTACCAAGCATGACATCCTTCTCCAGGGAATGGTCCCTTCTGACAACATGACCAAAATAGGTGAGATGAAGTCTGGCCATTCTTGCTTCCAAGGAGCATTCTGGCTGCACTTCCTCCAGGACAGATCTGTTAGTTCTTTTAGCAGTCCACGGTACTTTTAGCATTCTTTGCCAGCACCACAACTCAAAAGCATCAACTCTTCTTCGGTCTTCCCTATTCATTGTCCAGCTCTCACATGCATACCAGGCGATTGGAAATATCATGGCTTGTGTCAGGCGCACCTTAGTCCTCAAGGAGATATCCTTGCTCCTCAGCACTTGAAACAGTTCCTTCGCAGTTGACTTCCCCAATGCTACACGTCGTCTAATGTCCTGACTGCTGCTTCCGTTGGCATCGATTGTAGAACCAAGCAACGTGAATTCCTTGACAACCTCAATCTTCTCTCCATTTATTGTGATGCTGCTCATTGGTCCAGTTGTGAGGATTTTTGTTTTCTTTATATTGAGACGTAATCCATACTGCAGACTGTATTCTTCAACCTTCATCAGTAGGTGCCTTAAGTCATCCTCACTTTCAGCAAGCAAAGTTGTATCATCTGCATATCTCAGGTTGTTCATGATTCTTCCTCCAATCCTGATACCACGTTTTTCTTCATATAGTCCAGCTTCTTGGATTATTTGCTCAGCATATAGATTGAATAAGTGTGGAGAAAGAATACAACCCTGACGCACTACCTTCTTGATTTTAAACCATGTAGTGTCCCCTTGTTCTGTTCAAACGACAGCCTCCTGGTCAAGGTACAGATTCCTCATGAGTACAATCCCATTCTTATTCTGCCCATAGAATCCTTCAATATTGCAACTCAAGGCTTAAATTTTTTATTCAGTTCTTTCAGCTTGAGCAATGCCAAGTATGTTCTTCTCTTTTGGTTATCTAACTCTAAGTCTTTGCACATTTCGTTATAATACATTACTTTGTCTTCTTCAGCCACAGTTTGAAATCTTCTGTTCGGCTCTTTTATTTCATCTTTTTTTCCATTTGCTTTAGCTACTTTACATTTAAGAGCAAGTTCCAGAGTCTCTTCTGACAGCCATTTTGGTCTTTTCTTCCTTGCCTGTCTTTTTAATGAAAGTTTGCTTTCCTCATGTTCTTGATGTCATCCCACAACTCGTCTGGTCTTCAGTCATTGGTGTCCAGTGTGTCAAATCTATTCTTCAGATGGTCTCCAAATTCAGATGGAATATAATCAAGGTCGTATTTTGGCCCTCATGGACTTGTCTCAATTTTCTTCAGCTTCAACTTGAACTTTCATATGAGTAATTGATGGTCCTGATGTTGTTTTGACTGATGATATTGAGCTTCTCTTTCTACAGACATAGTTGGTCTGACTCCCATGTGTTTCATCTGATGAGGTCCACGTGTATAGCCACTGTTTATGTTCTTGAAAAAAATATATTTGCAATGAATAAGTCATCAGTCTTGTGAAATTCTATCTTGTGATCTCTGGCATTATTTCTATCACCAAGGCCATGTTTTCCAAGTAGTGATGATGATTCTTTGTTTCCAACTTTCACATTCCAATCACCAATAATTATCAATACATCTTGATGCACGGTTGGTCAATTTCAGACTGCAGAAGTTGGTAAAAATCTTCAATTTCTTCATCTTTGGCTTTAGTGGTTGGTGCGTAAATTTGAATAATAGTAGTATTAACTAGTCTTCTTGAAGGCATATGGATATTACCCTATCACTGACAGCATTGTCCTTCAGCAGAGATCTTGAAATATTTTTTTTTGATGATGAATGTGACACTGTTCTTCTTCAACTTGTCATTCTTGGCATAACAGGCCATATGATTGTCTGATTCAAAATACCCAATACCAGTCCATTTCAGCTCACTAATGCCTAGGATAAGGAGCTTTGGTGACCTGGTGGGTAAGACATTTAGCTGCTAAACAGAAGGTCAGCATTCCAAACCCACCAGCTGCTCCATGGAAGGAAGATTAGACAATCTATTTCTGTAACGATTTACAGCCTTGGAAACCCAGTGGGGTTGCTAGGAGTTGGAATCAACTCAATGGCAGTAGGAATGCCCAGGATACCAATCTTTATGTGTTCCATTTCATTTTTAACAACTTCTAATTTTCCTAGATTCATACATTGTACATTCCAAGTTCTGATTGTTACTGAACATTTGTAGCTGTTTCTTCCTATTTGAGTCATCTCCCATCAATAAATGGAGGTCTCAAAAGCTTTACTCCATCCATATCATTAAAGTCCACTCTACTTTGAGGAGGCAACTCTTCCCCAGTCGTAATTTGAGTGTCTCACAACCTGAGGGGCTCTCTTCTGGTATATATTAGACAATATTCCGTGACTATTTCTAATGTTTTCCAGTAATAGATAAGACAGTATTTCACTGCTAGTCATAAGAGTTTCAATGACCAGTTTTTCAGAAGTCTGTCAGTTTGTTGTACTGTGTTGTACTATGGTGTGTTGCTGTGAGACTGGAGGCTATGCCACAGGTATTTCAAATACCAGCGGAGTCACCCATGGTGAACAGGTTTCAGAGGAGCTTCCAGACTAAAACAGACTGGGAAGAACAGGGCCACCCACTTCTGAAAACATTGTGAATAGCAATGAAGACTATGGTGAGAAGGGCTATATTAAGCAATTTGCTGCCCTGCAAGAAATCAGAGAAGAGGAAAAAATAGTCTTATATTTACTCACATATTTGCTTTTATGGTGCTCTTTGTTCCTTCCTATAGACCTGAGTTTCTATCTGGTACCACTCCCCTTTAGCTTGAACATCTTCTTTTAGCATTTTTTGGTGTGCAAGACTGCCAACAATGACTTATCGCCATTTTTGTTTACTAGAAAATATCTCCATTTTGCTTTTATTTTTGAAGGGTAATTTCACCGAGTATAGAATGCAAAAGAATTGATGCATTTGAATTATGGTGTTGGTGAAGAATACAGAAAATACCATGGACTGCCCAAAGAAAGAACAAATCTCTCTTGAAGAAGTACAGCTGGAATGCTCCTTAGAACTGAGAATGGCCAGACTTCATCTCATGTACTTTGGTCACGTTGTAAGAAAGGACCAGTCCCTGGAGAAGGACATCATGCTTGGTAAAGTAGAGGGTAAGCAACAAGGGGGAGGACCCTCAATGACATGGATTGACACAGTGGCTGTGATGATGGGCTCAAGCATAGCAAGTATTGTGAGGCCAGCCCAGGACTGAGCAGTGTTTTGTTCTGTTGTACATAGGGTTGGTATGAGTCGGAGCCAACTTGATGGCACCTAACAACAACGTAGAATGCTAGGTTGATAATTTTGGTTTCATTAAGCCCTAGAAAGATTCTTTCCATTGTTTTGTGACTTACACTGTTTCTAATAAAAAGTCTGACATCCTTCTTATTGCTGTCACTGTATATATTACTATACTTTTAAACAAATAATAGGTGCCTTCTATGTTTGTTTGCCAACAACTCTATAAAAATCCAAGGAGGTATTTTTATAGATGTACGATCCTGATTGGTTTTTTTTTTTTTTTTTTTTGCAGCAAGTTATGAAAAATAAAAACAACAAAAATTGGCATAGTGATGCTTACAAAAATACCTTCCAAGAGGAGAAAGTAGTTGGCAAACAAGCATAGAAAGTGCATGTTAGTTCCATAAAAAGTACAGTAATGCAATTTTTTTCTGGAAACTTTTAAAAATATTTCTCTCAATCTTTAGTTTTCATCAATATTACTACAATGCATCTATTTGTGTGTGTGTTTTTTGTAGTGTTTATACTGCACCCTCCTTTCTTTCTAGAATTCCAATTACATGTCTGTAAAATGCATGCTATGCATGCTATTACACCACAGTACACTGATGTTCTATTCATTTTTTTTCAATCTATTTTTCTCTCTGCTTCAGTTTCAATTTACTTCTACCTGTCTTCAAGTTCACTGATCCTTTCTTCTGCATTGTCAAATACAAAACAAAAAAATAAACAAACTCACTGCCATGGAGTTGATTACAACTCATGATGACCCCCACTGAGTTTCCAAGGTGGTAAACCTATACGGAAGCAGATTGCCACATCTCCCTTCCACAGAGCGGCTGGTGGGTTTGAAACACCAACCTTCTGGTTAGCAGTCAAATGCCTTAGGCACTGCACTACCAGAGCTCCTTCTATTGTCAAATATAGGTAGTCCCCAGTTTATGATAGGGTTCCATTCTGATGACTCCACTGTAAGCTGGTTCTGATATAAGCAAAATACCTCTCTCTTTTTTTAAAAAAAAAATCATTATTATTGCCTTTTAATATCAATATCTTTATAAATCTGATCTTCATTACAAATAAACTTACAGACATATTTGAATACATACATATATATACATAAAAAATACACAAATTATAAAAATTTACTCCAATGATGAAAAGAGTTGGACAAAGTTGGTGTTTTGTCTGTTATGGTAATAATTCCACTTGTGGAAGGTTCTGGATTATCCCTGGGAATTGAAATAGTGTTTGTAGTCAGAAAATTAGTGAGAGTTGTCTGTATGGTCCTTTTTTTTTTTCCTTCATATATTTTGTGATAACATCCCACTGTTTCCTGGTTCTGTCTATTGACTTTAGCAAAGCAATTAGCCTTTGAGTCCATGTTTTCAAGCAATTGAAGAAACCCCTGATTTAGTTTTGAAAAACTTAAGCTAATTCTTTCACTATAAATTTTTTTGACAATTTCTCTCCTTCCTCTTCATCATTATTTCTTCTTCAGCATTTCTTTACTCTTCAAAATCCATTAAGTCCTGATCTGTCAATTCCCCATTTTCATGATCTATAAGCTGTTCGACATCAGCAATATCAAGTTCTAAATTCAGTGTTCTTGTCATATAGAAGACTTTTTATTGGTCTCTTCCATTATGTTATCCTCACCAAATACTTAGAGCATGTTCATATAACTCTGCAATTTTTCCAAAGCCCCTGCATCCATTTTTTTCATAACCTCCTCCCAGGAAGATGAAATGTTCCAGATACACTGAAGAATATTATAATTCTTCCAGAAATTGAGTAATATTACCATACCCCATCAGTTGCAACTATTTGCCTGAGCAAACATAGTCCATAGGTGGTATGCCTTGAAAGTGGAGATACATAGGCAGAATCACTGCTCTCGTATTGGGAGGTAGATGCACCACTTTCACATCTTGATTTACATCATCTACCTGAAGAGGCGGTCCTGGGTATGATCAAGTAGCAGCAGAATGTTGAAAAGAATGCTCTTTTTAAGGCAGTTGGTGGGGCTTCTAGTATGAAGCAATTTAAAAAACAGTCTTTGAATAACACAATTGTCATCCAGGCCTTGGAGTTACTTCTGTAGTAGACTGGCAGTTTATTTTTGTCAATGTTTTTGACTGCTAAGGGGGTTTCAGAACAGTCAACTAGAAAAAGTTTTAATTTAATTGCAGCAGCATTTCCTTTAAGCAAGTGTGACTGTCTTTCAGTGCCTTGAAACTAGGCATCAACTTCACCTCTTTGTGAGAATGATAGCATCAGCAAATTACTTGATGTGACATTGTCAGTAGTACTTATTACTAATGATAAGACACAAAAACAAAGACAAACATAAAACAGACAAGTTGTAAGTACATTCACTGTAACCCAACTATGTCATAAGTTGGGAACTACTTGTATACTGTTTATCCAATGAGTTTTTCATTTCTAACATTTTAGTTTTTCATTTCCAGAATTGACATTTGATTTTTTTTTTTTTAGAATTTCTAATTATAACCTGAGATATTCCATCTCTTCACCCATCATACATATCCTTCCTACAAATTCCTTTATACACACACATACATATATTCTTCACTAATTCCAAGAACTGGGACACGTATGCTTCTATTGATTTTGTTTTCTCTTGAATATAGGTCGCATTTCCCTCTTGCATATCATTTGATTTTATTATATTCTTGAAAGCATGTAGTATGAAAAAGCAATTGAGATTTGAAGTGTAATTTTAATTTTTTGTTGTTTTACTTATTTCCTAGAAAGGCTAAACCCTTGCTGTCTGGTGGTTAGAGTAAAATCATTTTCTATTTCTCTTACAGTATAATTTAGCTGGGCTTGGAAAACAACTTTAATTAGATTGCATTTACTGTAATTAGCCCAACCATCAACATATTTTACCTTTTTTTATCTTGCCATTGTTTGAGCTAGGAGGAGGTTGGCTGCAGTTTCAGATATTTTTCATTCACTCTTAGATCCAACTATTTCATAATTCTGCAATCCATCCACTGAGAATGCACGACACTATGCAATTTTTCTCTGTTTGTCTCCCTTCCTCTACTATTGCTTTTCAGAAAAACTTGGATGGGACAAGAGGGGAGGCTGAATTGCTGGACCAAATGACCTTTTCCTATGTTTGAGCTTGTCCAGAGTCATATTGATCTTACTGGGCTGAGTGACTTGTCCTTGCATTAAAGATTCTCCCATACTACAGTTTGATCTGCCATCTTACACTCTGGCCTAAGGCAGAGCTGATTTCCCCTTGTCCCTGCAAAGTCTTTCCATATATGGCTGATTTTCTTCTGTCCACTCATACACAGAACAGAATCTCCCCAAGGTGTGGAAGTTGCCACAACAAAGTTACAGTGGGGAACACAGATGGGGAGTTCCCAAAATCACCTTGAGGCTTGATAATTCGCCAGAAGAACTCACAGAACTCACTGAAAGGTGTTATACTCACAGTGACAGTTTATTACCAGGGAAGGATACAGATTAAATCAGCCAAGAGAAGAGGTGCACAGGAGAGAGTGTACGAGAGCTCCAAACACAGAGCTTCCAGATGTTCTTTCCCCACGGAGTCATGGGCAGCATTAACTTTTCTCAGCAATTATGTGTGACAATATGCATGGAGTATTGGCAACCAGGGAAGACGCACCTGAGTTTTGGTACTCAGAAATTTTACTGGGGCTCCATGGTCAACTCCCCACATGACTTACCTTAATCTCCAGCTCCTTCAGAAGTTGAGCTGCTACTGCATGATCCAAAGACCCCCTCCCTAAATCACATTGTTAGACTGTCTGGCCAGTCCCCATTCTAAAGAAAGATGTTGCTATCAGGCATGGCATTCCAAGGGCTTTAAGATTACCTCCCAGAAGGTGAGGGCAAAGACCAAATCTCTCTTCGGGAAATAACTTCTTTACTCTACAGTCTCAGTCTCATATGGAAGGCTAAGACTACAGCCTTCTCTGTCTCCCAGAACACTGGTAGCAGAGCCATTAAGGCATGTGATAGCCTCCTCCTCTGCTTACTCACACATTCAAATGGGATATGGGGGGTTTTATATGTGTGTGTGTGTGTGTGTGTGCCTTAGCTATCTACGAAGTCACTTCTTTTGAAATGTGACTATATTAGTGATTGAATGCAAAAGTGACATATACTATTTTAGAGGAATGAGATAAAATAGATTATAGAGTTTTTGGTGGATGCAGAGTACCAAGAGTTTGACTATATATTATTTTTTCTTTAAAAGGAAAAAAAAGGGAATATTCCACGTGTTCTACAACAAAGAAAATGAGTCAGTGAACTTACTAGTTTCAACAATCAATGTAAAATTCTATTATCTCCCATAATGAAAAGTTGACTTTCACTAATTTACTTTAAATGGTCCATACTTCAATTTAGATGCTTGTTTTATTATAAATGTTATAATTATAAATGAACAAATGACAAGATACCATAAAAATTTTAAAGATTAGAAAACAAATATTACAATAAATTATAATATTTTATTTTAGATAGATCTTTCATCTCTAACATGTTACAATTAAAACTATTTCTTTCTATTCTTTGTTCTTATAAATTCTTCAATGATTTCATTATCATTAAACTACCAAACAGTATCTACTTCATACATAAAAAGGATAATGAATCAAGTCTTCCTTGAATCATTATTGTACACTGAGTTTTTATGTGTGTGTGTGTGTGTCCCTTTTTTTTCCTTTTAAAGAAAAAATAATATATAGTCTTTTTTTTTTTTTTTGTAGTGTTTCCTCCCCTCCCTTGAGGTGTTTTTAGGGATAAAAATGAGCAGTCTGTTGTACAGTTTGTATTCATTAAAGTTAGGAATATGTGTAATTTCAACTTTGGAAAATACACTTTGTATTTTATCTGTTATTACGGAATGATATATGCATACCAAACAAACCAAACTCAGTATCGTCGAGTTGAACCTGACTCATAGCGACCCCTCCTTGGGTTTCTGAGGCAGTATCACTACAGAAATAGATTGCCCACCCTTTCTTCTGAGGAGTGGCTGGTGGGTTTGAACCTCCACCCTTCTGGTTAGCAGTCAAACGCCTTAGGCACTAAACATGAGTAAAATTTATCTTTCCTGAATCTGTAAACTTAGTTCTCATGTAAGGATGAAATTGTCACATCCTCCACAAAGGTTTGTATTTAAGTCATCAAGATAAGCCTGCACTAATTTCTTGGATGAATGCATTCTTCATGAGGTATATTCACATTGTTTAAGTAGAAAAATCTATTTGAAAGAATTTCATACACTTTTGCCCTTCTTTTCATGCAAGATTCAAGTGTGTCAATGATGGTGTAGCATGTGGTTATACGAAATTGGTATCTGGCACTGAATACTTCTGGGGCACGTCTGGCATTTATTTGTTTCTTCCTAGGGCTTCTACAATGGTAAAGTGCTTAATAATCAATATTGGCAGTATTTACTTTGTTGTGTTTTCAAAATTTTCCCTATTATGTAAATACCCTGTTAATTATTGGAGAGATCTGTACATGTCTTTAAGTTTACTTCTGGATTTTGCAGAGCTTGATTTGTCCAATGAAAATGCTGCAATATATTATTCCACACAACTAATATAAATACATACTCTAGTGTTTACAGGAGCTCTGGTGATGTAGTGTCTAAGGCACTTGACTGCTAACCAGAAGGTTGGCGGTTCAAACCCACCAGCCATTCCTGGGAAGGAAAGTTGGCCAATCTACTTCCGTAGCGATACTGCCTCAGAAAGCCAAGGAGGGGTTGCTATGAGTCAGAGACAACTTGACAGCACATAACAACAACAAGAACTAGCGTTTACAGTTCGTTGGTGATGTTTCAACTTCTCCTTTTAATGTTTAGTGTTCAGCAATATTTTCTAAAGCATCTAGAATTTGAATGTACCATTCCAGTATTGTACTCATTATGACAACATGTGCTTCCCAACATATATTAAAAAGGCATTTTAATTTTGATCATTTTCTAAGTATGTTTCAAGAACTAACCATTGGTGATTAGAGGCAACAAAAAATGTGTAGAGTAACTGAACAGTAGAAAAAAAGTCATCTTCTGGACAACAGTCTACTGTGCTGTCTACGAGATTAAGTGAGTGCACACATATGGTATGAAAATGGTTAATTTCTGTTGTGTGCCTTTATCACATCTTGACATATTGGCAGCAACTATAATAAATACTGGTAGCAAAGAAAACAAGAGCATGGGTGCGTAGCACATGCAGATGTGATTTGAAGCATCCTTGAAATTGGGTAATAATAGCTACTCTGACCAGAGCACATTAGAAGGTTCAAAAAGTAAATCAGCATAGAGTTTTAGCCTTGTAGGTAGAGTGACACATGTCAACTGGGCTTATGAAAAATAGTTTTATTGTTATAACTAACTACTGGGTTATTTTTATTTAAAAAATAATAAATTTCTGCTGAAACTGCACAGAAATTTTATAGACAATTATTTTGATGTCACTTCCTCTGACAGTGTCACTTGGTGTGGTTGGCATCCCCTGCAGTGCCCTAATCATGATGCTGCTCCTGGGAGGGCTGTGGAGCCTCTGCTGCTGTAGGCAGACCTGCCGTCAAGAGGGAAAGTAGGTCGGAGGCACCAAGAAGCCGAGCAGCCCAGGACTGCAGGTCTCTTCATCCAAGTCCTCCTGGGTCAGGTGCAGAAATAGGGGAAGGAAGGCCTGAGAAGATTTGGAGTCAGACTGATCTAAGCTTAAACATTAGGGCAGTCTGATCCCCAGTCTACTTCAAACTCTGTGCTTTTGAGCATGGGCCTCACACTGCCTGAGCCTTATTTTTTCTTCTCCTGAGCATGGAGTGTTGAGTGAGAAGGCTGGAAATCAGTGTCTGTCGGGCTCCAGGCATATGCCCCCAGCACATTGCAGTTTTACATAGGAAGAACTGTGGCCCAAAGATATGAAGCAAGTTGACCAAGATCAGACAGCTGGTAAAGGGGAAAGCCAGGATGGGTTTAAAATGTGATTCCACCAACAGCCAAGCAAAGAATACCAGAAAGATGTTTACTTGTATTTTATTGGCTATGCAAGAGCAATTGATTGTATGGATCATAACAAATTGTGGATAAAATTGAGAAGAATGGGAATTCTAGAACACTTAATTGTACTCAAGAGGAACCTGTACATAGACCAGGAGGCTGTCATTCAAACAGAACAAGGGGACACTGTATGATTTAAAATCAAGAAGGGAGTGCATATCCTTTCACCATACTTATTCAGTCAGTATGCTGAGCAAATAATCCAAGAAGCTGGACTATATGAAGAAGAAGGTGGCATCAGGATTGGAGAAAGAATCATTAACAACCTGTGATATGCTGACGACACAACTTTGCTTGCTGAAAGTGAGGATGACTTGAAGCGCTTATGATGAAGATTGAAGAATACAGTCTATGGATTACATCTCAATATAAAGAAAACAAAAATCCTCACAACTGGACCTATGATCAGAATCACGATAAATGGAGAAAAGATTGAAGTTGTCAAAGGCTTCACATTGCTTGGTTCTACAATCAACGCCAATGGAAGCAGGAGTCAGGACATCAGATGACGTATAGCACTGGGCAAGTTGGCTGCAAAGGACCTCTTTCAAGTGCTGAAGAGCAAAAATGTCTCCTTGAGGACTAAGGTGAGCCTGACACAAGCCATGATATTTTCAATAGCCTCATATGTGTGTGAGAGCTGGACAATGAATAAGGAAGACCAAAAAAGAAGATGCTTTTGAGTTGTGGTGCTGGTGAAGAATGCTGAAAGGACCATGGACTGCTAAAAAGAACTACCAAATCTGTCCTGGAAGAAGTGCAGCTGGAATGCTCCTTGGAAGCGAGAATGGCCAGACTTTGTCTCACCTACTTTGGTCATGTTGTCAGAAGGGACCATTCCCTGGAGAAGGATGTCATGCTTGGTAAGGTGGAGGGTCAATGAAAGAGGGGAAGGCCCTCAACGAGATGGATTGACACAGTGGCTGCGATGATGGGCTCAAGTATAGCAAGGATCATGGAGCTGGCGTGGGACTGGGCAGTGTTTTGTTCTGTTGTGCATAGGGTTGCTATGAGTTGGAAATGACTCGATGGCACTTAACAGCAACAGCCAAACCCTTCCCAGTCATTTCCACTATACCATGGCATGAAAGCAGACATTCAGCAGATATTTACTCAATACCTACTACATGCCAGACAATATTGTAGGACATGGAGATGCAACAATGAACAGAGTAAGCCAGTATCCTTAGAAAGCTGACATTCCAGTGGGGAAAAGGGGTGTTTCAATATGTAACCCAGAGAACACATGTTATGATGTCAGGTGTGTGAAAAAGGCAAGCTGCCAATGCATATAAGCATACTGTGAGCGTGTGTGCTACATGCACAAAGCCTCATGGGGTGTGGTTGCAGCCTCATGACTCCTGAAACATGTGTACAGAGGGAGGCCAGCCTTGGGTATTGTCTCAAGGATGGTATTCAGCTAAACAAGCTTGAGGTCACAGGGGACAGGAAACTGATTCCTCTCTTCTTTCCAGGACAGCTCCCTCATGGGGTCCCTTCCTCAACTTCCTAATTCTAACACCCTAGGATCTCACCCCTGATCTGCTGCTCACTCACCAAGTGACATTGAGTGACTCCTTGCCCCTCTCTGAGCCTCAATCTCCTCACCTGAGCAAGGCTATGAGGAGAAGCAGCTGCCGCCCATGTGCAAGGAAGGCACTGAGGCTCTGGAGGGAGGTGACTGGCCTCATCCCCAGCACAAGGTGCCACACTGGGATCAAGACATTAGAAGCCAAGTGTCTTAGTTATCTAGTGCTGCTGTGGTAGAAACACCACAAGTATTTCTACTTTGTTTGCTTTAACAGACAGAAATTTATTTTCTCACAATTTAGGAGGCTAGAGGATTGAATTCTGAACGATGGCTCTAGGGGAAGGCTTTCTTTGTCCACTCTGGGGAAGGTCCTTGTCTCTTTTCAGCTTCTATTCCTTGGCTCCTTGATGATTTTCATGTGACATAGCATCTGTTGGTAGTTGCCTTCAAGTTAGTTCCAACTCATAGTGACCCTATGTACAAGAGAGTGACACACTGCCCGGTCCTCAGACTCATTGCAGTGCTTGAGACATCGTTGCAGCCACTGTGTCAGTCCATCTTGTTGAGGACCTTCCCCTTTCTCACTGACCCTCTATTTACCAAGCATGATATCATTCTCCAGAGACTGGGCCCTTCTGACAACATGACCAAAGTAGTGAGACTAAGTCTGGCCGTTCTCACTTCCAAAGAAAATTCCAGCTGTACTTCTTCCAGGACAGATTTCTTCATTCTTCTGGCAGTCCATGATATTTTTAGTATTCTTTGCCAACACCACAATTCAAAGGTATCAACTCTCCTTCAGTTTCCCTTATTCATTGTCCAGCTTTCACATGCATATGAGGCGATTGAAAATACCATGGCTTGAGTCAGGGGTACTTTAGTCTTCAAAGTGACATCTTGGCTCTTTAACACTGTAAAGAGGTCCTTTGCAGATTTACCTAATGCAATTGGTCATTTGATTTCTTGGCTGCTGCTTCCATGGGCATTGAAAAAATGTGTGAAAAAAGTGTGACAAGGCACATTCCATTGGCATGGCATCTGTCTTACCCCTTTTTTGCTTGGTTGCTTGGCTGTTTGCTCAATGTATTCTTTTCATGTCTCAAACGAGATTGCCTTAAGACACACTCTACACTAAGACTGCCTCACTCCATTCCCCAATGGGGTTATAGCCACGGGAATAAGCCATTGCTGTCAAGTCGATCCCAACTCATAATGACCCCATAGGACAGAGTAGAATGGCCCCATAGGGTTTCCAAGGCTATGATCTTTATGGGAGCAGATCTCCAGATTTTTCTCCCATGGAGCTACTGGGTGGGTTTGAACCTCCAATCTTCCAGTTAGCAACCAAACATTGCTCTGCCAGCACTCCTTGGAGATCCCATTTAAAAGCAAACGAAACACCAAACCCAGTGCCTCCAAGTCAATTCCAACTCATAGCAACCCTATAGAACAGAGGAGAACCGCCCCATAGGCAATGTCAGATTAACCAACAAGCAAGGTAAGCACAGGCCTACCTGTGCTGATTTACTAATCTGTAGTGAACAGTTTCACATGTTTTTTCACAAACCCATTTGAAATTGTTCACTACAAATCAGTAAGTATGCACAAGTAAACGTGTGTTTACTTTGCTTATTGGATAAACTGCCCCTGCCCATTTCTTTTTTTATTTTTATGGAATCAGACAGCCACATCTTTGTCCCACAGAGCAGCTGGTGGGTTTGAATGTCAACTTTTCAGTTTGTAGTCGAGTGCTTAACCACTTACCAAATCAGTGGGCAGGATTTACAACACATATTTTGGGGCAACATCCATGAGCTCTGGTAGCATAGTACCTAAGGCACTTGACTGCTAACCAGGAGGCTGGTGGTTCAAACCCACCAGCCACTCCTTGGAAGGAAGGTTGGGCAATCTACTTCTGTAGTGATACCGCCTTGGAAACCCAAGGAGGAGGGGTCGCTATGAGTCGGGTCTGACTCGAGGGCACATAACAACAATGCAATCCATAACACCCAAGGAATGTCTGCTGTCAGACCTCACGGGGGCCCTCTGCAGAGAAGAAGGATTTGGAGAAGAGGACCTATCCCCTAAATGTGCCCCACAGATCATGAACCTCAATGCCCTAACGGGGTGAGATTTTGGTGGCATCAGTTCAAACCCACCAGCCACTCTTTGGAAGGAAGGTTGGGCATTCTACTTCTGTAGTAATACTGCCTCGGAAACCCAAGGAGGGGTCGCTATGAGTAGAGTTTGACTCCACGGCAGTGAGTTTGGTTTTTTTGTTTGGAGGAGCAGGTAAGCATATTTTGCATATGGAATAATAATTGTAGTCAAATGGGGTTTCTGTAGTGGATTAAAAATGAAATTCTTTATAGCGTCTCAAATCACTAAACCCCAGAGCAATAACTGGAGGAGTCCCCAAGGTCTCATTTCCTCTGTCCCTCACCTTATCTGGGCTGATAATGCTTCCCTGAGCCCCATGGGGTGTGTGTGGTGGTGGGGAGGGCAGTCAGTTCCTCTTCCTCTGCACTGAGCCCAAGCCCCAGATGTTGGGGAGGGCACACAGGCATGGGGACTGGTGATCTTGTCCCTATGACACCCTCCACACACTCTCTTTCTCTCCCCCCCCCCTCTCTCACACACACACACACACCATATCAGGGCCCAGATGGCCCCAGGCCAGGCCCCTGTGGACTCCAGCCCACGTCAGAGCCCAGGCCCCAGGATGCAGCTGGACCTCACCCGTCAGGGCAGGAGGAAGCGCCTGCATTGCTGGGGCCTAAGGAGTGGTCACTAACTTCCCTGTTGTCTCCTTTGTCAGGAGCTGGGCCGAGACACATTCCTCACAAGACTCCAGCCCCCTAGTAGAGCATGCATGCAACAAACAAATGCTTGTGTGACCCCAAGACTCAGACCAGCAGTCCCACTCAGCTGCTGAGGAAACTGGGGCACAGAGGTAGGTAGGCCCAGCCTTCTCTAGATGACTGGTGTTTTGAGAGCCAGATTGCACCCTCCAATTGAACACACAGGTATGCACACAAACAGACTCACACACACACACAGACAGTCTTACGTGGTTAAGGCAGATCCAGACATACAGAAACACAAAGACCGAATGATACACATGGACATACAGACCCCTGGCACAACACACTTGCTCTCCTTGAGGACTTGATATACATACAGTCTACATCCACAAGACACACACACACAGCCACACAGACATTCCTTACAACACACACAAAGCTCCAGACCCATCCATTGATGCCCCTGCCCTCACTGCCCAGATAATTGTGCCAGAAAATAGAAACACCTGCTCCCCACCCCATCATTACCCAGCAGCCGCAGAGCTGGCTAATTAAGCCTTCACAGGAGCCTGGCATTTTCCTGGCAGCCCTGCTGCCCTTTGCTGCCAGAGCTGCCTCCAGCCCAAGCAGCCTTTGTGATGGGCCCCAAGGGGCACTCAGCCCAGCCGTTCCCCTCTCCCCACTCTCCAAACCTGGAATGACTCCCCACACTCCTGTCCCAAAGGATTCTTCCTGGGCCAATGGCCCACTTATAAGGGTGGCTGGGATGACATCCTCCTGCGAGTTTGAGGCCTGGATCAATAGATCCCTAAAGAATTCCCAGTTGTCTGATCTGAGGACACTTAGGGATTTAAATCAGCTTTGGATATAAGTGGTAGATCCTCTGTGCCTAGTCCAGGGCCTAAATTCAGTCCCTCTGGCTGGTGGGAAAGGAGCTCTGGTGGCGTAGTACCTAAGACATTTGACTGCTAACTAGAAGGTTGGTGGTTTAAACCCACCAGTCACTCCATGGAAGGAAAACTACTTCCACTCCATGGAAGACAATCTACTTCCGAAAAGATTTAACACCTCAGAAACCCAAAGGAGTTCCCTATGAGTTGGAATTGACTTGATGGCAGTGAGTTTGGTTTGGTTTGGCTGGTGGGGGGCCTTAGAGTCCCCTTTTTGAAATCCAGGGCTGTTCCCTAGCCAACATGGACCTCTCTGCTATCCTAGCCTTCAGCTCTTCTTCCAACACACCAAGCCCTGTCTGCCTCAGGGCCTTTCATTTGCTTTTTTCTCTGTCTGCTATATCCCCTCGCCCATTCCAAGGTCTACAACTAACTTCACCAAAGAATTTGTAATTTGGTTCCTGGAAGATAACTTCTCAAACTAAACTCACTTCCCTCAAGTCAATTCTAACTCAAAGCAACCCCCATTGGGTTTCCAATGGCTATAAATCTTTACAAAAGCAGACTGCCTCATCTTTCTTCCATGGAGCAGCTGGTGGGTTGGAACTACTAATCAAACTAGAAGCCAAATGCCTTAACCACTACATCATCAGAGTTCTTTAAAGATAACCTTTCACAACCCACTGCCATTGAGTCCAACTCATAGCGACCCCCATTGGGTTTCCAAGGCAGTAAATCTTTACAGAAGTAGATTGTCCAGTTTTGCTTCCACAGAGTGGCTGGTGGGTTTGAACCACCAACGTTCTGGTTAGCAGTCAAATGCCTTAGGCTCTGTGCTACCAGAGCTCCAAAGATAATCTCTAACCCCTTGCACTTTCCCGAATGAGTGGTGTGTCTTTGTCCTCCAGACCACACCTGAGAGTTTATGCTTATGAATTGACTCTTGGGTGGAGACTGGCAAGGCCAGAAAGACCCACCAGGTGATAACAGCACAACCTCGGGGAGGGGGACTGGAGGTTGAGTTCAACTACACAGGTGATCAACCACCATGTAATAAAATCTGAGTAAAAAATGTGGACACTGACACTTGGTGAGCTTCCTGGTGAGTTGAAGATATTGATGTTTAGGAAGACAGTGCATCCTTTGGCACATGGAAGGTCCACATTGGAGATCCTTCCAGACCTCACCCTATGCCCCATTTGTATCCTTTTTGCTATAATAAAACTGTGTTCATAACCCTTTCCTGAGTTCAATCATTCCAGCAAATGATTAAATCCAGAGGCAGTAGTGGGAACCCCTGATTTTGTAGCCAGCATGTCAGAAGTGAGGGGGACCTAGGGACCCCAAGCTTAATGGCAGACTTGGCAGTCTGGAGGAGTGAGAACTGCCCTAGCTCTGGTGGTTAGGATCAGAGGAAGAAGTACTGCAGTTGCTGCCAGAGCGGATAGTCAAGCTGGCCTCGGAGAAGCTGGACAGACAGGTGCTTTATTCCCTCTCCTAGAGCTTTCCTTGACTCCCTCCGTCTCAGCATTCAGACCTCAGCTCAAATGTCACCTCCTCAAAGGGGCCTGCCCTGATTCACCTAGGTAAAATATCTCCTCCATCTAGGCCCCTAAATTGCTTTTGAAAGCTGGCTGTTTGTTAATGTCACCTGGGGAACCGTTCAATGGCATTCAATGCCAGGCCCTGGGTAGGCTAATTAAGAATCTCTGGGGTGTGAGTCCTGAAGGGTGGCTTGTTTTTAAAGTCCCAGGTGATTCTAATGTGCATCCAGGCTTGAGGGCCCTTGGCCCAGAGATGCCTCAGTGAAAGGAAAGGCTGGAATTTTCAGCCTTGTTGTTGCTGAGCATCTACTATGGAGCAGTCTTTGATGGATGCATGCCTCATGAATCTGCACATATTTATGTGGTGCTTGCCAGGCACTGGTCACTGTTCTAAGGACTTTGGATGTGCATCATTTTCCTAGGGCTGCCGAACATAGTACCGCCAACTGGATGGCTTATAAGAACAGGTATTTGCTGTCTTCCAGTTCAGAAGGTCGGAAGTGCAAGATCAGGGTGTCAGCTGTGTTGACTCCTTCTGAGACTTTGAGGGAGAATCTGTCCCAGGCCTCTCTCCTAGCTTCTGGGAGCTCCAGGCATCCCTTGGCTTGTAGCTGCAGCATTACATGGCATCTGGCATCCTTTCTCAGTCTCTCACTTCTGTGTCTCTTTTATAAGGATTCCAAACAAAAACCAAACCACTGCTGTCGAGTCAGATCCAACTCATAGCGACCCTTCCTTGGGTTTTTGAGGTGCTATCACTACTGAAGTAGATTGCCCTACCTTTCTTCTGAGGAGTGGCTGGTGGGTTTAAACCACCAGCTTCTGGTTAGCAGTCAAATGCCTTAGGCACTATGCCACCAGAGCTCCCTTTCTAAGGATTAGGACCTACATTACTCCAGTATGACCTCATGTGAATCTAATAACATCTTCAAAGACTATTTCCAAACAGGGCCACGTTCATAAATTTAGGGGTTAGGACTTCAACATATCTTTTTGGGGGATACAATTCAATCTATAAAAGCATGGAATAGTTCATTTTATGCTCTAACAGGTCTGTGATGTGGAAATTACAATCATTCTTATTTTACAGATGAGGAAACTGAGGCACAGAGAGAGTAAGTAAGTTGCCCAAAGTCATGCAGGTGATTCTATCTAGGAAACCCTAGAGGTGGTTCTACTCTGTCCAATAGTGTCACTATGAGTTGGAATTGACTCAACTACTCGGTAGAACCGAGAATGTAACTCACGCAGTGTGGCTCCAGAGCCTGGCTCTCAGCCCCAACACTTAGTTGATAATTGCTTTATTTAATGCTCTCTACCATTTTTTTTTTTTTTTTTAACCACTCAATGAAAAAGGAGCTCTGGTAGCATAGTGCCTAAGGCACTTGACTGCTAACCAGAAGGCCGGCAGTTCAAACCCACCAGCCACTCCTTGGGAGGATGATGGGGCAATCTACTTTCGTAGTGATACTGCCTCAGAAACCCAAGGAGGGGTCACTATGAGTCGGGTCCAACTTGACAGCACATAACAACAACAACAACCATTCAATGAAGGAACCATGGAGGTACAGTGGCTAAGTACTTGGCTGTTAATCACAGGTCGGTGGTTCAACCCCACCAGCCATTCCACAGGAGGAAGATGTGGCAATCTGCTTCCATAAAGATGACAGCCTTGGAAATCCTAGAGGTGGTTCTACTCTGTCCAATAGTGTCACTATGAGTTGGAATTGACTCAACAGCAATGAGTTTGGCTTTTAATTTTTTCAGGTAAGAATACCATGGCTCAGAGAGTCAGGAGGTTCAGGTCAGGTTCAGAGTTGGGTTCAAAGCCATGGATTTAAACCCTTGCCAGTCTGACTCTAAGGTATAGGAAGCAGGCCCCTTCATGACCCTTGCCTCCTTATTCTGCCAGCTCCCAGAAGCCAGCCATAACAGTGACAGGGTGGGTGGGAGGACATTGGAACAGGCATGGACCAGCCCACTTGTCACCCATGAATCAGAAATCCTCACAATTGGACTGCTAAGGGGTATCACGATAAATGGAAAAAAGATTGTAGTTGTCAAAGATTTCATATTACTTAGTTCCACAGTCAACACCAGTGGAGGCAACAGTCAAGAAATCAGACTACGTATTGCACTTGGCAAATCTGCTGCAAAAGACCTCTTTAAAGTGTTGAAGAGCAAAGATGTCTCTTTGAAAGACTAAGGTGCATCTAACCCAAGCCAGGGTGTTTTCAATTGCCTCATATGCATATGAAAGCTGGAAAATGAATAAGGAAGACTGAAGAAGAGTTGATGGTGGCATTGTGGTGTTGTAGTGTTGGTAAAGAATACTGAAAGTACCATGGACTGCTAAAAGAATGAACAATCTGTCTGGAAGAAGTGCAGCCGGAATGCTCCTTGGAAGTGAGAATGGTCAGACTTTGTCTCACCTACTTTGGTCATGTTGTAAGAAGGGACCATTGCCTGCAGAAGGATATCATGCTTTATAAAGTGGAGGGTCAATGAAAAAGGGGAAGGCCCTCAATGAGATGGACTGACACAGTGGCTGCAATGATGGGCTCAGGTATAGCAAGGACTGTGAGGCTGGCACATGAGCAGGCAGTGTTTCGTTCTATTGTACATAAGGTCTCTATGAGTTAGAGCTGACTAGACAGCACCTAACAATAACAACAACAGCTGACATGTATATAGCATGTCCACCCCCCATCAATTTGTCACACTGTAATGGCTTGCATGTTGCCATGATGCTGGAAGCTATGCCACTGGTATTCAAATACCAGCAGTTTCACTCATGGTGGACAGGTTTCAGCAAGGCTTCCAGAATGACACAGACTAGGAAGAGAGGCCTGGTGATCTGCTTCTGAAAATCAGCTAACGAAAGCCCTAGGGTCACAACAAATTCATTGTCTGATGTAGAAGATAAAGCCTGAAGTTGGAAGGCAATCGAAAGACACAGTGACTCAAATAATGGACTTGAGCATACCAACAATCATGACGATGCCACAGGACCACTGGGTCCTGTTGTCCATGGAGTAGTCATGCATTGGAGACAACTTGACAGCAATGAACAACAGCATGGCATGACATGGCGGTCACTGTTCTAAGTGCTTGATAGATAGATGGATTGATTGATAGGTTCACTTGACACTTGCAGAAACCCTATGAGGAAACTAGTATTCCTCCCCTCCTCCTTCTTATTTACCTGGGAAGAACAGATATGCAGACAATTAAGTAATTTTCCAGGGTTGCACAGCTGGTCAATGGTGGAGCAGAGATTTGAACTCAGGCAGGCTGCTTCCAGATTCTGTGCTCTCAGTCCCTACATGATACCTCCTCTTGGCTGCCTTGCTTAGTTAAGCTGTTTGAAGCTCACTTTTCTCCTCTGTGAAAGGGGTGCAATGTTCATGCAGAATAGTAGAGGACAAAACAAGAACACAAATGCGTGGAAAGCTCCCCCTGCCCTCCAACAAAAAAGAACCTGTGCATAGTAGGCATTTGATCAAGGAGGCCATGAGCCTAAGCAATTATTCCCAAGCAATGAGCTGAGAGTCACACATAGTACGTAGGGGGCTGATGGAGGGGCAGTTAACCTGCAGTCCCTCTCCCCACCCCCGCCCCCCACAAGAGGCTCCTGGAGCTCCACGTGAGCACCTTTAAATGCCTAGAAACCACCACACAGCGTGACTGCGGATCCACCATTTATGCGTAATTGCTATTGCAGGCGAAAAGCTAGCTGTGTTCTCCAGGGTCGTATTTACAGAACAGGAAACAGTCAGGCAACAGGCGTGATGGAGATGGGGAAAGAGAAGGGCCTGGAAGGGGCGGGGGAAGAAGAGGCCTTGCAGGAGGAGGCCTGGTCCTTGGCTGAACTCTCGATCTGGGTTCTCAGTCCCCTGCTGTTAGTCTTCCCTGCTGCTGCCACCACCAGCACTCCTTGAGAGTGCCAGTGTTTGAGCCTCCAAGCTGCATGTCCCATGAGGATGTGAAATTATGTCCATGGAATTTACAGCCCTGGGATTAAAGGCTTTCTCAGGAGTCTTTGTAACGCTCTCCCTTGTGTGTAACATCACTGAATTCTGCAATGCATCACTGAAGCCATCCTGTCTGGAGGGTGTGAAGGCAACCTTTTCATTTTGAGGCTCCACTGCCTCTCTGGGTGAGCTGACCCTCATAACTGACCATGTGTGTTGTTCTTCACTCCAGGCCTTCACAGTGATCCCATTTAGCCCAGTCTGTTGAGTGACCTGTTAGCTTGTCCAAAGATGCCATGGAAGTTAGGAAAGATGGGCCCTATTTTCTCCTGCCGCCTTGTATGAGCTATCCCTTCTGCCAAGGATGCTTTCTCTAGACAGTCTCCTCCTTTAAGCCTCAGCTTGAGCAGCACTTCTTTCACGAAACCCTCCCCAATTCCCCTCTCACCTCCACCCTTCAAAGCAGCACCTTCCTCAGCTCTGAATACCCTATACAAGCCTTGTCAGATCTTCCAACTATGGTCATTCATGTCTGCTTCCCAAGATCAGCTTTGGGTCCATGCACAAGGAAACTGGTGGAGTAGAGCAGCATTCTCAAAGTGTGAGCCCTGGACCAGCAGCAGCAGCTGAAGTATTTTGCTTAAGTTCCTTTGAGCTGCCATTCCAGCCCCTACACCCTAATGGTTCTTGCTGAGAACCCATGGCTGCCTTTTCCTCCCTCTCTAGCACCTTCTCTCGCTCCTTGTCCCTTCACTCATTTGCTCTGTGCACCCGTATTCTTCTTTGCTTGGGGCCTCCATGCTCTGCCTCTGCTGGCAATATCTCCCTGAGAGCCCACTCCATCCTTGAAGGGATAGCTTCCATGTAAATTAGTTCTCAGACTAAATGACAGTTCCCGGAGAGCCTTTCCTGATCCCAGCTGGGTCAGGGCCTATTAGGCTGTCTCACAGCCTCCTGATCATCTTCTTTATAGCATCCATTGCAATTGTAATTAGATATTTAATGTGATCAGCTTCTTACTTGCTGTCTCTTCTGAGAGATTGCAGGGTCCTGAAGGCAGGGCCATCTTTGTCATATTCACCAGTCTGACTGTGACAGCACAGTAAAATAAACATTTATGGGAAGAACAGTCACCTCTTCCTGGAAACTTCCTCTTGAATCTATGTGTCCTAACTTCCTTATCCTTCTAGAACCAGCTCAAATGTCGCCTCCTCCAGGAAATCTCCCTGTGCTCCCCCAGGACAAGTCACTCTCCCCCTCCCAAATGCCCATAGTCCTCTTAGTCACAATCATTTTCTGCCAGAGAGTAATGAATGGGGGGGGGGGGTCTCCTGCCTCTACAGGCCTATGAGTCTCTGGAGGGCAGAACGAGGATCTGCTTCCTCCGTGGCCCTTACACACTCACATGGGACCAACCAAGGAGACTCTGGTGCAACTTCAGAAGAGCTGACCAGGAGGCAGGACACCTGATGTGGCCCTGGCTCACTGTATGACATCCAGCAATGGCCTCACTGTCCTGATCTGATCTCTAAGGGCCCTCCCAGATCTGACATTCTCCGATTTGCCGCCCTACACTCCAGCTTGACTTGGGGGCTGCTGAGCTCTACCCAGCATGCTTCTCTCTGTGGGTGATAGGCTCAGGTTCCTTGGTTTTGTTTTCCATTTAGAGATCAAGGGAACAGAAATGCTGGACACCAAGCTCACAGGCCAAACAAAACAAAGCAAACGTATCAAGATGGAGGGACTTTTATTAACTTAACAGCTGGCACCAGAGCTCCTCATAGGAGGAAATGTAACATTCCTTGGAAAAAAATATTTTGACAAGTGCTGGGGAGCAAGGTAAGAACTTATAGGCTTGGTGCCAAAGCCTCAGAGTAAGGGAGGATGCTGTCCTTTGTGAGGGAGAAGACACTGGAACTTCCAGGGCAGCCAGGAGAGCAGGGGCTGAGGCACGAGGAAATAACAGCAGTTATTTATTAATACCTTGTTCTGCACTAAGGAATGTGAACACTCTGTACTTACCACATTGCAGCAATCAAGGTACTTGATTACAATAAAGAAAGGGGAAAGATACAAACAACAGAAAGAACAAAAAAGAAGAGAAAAACGTGCCTCCTCTGCCTAGCTGAAGCAGTGGAGGAAACCTGTTAGAAGATGTATTAACTATAAGGCATATGGCTACTAAAAAAGAAGAGAGACCAGAAACAACAATGGCTTTAACAGGATAGACAGTTCTCTTGTTCTCAGTAAATGGTCACGCTATTATGGTGGTTCTACTCCACAAAGTTGGTAGAGCTTAACTTGGGTGTTTCCTGTTATGGAATGAATTGTGTCCCCCATGTTTATGCTGAAGTCTGTGATCTTGTTTGGAAATAAGGTTTTTGAAAATGTTATGAGTCAAGTTAACATGAAGTCATGCTGGAGGATGGTGGGTCCTAATCCAATCTGAGTGGCATCCTATATGAAGAGAGATGAGACTTGGAGAGACAGGCCAGAAAGACGGGCACATGATGATTAAGTTATGCTGCAGCTACAAGCCAGAGGATGCCTGGGGCTACCAGAAGCTGAGAGAGAGAAGAAAGGGTCTTCATCTAGTGCCTTTGGAGATAACATGGCTCTGGTGGCAATCTGAATTCAGCCTCCAGAATTGTGAGACAGTAAATTTCTATTCTTATAAGCCACTCAGTTGGTGGTATTGACACAGTGGCTGCAACAATGGGCTCAAACATAGCAACAATTGTGAGAATGGTGCAGGACCAGGCAGCATTTTATTCTGTTATACATAGAGTTGCTATGAGTCAGAATTGACTTGAAGGCACCTGTTCTGGTTACCTAGTGCCGCTCTGACACAAATATACCACAAATGGGATGGCTTTAACAAACAGGAGTTTATTCTTACAATTTGGAGGCTTTGAGTCCAAATTCAAAGTGCCAGGCTCTAGGGGCTGGGTGAAAGCCCTCAACCTTGGGGTCCAGCTCTGCCTCCTGCTCCCGGCCCACTGGAGCTAGAGGCCTTTCTTCACTCAGACAGCTGCTGAGGCTGAGAAGCCCCAAGGTTGACAAGTGAAAAGGCACAGCCTCGATGTTACCAAACCACACAGCAGGCCATTAACTTAAGTCCATTGCAAATCCCAAGGTCAGCAGAGCATGGCAGGCTGCTGAGCAATGGCACAGCTACATGCAGGGTCCAAGTGTGCCATAGGCTAGAGACCATTCCCAAGTCTTCTCCATATATACAGGAAGCAGACCACATACCAAAGGCAGCTACTCAGCTGTTTGTGGTAGATTCTACCATGGAGTTGACTGCCAGTCTCATCATGGAGAATAACTACCACCAGCTGCCCAGACACTCAACCAGGCCCAGCCAAGTTAACACAAAAAATAATTACCAAAATTTCACCCCTTGTCAACTTGGCACCTGTGCAGATCTTCATTGTGTGGCATCTGCACAGATGTCTCTCACTGGGTGGCTCCAGTCCCCTAGTTCTTCTAAGTGGCGACCTCACCCCCTTGGCCTGGTGGGGCCATTTCTCTCCCTCTTGGGCATGGTAACCCCACCCCGTCACTCTTGGGCAGCGGCTATGGCTCTATTCCATGGCTCACATGAACGAGCAGCCCCACACTCCAGAACCAAGTTGGTGAAGGCCTGGCTCTTTGAAACCTAGGGGGCTGTGGTGGTTCCACCCCCAAAGGCCATGGTCCTACCCTTTCAGGCTGAGGCAGCTCTGCTTCCATTTCCTTGGTCTCTCTGCTTCTTCTGATTAATGCCTAAGGCAACCCACTCCACTGGAAAACCCTGCCCAAAAGCACTTGGTTTTCTTGCTCCATGGGCCAGCCAACCTGCTACTCCATCTCATGTCGGTCCCTTTTACCAATTAATGCCTGAAGGCAACCCACTCCATCAGGAAGCCACCTACCCAATGGCACCCAGCATTTTCCTCCATGGGCTGGGAAGACTGTCGCTGTCTCATGCCGGTTCTCTTGGCTTTGCTCCTGCTGTCTCTCATTCCGGTCTCTTGCTCTGCTCCTCCCGTCTGTCCTGCTGTATGCTGGGGTCTCTCTGCCAAGGTTTTGGGTCAAGGATGCACTCCACTCCTGTTTTCACATTAAGGTATCTGTCAGAGCAGCACCCCACTCCTGGTACCAAATGTGTTAGACTGGGTTCTCTAGAGAAACAAAACCAGTAATGCTTATATAGAGAGAGAAAGAGAAATTTATCTTAGGAAAATGCCTCACACACTTATAGAAGCTGGCAAGTCCAAAGTCCTTGGATCAAATGTCAGGCTGGAGGTTTTTCCCAACTCTCACAGCTGCAGGGGCTGAAGAGCTCAAGGTTGGCAGGCAGTATACTGGCTGTTGACTCCAACAAATGACGAATCCAAGATCTCCAGGCCAAATGGTGGATTGTTCACTCGTGGACAGTTATAGGCAGCACAACAGAATCTCAATCCACAGAAGAATGTCTCTTTTCCCAGGATGTCCATAAATATACTGGAAGGAGACCACACCCCTAGGGAAACTCCCTTTCAATGGATTGACTGCTCAAAACATATTCATCTGATCCCATCATGGGAATAGCCATATCACAACTGCTTAAACCACACAGAATTGTGGTCCAGCCAAGTTGACACACAGCTCCAACTATCACAATCCACACCTTGTCAACTTGGCAGTGAGCTATGAGTCTGAATTGACTTGAAGGCACCTAACAATAACAACAGGAAACTAATACATTCCCCATCTCTCGGGTGTTAACTCTCAGCACTAGGTTCTGGATGGCTCACTCTCAAATCTACATTCCAACCAGCAGGAAGAGAAGAAAGCGAGGGTCAAGGCAGGTCCTTTCCCTTCAGGGCACCCCCTGGAAGTGGCTTGTATCACTTTGCTCATATCCCATTGCCTAGAACCTTGTCAATGACAAAACTTGGAACAAGGGAGGCTTTGACACATTTTATTCTGAGCAGCCATTGGCTCAGCTACATATCCTATTGTTATGTAAGCAGGGGAGATAGCTATAGAGGGAAACCAGAAGTCTCTGCCACAGAAGGAGATTTGGCTGACAAAATCAAAGGAAAGTTTGGGGAACCAGGCTCAGAAAATAGGTAGGAGCCAAGGGTGGCCACAGAGCAGGACTTTCAGCCAAGGACAGGTTTGCCAGGGCATGTGTGAGGTAGGGATTCCATACTCATTCCTTGTTCTGAAGGAAGCTCAGAGAGGTGAACTGAGGGCCATGCAGTTGATATAAGGCAGAACCAGCATACAAGCCAGGCTTGTTGGTTCCACTCCACTTTGATCTGCTCATGTCATTGGTGACGGTCTAGTGGGCACCACCCCTGCCCCATGCTGCTGGAGAACACCTGGCCAACAAGGGCAAGTAATGGCTCACCCTTGTGGGAACAAAATAGCAGTTTCTAAAGCCATCCTCAGGAGGACCATGTCCTCATGGGGAGGGCTAATGGATTAAGCTGAGCCTCCCTGAGGTTCCCATACCTTCGTCTTTAGGAGACACATGAAGGGGCCTTTGCCAGCCCAAGTCATTGGGCCCCAGCATCCCAGTTAAGTCATGGGTTGCTGACCGAATTCCGGCCACCTGCTGACTCTGGAGAAGTTCACCATACCCAAAGCCCAGCTGGAGGAGTACATCTGGGAAGCCATTTTGTGTCATGTAATCCCTTCCCAAACATGCACAGCTGCTTGGACCAAGGGTGAGTAGCCAATCGAGGGGGACCAGTGCACTGGAGGGCCAGGCCTCACTTTTCTAATAATAGAAATATGAAGAGACATGAAGTCTCTGGTTAATGGGTGGTCGCTTCTGAGTCTATAGAATTGGGGCCAGTTTGGATACCAGAGCAAATCAAAATCAGCAAACTTCTGCTTTATACCCTCTCTCCCAGCAGACCAGCTGATGCTCACATCTCTTGGGCTGAAATTATAGGGAACAAAGAAGCCACAAGGATGCAGACTAAGTAGATTTCCAGAGAAAAATGGAACAGACAGAAAAAAAGAAGCATAGAAGAGCGAGCATATGGAAGGAGAGAGAGGGAACAAATTTCAAGACAGCAAGATACTTAAGGAAGTAGCCTACATAGCTTCAGATTCCATGAAGCTGTTGCATGTCCTATCTGTCTCCTCCCCAGCCTTACTTGAACTTCTTTAAGTGGTTTGCATTGCTTGAAACTCAATAATCTCTGACTAACAGAAAAATAGGCACCGAAAATGAACTTGCAAATCATAAGTTCTCAGAGGAAATATGAAACCATCGGCAGGATCAAAGCAAAGTGAGAGGTGATGAAGATTCCTGTGGTAGGTGGCTGAATGGCTGCAAATTCCTCCCATCCTTTTGTGTCGCCCCTTGGCAGTACACTGTGCTGAGCCTTGGGTCCAGAGCTGGAATCTGTTTCTCCATCTTTTCCAATCTAGGCCACTCTCGTGATTTGCTTTGGCTGATAGTATCTGGCAGAAGTGAAATTGTGTGAATTTTAGCACCTAGGCATCAAGAGGCCTTTTAACTTCTGCTGTTGTCCTCTTGGAACTCTGCCCTGAGACCACCATGCCATGAAGAAGTCTGGTGGAGAGAGAGAAGCCCACCGTCCCAGCTATCCTGGCTGAACTCTGTCCTCAGCTGACTTTCCAGCTGACTACAACTGCATGAATGTGGTGGGTAAGCCAAGAACTTCCCAGCAAGTACAGAATCATGAAAATAATAACTTGTCCCTGTTTTAAGCTACCAAAATGTAGGTTATTTTGCTATGTAGCAAAGTCTAACTAAAACAGTTGTCTGCCTCAGCTTACTAGCAGCCCACAGCGGTAAGCCGTGGGTCCCAGACTGTGAAGAGGGCCTTAGGGAAACGGTGGCTGCGAAATGGAAGGATATGAGAGCAGCCTGATTCTTCCTTCTGGTCTACTGCAAAAGTGACAGAGACAGACTCTGATTCTGGGCTTTCCAGCTGGAACCAGGTCTTTTTTAAAATGACACAACTTTTGTGGTGTTTTGTTTCTGTGCAGCCCTCGGAGACTGCTGAGACCTGGTCCAGACACTCATTGTGCTCCTTGCCAAATGGTAGCAGCTTAATTGTCTGCCATTCTGGGTTTCCATGATTTAAATTGATCCATTTATTGAAAAAGACTGGCAGAGAAGGGGGACTTTGGGCATCTCAGGCAGAGGGAAAGCTTAGAGCAAAACGCAGGGATGTGGTATCAGGGCAGCTTGCACTTGGGTGCAAATTAAGAGTACCAGCTTAAGGAGGCACAGAAGCGAGCGGCCCCTAGACTTCAATGCACATCAGAATCGCCTAGAGTGCTTGTTAAAGCCCAGGTTATGCAGAGTTTCTGATTGACTAGACAGTGGCAGCAACAACGGGCTCAAGCACAGCAAAGATTGGGAGACTGGCACAGACTGGGCAGTGTTTCCTTCTGCTGTACATAGTAAGGGTGCTGTGAGTTGGAGCTGACTCTACAGCACCTACAAGAACAACAGCAGAAGGGCAAGCGTTTGCTTTTCTGACAAGTTCTTACATGATGCTGATGCTACGGGTCCAAGCAGATACCACACTTTGGGAACTATTGATATGAAACAGGCCCTAAACAAATAGGGATCATTTTTCTCATCTTACAAGTCGGTAATTGGGGGTAGTAGTACAGGGCTCAACAATGACATCAAGAACCCAGAATTCTAATTTGACTTCTTGGACATCCTTAGCTTACTGGTTTTCATCATTATGGTTGAGGTCTCATGGTCACAAAATGGTGGCTGCAGCTCCAGACCTCCAGTATTTAAGGAAGGATGGGGGTAGAGAAAAAGTTAAATACATTAGTATGTTTTCTTGCTAGGAATTCAAAGCTTTCCTGGAGAACCTACCTCCCAACTACTGTATGCCCTAAACCATCCCTCTCCTTAATCTCAGATCATCAGATATTTATTAGGGGCCATGTCTAGCTGTAAGAGAGGCTGGAGAATTGAGAATGTAGCTTTCTCACCTGTATAACAGAAGCAGGCAGGAAAAAGGAGTTGGGGAATGAAGCTACAGCATTTGTCACAGATGTTAAAGTCCCTGGCTTGCCAAACCACAGACTGTGCCTAAAAAGTCTGGCACCAGTCCTTGCTGGAATCAAGTTGGGGACATAACAGGCATCCACCCAATCAATGGATATTTATGAATGAATGTCAAGAGTGGGTGCAGCAAGAACAATGGGATAAGGTCCCTTTTGTTTGCCAGTTGGATGGTCTTGGACAAGTCACTTTACCTCTCTGATCCTCAATTTCCTTGTGAAAAAAGCAGACAACCACTTTGAGTCATTGTGAGCATTAAATGAGAGACCGCATGAGGAAGGATGCAGGGTGGGTCTGGACAAAGATGCTGTGTAGATAGTTCTTGACCCTGAAGGGTGAGGTGGAATCAAGGGTGTTTGCTGTAGGCTGAGCTCTGTGCTAGGCCCTTTATGACCTTTTCTCATTTCCTCCTCATATTTCATTCCTTTTCTTCAGATTGGAAAACTGAGGATCAGACAGTCATTGGCTGCTAAGTAGAGGTTCAAAACATATCTGTTGGACTCCAAGCATGTGCCCCTAAAGGCTACCCTAAGCTGCTTCTACAGAAAGACAAATCAAGGCAGAACCTCCAATGCTACTCTAACCTGTCCTCACTGGGTCAGCAACTCAGCTGAAACCCGAAGCTGGATTTGGCCCTTGCTGTCCCTGTCTCTCCTCAGGAAGCCACCGGCTACAGTGATCTGGAGCCCCGCTGCCCACCCCCACCCCCTCCAGGCTGCCTCCCCCAGCAGGAGTGGAGTCCTGCCAGGTCCACAGAGTCACTTCCAATTAGACACAATCTCCTACCCAGGCAGGGGACAGAAAGCAGGCAGGGCCCAGCGGGATGCAGGCAGTTAGAGGGTAATTAGATGTGGATGTGGAATGGCTCCCTAAATGAGGAGGCAGCTCTGGGCACAGGATTCAGCTGTCAAATCACTCCAGGCGCCTGCCCCCACCAATATCTTGCCCTCAGAGGATGGGGAAAGAAGAAACAACTAACATTGCTTGTGGTCCAGGCCCTGTGCTGGCCACATGGCTCCTTTAACCTCATGATGCCCATCTGAGGGTGGGATTACCATCTGTAAAAATGTCGTGGTGGTGGCTTCTGACCTCCTCTAACTTCACAAGGTGAAGAGAGAATCATCATCTGGAACAGCCCAAGGCTGATTCCCTATGAGATGGAGGTTAAGCATGCCTCCACCCTCCAACCTTTTTACTAATTCTGACACCAACCATCCCTCATGGGCACTCTACTTCTCTGCTGGGTGTGATAACTCATTGTAACAGCCACACAGAATTCACAGATCATAGCTCAAAAACCAAACCAAACTCACTGCCGTGGAGTCAGATCCAACCCATAGTGACCCCTCCTTGGGTTTCTGAGGCAGTATCACTATGGAAGTAGATTGCCTGATCTTCCTTCCGAGGAGTGGCTGGTGGATTTGAACCATCAGCCTTCTGGTTAGCAGTCAAATGCCTTAGGCACTATGTTACCAGAGCTCCTAGCAAACCAAAAACCAAAGTCACTGTCATCAAGTTGATTCCTACTCATAGTGACCTCCATTGGGTTTCCGAGGCAGTAAATCTTTCCAGAAGTAGATTGCCCCATCTTCCTTCCATGGAGTAGCTGGTAGGTTTGAACCACCAACCTTCTGGTTAGCACTCAAATGCCTTAGGCACTGCACCACCAGAGCTCCTTTACTTGCATTGGCCCTACAGGACAGGATAGAACTGCCCCTATGGGGTTTGCAAGGCTGTAAGTCTTCTGGAAGCAGACAGCCTCATCTTTCTCCCATGGAATGGCTGACGGGTTTGAACCACCAACCATTTGGTTAGCAGCTGAATGCTTTAACTACTACACTACCAGAGCTCCTTGATCATACTCACCATCATGGGGTTTCTTAAGGAAGTAACAGGTTACAATTCAGGTTCAAGGATGCTCAGGATACAGTTCTTCCATCGGGACAGCCTCTTCTCAGTGATGCTTGCAGGCAGGTGTCTCTCTGGCCCTTGTCTCCCCAGGCCTCTTAGGCCATCTGGGTTCTGCCCTACCTGGGCAAGCGTTACAGAGTTCTTTAGCTCGGTGATAACTGCCCAGAGTCACCCCATTCACTCAATAAGCTTTCGCCTGCAAGCGCTCAGCTCTAGCTCCCTGGAAGTACCCTGTTCTGCCAGCAAGTCTCCTGTCCAAAGTAAAGTCCCTCAGACTGCTTACTCTTGTGCTGGGTCTCTTGCCACAATTTTTTGCCATCTTTCTCATCGCCTGTCCCTGTTTCCTGTGTCGAGGAAGTTCTCAGCTCAAGGATCCTGTGTCCAAAGGATGCACTATGCTTCTGTCTCTTCTTCTTGGTGGTCAGGAGGTCCACCTTTCTACCTCTGGGGTGGCTCATTTTAAGCCTAGCAGGATAACAAAAGTGACCAATCACCTTATTAGGGTTCTGTACATCTTATTTGCATGGATCCACCCCATGCACCTTATTTACTTTATTAGCAAGCTATCCAATCTCCCTGGAGGGCCACAAGCACCTCATTTGCATAGTCCAACCCAGTCATTTAGTGAGAGTTACAATAACTATGGGTAGAAAGGTGCCAAAGGGGCAGGGAGGCAGCATCTTCTGACTTCCTCTAACTCCACAAGGAGAGGATAGAATCACTATCAGCAGCCCAAAGCCTATTCCTGTAAGGCCAGACATGCTGCCTCCCTCCAGCCTTTTCACCAACCCTGACACCAACCTTGCCTCCCACAGCACTCACTACATCTCTGTTGGCCTTGACAATTCGCTGCAGTGGCCACACAGAACTCACAGATAATGGGGTTTATTAGGGAAGCAACAGGCTACAATTTAAGTTTTGGAATGTGCTCAGTCTCTCTCAGCCAGCCGTCTCACTCTGCAGCCAGCTGTCTCTCTCAGCAGCCGACCACCTCTCTCAGTGTCTCTCAGTAGCACATCTCTCTCTCAGCAGTGCATGTCTCTCACATCTCCCTCTCAGCAGCACGTCTCTCATGTTGCTCTCTCAGCAGCACATCTCTTTCAGCAGCATGTCTCTTTCAGCTGGCAGACAGATTCCTTCTGCCTCTAGAAGGGCTCCTTTTGAGCTTGGCAAAGTGACCAAACTAACCAATCCCAACATCTGAATTTTATACACCTGAGAGAGAGCAAAATTCCCAGAAGATTGCTTTGTGTTGCTCCAGGTGGATGACTTTAACAAACAGCTACTCAGTTATAGTAAAGGGGGAGTTACAAATACTATGGCTGGAAAAGCCATATCATGTAATTTACCACACCACAAAAGGCCATATTAAGTAATTCACTGCACCGTACCATCCCAGCTTATAGATGAGAATACTGAGACTCAGGAAGGGAGAATAATTTTTGTGGCACACAGCTAGGAAATGGCAGAGGTGAAAAATCTAAATCTCAAGTCTGCATTCTTTCTCCTCAAGCCTACCATCATTCCCATGTTCTTCATCTGCTCACATCTTCTGATATTAAATCATCTGATGGGCACTAATAGTTGGCTTCAAGGATGTTGTTCAAACTATTTATCAACTAGTATGGCAAGGCCCTGGCCAGTCAAAATAGATCCAGGCCTGCTAGAGGCCTGAAGCAGAATCCTGAAGGTCCCCAGCTGTGCCAAGCATTAATGCCTTGGTTGCTGGATCATGGGAAGGTCCAGAGGGGCTAAGGTGGCTGGGACAGTGATGGTGGGACAGCTTATGTGCTTGGAGCAGCAGCTTTTAACCAACTGGTGTGAAAAATAAATGGAGAAAATATCAAAGTTGTCAAAGATTTCATTTTACTTGGATCTGCAATCAACACCTATGGAAGCACCAGTCAAGAAATCAGACGTATAGTTAACAAGATGTACACACAGACCACTCAACCCAGGATGATGCACCCACATACTCTATGGTAATACATCCCTTAGAGCAATAGACCATGGGACACCAGAGGACCAACATTCAAACTGAGGAAATGCAGGACAAACAGGAGTGCATAAATATGACAGGCACAGGGAGAGGGTTGCAGGGCAGGGAGGGGAGGAGACTGGGTTAGGGTTGAACATGGCGAATGGGGAATGAAACTAAATGTACGCATTATGTTGAATGTAAAACAAGCTCTTAGAAAGAAAGAAATCAGATGTTATATTGCACTGGGCAAATCTACTGCAAAAGACCTCTTTAAAGTGTTGAAGAGCTAAGCTGTTACCTTGAAAACTAAGATGCACCTAACCCAAGCCATGGTATTTTCAGTCACCTCATACACATGTGAGAGTTAGACAATGAACAAGGAAAACCAAAGAAGAGTTGATGCTTCTGAGTTGGCAAAGGATGCTGAAAATACCATGGACTGCCAGAAGAACAAACTAATCTGGCTTGGATGAAGTGTAGCCAGAATGGTCCTTGGAGGCAAGAATGGCCAGACTTCATCTCACCTACTTTGGTCATGTTGTTAGAAGGGATCATTCCTTGGAAAGGATATCATACTCAGTAAAGTAGAGAATCAATGAAAAAGGGGAAAGCCCTCAACAAGATGGATTGACACAGTGGCTGCAATGATGGGCTCACATATATAGATAGCAAAGATTGTGAGGCGGTGCAGGACTGGGCAATGTTTCCTTCTATTGTACTTAGGGTCGCTATGAGTCGGAGTCAACTTGATGGCACTTAACAATAGCAACAGTGTGGAAAAACTTTAACTGAATAACCGGCATGGCCCTAAACCCAGGTTGAATCCCCAGCCAAGGTACTTCATGTGCAGACACTACCTGCCTGTTGGTGGAAGCTCGCATATGTCTATGATGCTGAACAGGTTCAGCAGAGCTTCCAGACTGAGACAGACTAGGGAAAAAGATCCAGCAATTTACTCCCCAAAGTCAGGCAATGAAAATTCTATGATCACAACAGGACGAAACACTGCCCAGTTCTATGCTATCCTTATGATCAGTTATAAATCAGATCATTGTGATCCATAGATCATACTTAAATGGATAGATATATAAATACACAATTACATAGATAGCATGCATAGGTGGACACATACATACATAGATCATACAGAGATCACAGAGCAACAGTAACAATGGCCCTAATAACCAATGGGAGCTCTGGTAGCATAGTGGCTAAGGCACTTGACTGCTAACCAGAAGGCTGGTGGTTCAAACCCACCAGCCACTCCTTGGAAGGAAGATGGGGCAATCTACTTCCGTAGTGATACTGCTTTGGAAACCCAAGGAGGGGTTGTTATGAGTCAGGTCTGACTCGACGGCACACAACAACAACAACAATAGCCAATGCATCGTGGCAGAGTTTTAGCCACTGCTGGGTCTGCCCTTTGAGGCTTCTTTCACTCTCCAGGACTGCATGATGTGGCCATGGAGGCTGCTGGTGCCTTCCTGCCTAGCACACATTTCTCTCCATTCCCCAGAGCTGGCATCCAAAGCCCAAGATGGGTGACTCATGCCTTCTCCCAAGAGCAGGCAAGGGAGGGAATAGACATTTCCCAGGCAGCAGCAGCCAGCCCTAGGGGAAGCCCCCATCTGGCTGAGGCAATCTGTCCATGTGGAAGAAGGTAGTGTGCCAAACACTACACCAGCTGTGCCCAAAGAGGGCTCTGCCTATCCCAAAGCCTGTCCTCAGGAAGAAGCATTCCCTGGGGAAATCCATTTGGGAAGCGCTACACTCCCCACCCTGCTGGGGAATCACAGCCCATATGGACATATGAAAGGCTCTGAGAAGTCCCAGGGTAAAAATGTCTTTTGATTTTGCTCAACCTGGCATTTTCCAGACTTATTTAACCACAAAGAAGTCTTTCTTTTTAAAACCTCAATAGGTCTCAGAGAGCACGAATTTACCTTGGAATGCAGCTTTGGAAATTGTCTATGTACAAATCCTTTCTCTGCTCCCAGCACCCTGGACTTCACCATGTGACCAGAGCTGATGCTATGGACAGGGCTGTGTCTTCCTGACAAAGGGTGAGAGGACTCAGAAGAGAGGGGAGCAAGGGCTTAGGGGCTGCTTTGTACCTTAGATTTCCACCAGGAGAGTTCCCTCCCTTCTTCCTCACTCTTTTCAGGTCTGTTTCCTTTACTGATCAACCTTTCTGAAGCAGCGTCACTCCACCCACTCTGCACTCCCTTACCCTGCTTTTCTTGTGGGCACAGCACTTGCCTCGACCTGAAGCTATGCTACATATCAGTTTCCAGCTGTACTACCTATAGAACTCCCTGAGATGACACCAAACCAAAAAACAAACTCATTGCCGTCAAGTCAGATCTGACTCACAGCAACCCCTCCTTGGGTTTCTGAGGCAGTATCACTAAGGAAATAGATTGCCCAATCTTCCTTTGTTCTATAATCTGTTATCCAAGATGGTAGCCTCTAGCCACACTACCAAAACCAAAGAAACCAAACTCACAGCCATTGAGTTGATTCCAACTCATAGAAACCCACTTTGGGTTTCCAAAGTGGTAAATCTTTACTGAAGTCAATTGCCCAGTCTTCCTTCCATGGAGTGGCTGGTGGGTTTGAACCACCAACTTTCTGGTTAGCAGTCAAATGCCCTAGGCACTGCACCACCAGAGCTCTTTACATATGGCTAAGTGCACTTGAAATGTGGCCATTGTAGCAGAAAACTGAATTTTACGTTTGCCTTAATATGAGTTATTTTAGATTGAAATAGCCACATGTATCTAGTGGTTTCTTTCTTTCTTACCTTTTCTCTCTCTCTTTTTTTTTTAATTGCTTTACCCTTCACCCAATTTAATATGTGTCTACCCTCCAGTTAATGGTTTACTATCCCTCCCCTGGTAAACATCAAAGAACATTTCATTTTGTGTGAAACTCTTTGCTTGACTTTTTACAATAATGGCCTCATAAAATATTTGTCATTGACTAATTTCACTCAGGATATTGTCCTCTAGGTTCATCCATGTTATGAGATGTTTCACAGATTCATCATTGTTCTTTAATGTTGCTCAGTGTTCCATTATGTGTTTATACCATAGTTTGTTCACCCATTCCTCTGTTGATGGGCATTTAGGTTGTTTCCATCTTTTTGCTATTGTGAACAGTGCTGCGATGAACATGGGTGTGCATATATCTGTTTGCGTCACAGCTCTTATTTCTCTAGGATGTATACCTAGTAGTAGGATTGCTGGATCATATGTTATTTCTATTTCCAGCTTTTTAAGGAAACACCATGGCATTTTCCATGGTGGTTGCACAATTTTACAGTCCCACCAGCACTGTAGGAGGTTTCCAGTCTCTCCACACCCTCTCCAGTATTTGTTGTTTTCTGGTTTTTTGAACTTTGCTATAGTGCTGGGGTGAGATGATATCTCATTGTTGTTTTGATTTACATTTCTGTGACAGCTAATGATCAAGAACATTTCTCCATATATTTGTTAACCACCTGAATGTCTTCTTTGGTGAAGTGTCTGTTCAGATCCTCAGCCCATTTTTCAAATTACCTTGTCTTTTTGTTGTTAAGGTGTTGAAATTTTCTATAACTTTTAGAGGTTAGTCCCTTGTCCGATATGCCGTTGCCAAATTTTTTTTCCCAGTCTGTGGGTTCTCTTTTCACTCTTTTGGTGAAATCTTTTGATGCATGTAAATGTCTAGTTTTTAAGAGGTCCCAGTCATCTATTTTGTCTTCTGGTGTTTGTACATTTTTAGTTATGCCAACAGTGTATTCATGCCTGTATAATGAACGTATGCCCCAAGGAAGGTTGGGCAATCCTACTTCCGTAGTAATACTGCCTCGGAAACCCAAGGAGGGGTCGCTATGAGTCGGGGCCGACTCAACGGCAAATAACAACAACAACAACAACGTTTGTCCCTAATTTTCTTTGATGGTCTTTACAGTTTTAGGTTTTATGTTCAGGCCTTTGATCCAACTTGAGTTTGTTTTTGTATATGGTGTGAGATATGGGTCCTGTTTCATTTTTCTGCAAATGGATATCCAGTTTTCCCAGCACCATTTATTAAAGAGACCATCTTTTCTCCATTTAATGATTTTGGGCCCTTTGTCAAAGATCAAGCCATCCATAGGTGGGTGGATTTACTTCTGGGTTCTCAGTTCTGTTCCATTGGTCTATGTGTCTGTCGTTGTACCAGTACCAGCCTGTTCTAACCACCGTGTTGTGTAGTATGCTACTGGTTTCTTGACTGGACAGTGCAGGTCTATTGTTTCACAGAAGTTCTGGGAGGGAAAAGACTTGTTCCTTTTGCTTACAGATGTTATGAACTGAATTGTGTCTCCCCTAAAAGGTGAGTTGAAGTTCCAACTCCCAGAACCTGTGAAAGTGGCTGTGTTTGGAAATAGGGTCTTTGAAGATGTTATCAGTGAAGTTAACATGAGGTCATACTAGAGTCAGGGGTTCCTAATCCTATAAGAGAGGTGTCATTATAAAAGAGAAGAGACACAGAGAGAGTACAGCCTATGGGGCTGATACAGAGATTAGCACAATCTACAAGCCTAGGAACACCAAGGACCATCAGCCTCACACCAGTCACCATAAGCTAGGAAAGAGGCAGGGACTAGATTCTCCCTCAGAAGGACTCAACATAGCTAATACCCTGCTTTCAGATGCTTAGCCTCAGAATTGGGAGCCAATAAATTTCTATTTTTATAAGCCACCTTAAAAAGCAAAGGTATCGCTTTGATTACTAAGGTGCACCTGACCTAAGCCATGGTATTTTCAATTGCCTCATATGCATACACAAGCTAGACAATGCAAAAGGACAACCAAAGAAGAATTGATGCCTTTGAATTATAGTGCTGGCAAAGAATGTTGAATAGACCATGGACTTCAGAAGAATGAGTGAATCTTTCTTGGTAGAAGTACAGCTGGAGTGCTCCTCAGAAGTCAGAATGGCTTCCTTCTGAAATGTCTCGCTTACTTTGGACATGTTATCAGGAGGGACTAATCCCTGGAGAAGGACATTATGCTTGGTAAAGTCAGACAAAAAGAGGAAGGCCTTCAGTGAGACGGATTGACACAGAAGCTGTAACAGTGGGCTCAAGCATGACTAATATTGGAGGATAGTGCAGGACTGGGCAATGTTTTGTTCTGTTTTACACAAAGTCACTTTGAGTCAGATCTGACTTGATGGTACTTAACAATAACATAAGTGTCTAAGACACTTGACTGCTAATGAGAAGGTTGGTGGTTCAAACCCACCAGCCACTCCTCGGAAGGAAAGTTGGGCAATCTACTTCCGTAGTGATACTGCCTCAGAAACCCAAGGAGGGGTCCTTATGAGTCAGATCTGACTCGATGGCAGTGAGTTTGGTTTTGGTTTTGTACCTAATTTATGGTGCTTGTGGTACAGCAGCCCCATGAAACAAATACAAAAGGTCTATCCCAGGGCCTCAAACATTTTCTGATACACATAGAGCAGGTGCTCAAAAAACTACAGGAATGAATGACTCTATTATCATAGAATAATGTTCTTTCTCATGGAGCCCTGTGGCTAAATGCTCAGCTGCTGAAACTGAATGGTCAGCAGTTTGAACCCAGAAGCCACTCTGAGGAAGAAAAATGTGGCAGTCTGCTCCTATAAAGATTACAGTCTTGGAAACCATATGGGGCAGTTCTACTCTGTCCCATAAGGTTGCTGTGGAATCAATTTGACAACAACAGGTATGTCTCTCTCTCCCTTTTACAAGACCTAGGGAACAGAAGCCCAGATTGGGTAAGCACTCAGCAAGTGACACGCAGCAAGTCCCTGCCCACTGACTCATACTCCCTCTCCCACCAGCCCCCTGTCATCACTGAGGAGGAATCAGATAGAAGAAGGAACTCTGCTCCTTGGTGACATGTTGGCAGCAGGACCCTGATAAAATCAATGAGCCTGATTAGCCCCAGAGAAGCTGGGAGGTGAGGCTCTAGCCGACTCGGCACTGACTGAGACTGTGAGTGAGCAAAAGCACAGACATGGGCGCTGCTGCCAGGGCTGGGGTGGGAGGACTGAGATCCAGGCAGTGAGTGAGTCACAGCTGAGCGTCAAGAGAGGACAACAGACGAAAGGATAAGGAAAGCCTGCAAGACGGCTGGTTTTGACTTTTTTAATCAAGAGGGATTCTTTATGGACTTCTGTGAGATCAGCCCCAGGAATCAAGGGTCGGAGAAAAATCTAGGCTGGGAATTTCAAAAAGGAAACAGGAAGCTTTGCTTTTCTGCTGGTTGGCAGGAAGTCTGAGTAGGATAGGCTTATATTTGGAAAGGAAAATGTGTGGAGGGGAGCCAGGGGGTCTATAAAATAGCCAGGGGGCCTGAAAATATAGTTGGCTCCAGTGGTCCATGCTTCTGAGTTCAGTGAGGTCCTTGTCCCGTGGGTGTGAGGAGGGGCTCACAGTCCTGTCACTTCCCAGCCTTCAAGCCTGAGTTTGCACCCTTCCTTGTTATCTAACCTAAGCCTCAGTTTTCTCATCTGTACAATGAGCAGAAAGGAGCCTACCCCACAGGTGATGTGAAATTTCCATGGAATAACATGAGAGAAGTATTATCTATATATATGTATATATAAGTATTGTATATATTATATTTACATATACCCAATCTTCCTTCCAAGGAGTGGCTGGTGGGTTTGAACTGCCAGCCTTCTGGTTAACAGTCAAACGCTTTAGGCACTATGCCACCAGAGCTCCCATTATATATGTATTATACACACACACACACACACACACACACACATACACACACACACACATATATACCATATGCTTAGCAAGTGATAAGGAGCTCTGGTGACACAGTACCTACAGCATTTGACTGCTAACCAGAAGGCTAGCAGTTCAAATCCACCAGCTGCTCTGCAGAAGGAAAATGGGGTGATCTACCTCTGTAAAGATGTACTGCCTTGGAAACCCAATGGGGGTTGCTATGAGTCGGAATCCACTCAATGGCAGTGAGTTTGGTATTTTTTTTTTTTTTTTTTTTTAGTAAATGATAGCTGTTGTTTTTACTGTCATCGAAGTCTATAAGTGCTTTGAGAGCTGGCAAGGTCAGAAAAGACTTCTCTGAGCCTGTGACCAACTGGGCCTCCAGCAAGCAAGGAAGGTGAGGAGGGCCAGTGTGCGCAGAGCCTCAGAGGTGGGACTGCGGGAACTAATTTGAGCAACTTGTTGTTAGCTGCAGTCAAGGCGGCCGCTGGGCGGTGCTTCGTTCCATTGTGCGTGGGGTGGCGGTGAGGTGGGGGCGGTGGAGAAGTGACTCGATGGCGACTGCCAACAACTGTTAGTCCTCACAGCCCTTGCCTTTTCCTTCACAACGTGCAGCTGTCCTGCATTTACTTGTGAACCGGTTTGATTTCTGTCTACCTCAATGTTTCATAAGCCTCTTGAGGCCACATCAACTTTTGCTGACCATTGTACCCCTGCTATCCAGATCCTACCCCAGCAAGCACCCTAATAATTTTTGCTGCATGAGTGAATTGGAGCTATTTCAGGGAGGAGGGAGAAGGAGATAAAGAAGGGTTGAAGCAACCAGATGGTCACCTCACATTTCCTGAGAGAAAAAGGTCATTACTAAACCGTTGGCCTAGCCTTCTGTCTCTAGACAGGACAGGTGCTTTGGCTACTGTCTTGGTTATCTAGTGCTCCTGTAACAGAAATACCAAATGTGGGTGGCCATAACAAACAAATTTATTTTCTCACAGTTCAGGAGGCTAGAAGTCCAGTTTCAGAGGGCCAGCTCTAGGGCAGGCTTCCCTCTCCGCCGCCTCTGGAGGGGGCTCCTTATCTCTTTGAGCTCCTGCTCCTGGGCAATCGTCATATGACTTGATATCTCTCTTTCCTCATCTCTCCTCCCTCCATTGTTTAATCTCTTTCATATCTCAAAAGAGATCGACTCAAGATACACCCTGCCTTATCCACATAACAAAGACCAGCCACTGCCAAATGAGCATAGACATTAGGATTTATAACACATATATTTTGGAAACATAATTCAATCCTTACCAGCCACAGTGAGGGGACAGAGGCCATGGAAGGAGGCTGAACTAGACCCTGTGCTCAGGGCCAATGTCCAGGCTAGTGCTTGGGTTGACCTTGGATCTGCAAGGTGGAGTCAGCCCTGCCTAGATTACAGGGGCTGAGAGTAGAGGCTGGGTAGTTCGTCCACAGAAAGCCAGGAGGGTGTTCCTGAAGAAGGAAAGAGTGTGAAGCATCCAACATTCAGCTCTGTGTGACTAGCAGTTCTTGGGCAACCTTCTCCCCTCGCTCTGAGACCCTCCACCCTCCTTCTGAGACCCTTTCTCTCCAAGACACTTCCCAACTCTGCTTGCCCATGAGGTTCAAATCCTTCTGAAGGGGCTTCTGCTTCCTCTTTCCCCAAAACAAACAAACAAGCAAAACCCATTGCAGGCGAGTCAATTCCAACTCATGGTGACCTCATGTGTTGCAGAGTAGAGCTGCTCCGTAGTTTCCTTGGTTGTAATCTTTATGGAGATCTTTCATGGCGTAGTGCCTAAGGCACTTGACTGCTAACCAGAAGACTGGCAGTTCAAACCCACCAACCACTCCTCAGAAGGAAGGTTGGGCAATCTACTTCCATAGTGATACTGCCTCGGAAACCCAAGGAGAGATCGCTAAGTTGTATCCAATTCTATGGCAGTGAGTTTGGTTTGCTTTTGGAATCTGTATGGAATCAGATGGCCAGACTTTTCTTCCACAGTACCTCTGGGCAAGTTTGAAATGCTAACTTTAGATTAGTCGTCGAGCACAAAGAATTTGTACCATCCAGGGACCTCCCTCTCCCCTACGGGATTGCAGTCTCCGGGTAGCCAGGGAGGGCCTGTTTGCTTCGTTCAGCACCTTACAAAGCATCTGTACCCAGGTTTGGTGTTGTGTGCCGTGGACTCAATTCTGATTTGTAGCAACCCTATAGCACAGAGAACCACCCCCAGAGGGTTTCTAGGCTGCAATCTTTACAAACGCACATCATCAGGCCTTTTCTCCCACAGAGTGGCTGGTGGGTTTGAACTGTAGACCTTTCAGTTAGCAGCCATGCACTCAACCATTGCACCACCAGGGCTCCTCTCTACACAGTAAGAGCTCACTAATTACCTGCAGGGTGAATGAATTCGTGGGTGCATGAGTGAATGAGTAAACCACACGTTTCCTCCACATCTATGAGCTTTTCAGTGTCTTGGGGGGAGAGAAGAGGAAGGCCCCAGCAGTTGATAACCACTGGGACTGTGCACGGGGCAACAAAGGGAGAGGCAGCAAGGCTGCAAGCAGGAAAGGGGCTGAAGCCACAGGCGGCCTTCTCCCCAGTGATGTCATCTTGGAGCAGACCCAGGGGACTGGGTTATCGCAAATTATGTCTCCCCAGGCAAACGTTATCATTTGATTTTGAACAAATTACAGAATTAAGGGGTAGGGATAGCTGAGCCTGTTCTATATTTGGCACTGGCATACCAGCAGAGCCAGCAAGAGCCTTCTGGGACGGCGCTCCCAAACCTGATTAAGGTTGATTTGGGTAGGAACGTCGCGTGCTCCCCCAGACAGCTGGCCAAGCTGCTCGCAGAATTCCTGGCGGCAGGAGAAACGGGTCAGCCTGAGACACTCACACCCCCGGTGCCTCCAGTTCTCATCAACTCAAATAATGCAGCCACGGCCAGGGTAGGGGGCTGCAGCTGGCAGATGCTGTTTGCCAGAAGGTGTTGCTGGCACCTCTGATGGGGATCAGATTACTCCAGGCATCCAGGGAGGTTGGGAACATGTGCAGAGAGGAACCAAGGAGGGTGTGAATGAGTACATCTTGTTGCAGCAGGAGGGAGTGACTGGGGGTGGGAGAAAGCCGAGAAGGGGGAGACCGGGGTGTGAATTAGAGAAGGGCTTCTCTTTGCAGCCTCAGCTCTCACTACCTGTAGAGGACATCTGGTGTTTTTGCCCGCTTAGCACTCATTCCCTTCCCGCCTTCAGAAAACATCCTCCCAGCTTTCTGTTGAGGAACTACGCAGCCTCCACTCCCAATCCCTGTATTCCAAGTAGGGCTGACCCCACCCTTCAGATCCAGGCATGGACCCAAACTCCAGGGTCAGCTTCAGGGATGGCTTGGGATGAAAGTTCCATCAATCAGGGTCAGCCCTGGGACTTTGATCAGAACTACTGGGAAAGAGGCACTCTTTTCCAACTGAGGTGGCTAAACAGGAGGGATGAAAGCCTCGAGACATGGACAGACCTTGTCTCAGAATGAAGGCAGCACCAAGGAAAGCAGAACCAAGAAATGGACCAAGACAGACTGGATCTAAATGATAGCATTTTAGTGCCTGGATCGAGCTGCACCTGAAGCAGGACTCCTGCACTCTTCTGATAACATGAGCAGAAAAAATTCCTTTATATGTTTTAGCAGCTTTAAGCTGAATTTCTGTAATCTGGCACCCAAAGAACTTTAACTGATTTCTTACCTTCAGTCCTATTCCAGCCACATGAGCATGGTTGCAAATTCTCAGAACAGGTCAGACACTTCTCACCTCAGATTGTTACTCAAGATGTAACCTCTATCAATGGGGGTGTGGTAGTTAAAGTTGTGTCAACTTGGCTGGGCCATGGTTTTCAGTGGCTGGGCAGCTGGATGTAGTTATTCCCCATGATGAGATTGGTAATCAACTCTATGGTGGAATATGCTGCAAGCAGTTGAGTAGCTGCCTTCGGAGTGTGGTCTGCTTCCAGTATATATGGAGAAACTTTGGGAAAGGTGTCTAGCTTTTTGGCATATTTGGATCCTGCAGTTGGCCAATTCTTCAGCCAGTGGCCTGCCATGTTGCCTGCCAATATTGGGATTGTTCCTGGACTTGAACTAGTGGGCTGCCATGTTGTCTGCTAATTTTGAGTCTGTGCCATTTTACCTGTTGATCATGAGTTTATCAGCCTCAGCAGTCAGCAGCTGCATGAGTCACAAAAAGCCTCCATCTCTAGTGGGCTGGTAGAGCTAAAGCCTAAGGTCAAGTGGCCTACATCCAGCCCCTAGAGCCAGCCCTTTGAACTTGGAGTTCTAGCCTCCTAAACCCATCAGCCACTCCTCAGAGGGAAGATTGGGCAATCTCTTTCTGTAGAGATACCACCTCGGAAATCCAAGGAGGGTTCGTTATGAGTTGGAAAACAACTCGATGGCAGTAAGTTGTTTTTAAACTACAAAGAGAATAAATCGCTGTTTGTTGAGCCATCCACTGGTGGTGTGTCTGTTAGAGCAGTGTTAGAGAACCAAGACGGGGAGCAATAGTGGGTCAGTGGTCGAATGCCCACCTTCCATATGGGAGGCCCGGGTTTAATTCACTGCCAATGCGCCTCACGCACAAGACCATCTGCTTGGTTCTCTAGTGCTGCTCTAACAGAAGATAGACCACAAACGGGGGGTTTAAAACACACAAGGATTTTATTCTCTTACAGTTTGGAGGCTAGGAATCCGAGTTCAAAGTGTGAGCTCTAGAGGCTGGGTGAAAGCCCCTCAGCCTTGGGCTTCAGCTCTGCCTCTTGCTCCTGGCCCCCTGGAGGTGGAAGTGTCTCTTCACTCAGACAGCTGCTGACTGCTGAGACTGACAAACCCAAAGTCAACAAATAAAATGGTACAGTCCCAAGACTGCCACACAACATGGCAGATCACTAATTTAAGTCCATTAACAGTTCCAAGATTGGCAGACAACAGGGCAGGCTGCTGAACAATGACCTGGCTACATGCAGGATTCAAGCATGCCAAAAGAGTGCAGAGACCTTTCTCAGTGCTGCTTCTTGTATTCTGGGAACAGACCTCATCCCTGAGGCAGCTACTCGGCCACTCCAGTAGATTCCACCATGAAGCTGATTGCCAGTCTCATCATGAGGAATAACTGCATTCAGCTGCCCAGCCACGCACCGAGGCCCAGCCAAGTTGACACATGTATAACTTTGACCACCACCCCATCCGTCTTTCAGTGGAGGCTTGTGTGTCACTGTGATGCTGACCAGGTTTCAGGGGAGGTTCCAGGCTAAGATGAGCTAGCAAGAAAGGGCTGGGGATCTGCTTCCCCAAATCAGCCAATGAAAACCTCCCAGATCCCATGATCTGCAGCAGACGATGGGGCTGGTGCTGGACCAGGCAGTGCTTTGTTTTCATTGTGCATGAGTCGCCATGAGTTGAGGGCTGACTCGAAGGCAGCTAGTAACAGCACCAACCAAACCTCTCGCAGGAAGGCCTTCCTCACCCCACAGCCTCCCGTCATAACCCTCAATGTCACCTCTATCGGGAGCATCCCAAGATGTTGCGCTCAGGTTGCTCTCTTCCTCACACTCCCATAACTGACTGAGTGAACTTATTTTTATGGAATGGCCTTGAATCTGCAACTGGTTTTCTATGTATTTACCCTGGGTGTACACTGGTAGCATGTACACTGTGGCCTGCTAACCACAAGGTCAATGGTTCAAACTCACCAGCTGCTCCATGGAAGGAAGATGGGGAAATCTACTTCTGTAACAATTTATAGCCTTGGAAACCCAATGGTCTTCACTATGAGTTGGAATCAACTCGCTGACAGTGAGTTTGGTTTGGTTTCCACTGAGCCCAGCACTGTGCTAGGAGCTTTACAAGTATGATCTCATTTCATCTACAACACCACCCCTTGAAGTAGGTTCTTTACAGCTGCCATTCCACAGGTGTGGACATGGGAATTGACTCAGAGAGACCCTACACTGGTATAGCTTCATTAATGTAACAAAGAAAACTCTATTCCAAAATGGAACTACATCTATAGGTATAAAAAAACACTGCCACTGAGTTGATTCTGACTTATAGCGACCCTATAGGACAGAGTAGAACTGCCCCATAAGGTTTTCAAAGCTGTAATATTTATAGGAGCAGACTACCTCATCTTTCTATGTGGAGTGCCTGGCGTTTGAACCACCTATCTTTTGGCTAGCAGCTGAATTTAACCACTGTGCCACCAGAGTCCCTTTCCTCAGGTACAGGGCTTAGGATTCGAACCCATATTTTGAGAGGACACAATTCACTCTACAGCAGCATCTATGCCCTGTATATGGGGTGGGGCAGAGAATGAGGAAGCAGGTGTGTGAGTGGGCAGGGCACAGTCCTGGGTCAAGGGCGCTGGTAATGGGGCATGTTCATGTTGGGGCTGCTCACATGTACCATTTCCCCTCTCAAGCAGTTGTCCTCCAGGGAGAAAGAGAGGAAAGGCTGGTGGCATCTTCCAAATCCTCTGACCTGCCATGGGACATGGGGAGTCCCTCCTGTGAGAGCATCCCAGACTCCAGCACCCCTCCTGTCCACGGGATACCAACTCTGAGCCAGGAGCTATGCCAGGAGTCATCACTCCCACTCGCCAGCTCTCATTCCAACTGCCAGGAAATGCTTATCACTGGGATGGGGGGGGGCAGTGAGGAGAGTGTCAATCCAGAAACTCTTGGCTGAGCTCCCGATTCAAACGGTAATGTTGCAACTTCCCCTGAAGATGTGGAACTCATCAGTACTACAAGGAAGGAAATGGAACACTTAGTGCCAATTTAGGGGAGCTGCTAGTCGAGATTATTAAGTCTCTGGAACCTGCAAACACTGCTGGCAGGACTGGAAAATGGTGCAACCAGTGTCGAAAACAGTATGGCACTTTCTCACAAAGCGGGATATAGAAATACCATAGGGTCCAACAATCCTATGACTAGGGATATATCCTAGAGAAATAAGAGCACTGACACGAACAGATATATGCACACCCATGTTCATCACAGCACTGTTCACAATAGCAAAAAGATGGAAACAATCTAAATGCCCATCAGTGGAGGAATGGATCAACAAACTATGGTACAAACATACAGTAGAATACTAGGCAACATTAATGAACAATGATGAATCTGTGAAACATCTCATAATATGGATGAAGGCAGAAGACATTTGCTGAGCAAAATTAGTCAATCACAAAAGGACACACATTGTATGAGACCACTGTTACAAAAAGTCAAGAATAGAGTTTCACATAGAAAGAAATATTCTTTGATGGTTACGGTGGGAGGGGGCAGTAAACCACTAACTAGAGGGTAGACACATGTTAACTTGGGTGAAGGGGAAAAAAAAAAAGATTACCAAGTCTCTCTATTCTACTGAGAGGAAGCTGAGCCAAGACAGGTTAGTTAAGACATTTTCCCAAGGTGCAGAGGGAAAGACAGATCCCTGACTATTCCTGATGATCCCTGAGACGCCCCCTCCTTCTGGCTGTCCACACTCAGACCTTCATTTTCATAAGTTCCACGTTCCTACTTCTCCAAACGCCTCATTCCAGCCAGCCCACTTAATTGAAGCCAATTATTTAGTACAAAAGACTAGAGAACGCATCAATTCATGTCTTTGTTCCAACAATAGGGCCCTGAACAAGGAACTCCAGCTGTCTTTGTGCCCCGGAGATGCTCATTAGAGACTAGCTGAGCTCAGCTTCCAGGGGTGAGACTGGGCCCTGACAGGGGCACACTGGTGACAAGAGCAATTTGTTGAGCACCTCTGGGGCAGGGCCTGGCTGGGGACATGGGGCAGAGAGCTTGTGGAAAGATGGCAGCCTGTGGGCATAAGGGTCAGAGTGGCTTGGAAAAGTTATGCCCTTAAAGACTTGGTGTCCTGACTTGCATGCTGGTGACAATAATGGAACCTGTAAGTTAATCTCTGCCAAGTGCTTAGTGCAGGCACAGAATGCAACATATACTCATGTTAGCTATAACTGCTCATTTGTGATGATTTGGTTACTATCTTTATATCACAGTATTGATAGCGTTGGAGTCAGCAACTGTGGTTTGTGCTGTCAAGTTGATTCTGACTCATATTGACCCTATAGGACAGAGTAGAACTGCCCTAGGTTTCCTAGGCTATAATCTTTATGGAGGGAGCTAGACATGGTTAAAACATTCAGCTGCTAGCTGGAAGGTCATTTGGCTGCTGACTGCAAGTTGGCTTGTGGGAACCCACCAGCTGCTCTGTGGGAGAAAGATGTGGCAGTCTGCTTCCATAAAGGTTTACAGCCTTGGAAGCCCTATCAGGCAGTTCTACTCTGTCCTAAAGGGTCACTATTAGTTGGAATTGACTTGGTGGCAGTGTGTTTTTTGCAATCTTTATGGGAGCAGATCACTCTCAGAGCTGCTGGGTAGGTTTGAACCACAGACCTTTTGGTTAGCAGCCAAGCTGCTTAACCATTGGATTTAAATCCTGGCCCTGCCGCTTACATATTGTGTAACCTTGGGCATGCCACAGTCTCTTGGAGCCTCAGTTCTTCACCTGTAAAATGGCTGTAATGGTTTGTCTTAGTTACCTTGGCTGCCATAGCAGAAATGCTACACCTGTGTGGCTTTGAAGAACACAATTTATTTTCTTACAGTTCTGGAGGCAGAAAGTCCAAATGGTCTTGGACCAAAGTTCAAGGGTCTTGGCTACATCAGTTCCTTCCATGATCCTCTCTCCCATTTTCTTGTGTCTGTTGGCACTGTGGCGTTCCTTGGTGCTCCTTGGTTGGCCTTGGCACCTATCTTCCTTGTATCTGGGTCTCCGGGTCTATTCTGGACTTTTTATAACTCAGAAGTGCTTAGGACTCACCCTATACTGGTGTGACCTCATTAACATAACAAAAGCAAAATTCTAGCTCCAAACAGGATCACATCCTACAAGTCCAAGGGCCAGGAATTCCACACGTTTTGAGGGACTCAATTTAATCCCTAACACGGCTGCATTGACCTCAAAGCCCTGCTGGAAAACAGAATGAATCAGTCTAATGTGAACTATGTAAGAGACAGCCAGACGTGCACAAGCACTCAGAAAGTGGCAAGTGGGATCAGCTGAGAACCCTGCTGAGGGCCAGGGCCGGCCAGGAAAGCGAAGCTTCCATGAGTTAATCAGTGCCAATGGTGATCCCTGAAGGGCCCCTCCGAGCCCCCTCCTGGCTCTCCACATTCACACCTTTCTAAATATGCTTGGGTGGGTGACGTGGCATTCTGTTTAACCTCTCTGAGCCTCAATTTCTTATCTGGAAAATGGATCTAACGATGGCACCCACAGAAAAGGCCTAGCACTTAGAGCATGCAGCTTCTTGTAAGTGTGCAGTGAAGGTTGATACTCTTTTTCGATCCATCTTACTAAGGGATGCTAAGTGGGCTAAACTTGCAAACACATTTTTTTATTGTGATGAAAATATACGCAAACAAAACATTCGCCAATTCAACAGTTTCTGCATGTACAATTCAATGACATTGATTATAGTCTTCATGTGCAAATAAATGCATTTTAAAGCACTGAATCTTCCTACCAGCCTTGATTTAGCCCTGTTTCAAATATATGAAACTGAGTTCAGCAAGTTTAAAGTAACTCAACTAGACCAACTAAGTATTAAACAGCAAAAACAGGCCTCCAGCCCAGTTGCATTGGAGGCCAGTCTTTTTTTTTTTTTTTAACCCCTAGTACCTTACTGGGAGCTCTGGTAGCATAGTGCCTAAGGCACTTGACTGCTAACCAGAAGGCTGGCGGTTCAAACCCACCAGCCACTCCTCGGAAGAAAGGTTGGGCAATCCTACTTCCGTAGTGATACTGCCTTGGAAACCCAAGGAAGGGTCACTATGAGTCGGGGCGACTCGATGGCAAATAACAATAACAAAAGCACCTTACTGCTTCCTTTTGGCTAAGTGGGTGATTCCCTACCTTAATCCCAGTGATGAAAAGGGAGTCACCATGCTGATACCTGGAGAGGCAATACTGGCAGGCTTTATGGAGGAAGTAGTATTTAAGCCTTGAAGGATGGATTCGATTAGAACAGATAGAATTGGGGTGGAGGAAAAGGCAGAGGAACAGTATGCAAAGGCACAGAGGGCAAGAGTATGGGGCATATGGCTGAGCAATGCCCAGCTAAGAAACGTTGGCAGTGGAACCAAGAGGCACGATGCAGATTGTTGGGCTCACCTAGCCCACAGAGCGAGAAAGCTGAGTGCCTTTAGGCAGGAGGCTTGCTGGCAGAGTGGGGTGCATGTAGGTATACCTACTGGCAGAGCTAAAAGAGATTTGTAACACACTTGACTGAGCAGGGCAGAGGCCAGGCTGAGAGTCCAAGGGCCAAAGTGGCATAGTGGCATGCTGAGGGCATAGCAGAGGAGAGACTGTCCTGATCAAAGAATTGTATCCTAGCATGTCCCTAAACCTGAATGGTAGCCTGTGACTTCCCTAATAAACCCCATAATCACAAAAAGAAAAAACAAAAAGAGTGTGGGGCATGGAGAATAGCGTGTGATCCTTCTGGTGGACGTGGTGAGGGTGGAGGTGGGGTGAATGAAGAGGCTCTAATAAGCCTTGGCCCTGAAGCCTTAAATAGAACAAGCTTCCAAGAGGCCTCTCCAGCTCTGTCCTGCTTGGTGTCACCTGTCACTGACAGCATCCCCATCATCCCCATTAGCCCTGGGCCCACGGCCTTATCAGGGCCTTAGTGTTATCTGAGCCTCCTGGACCATGTTCAAGCAAAGCCCTCCCTTGCTCTGGGGCAGCGTTGACCAACCTCGGCACCATTGACATTTGAAGTAGGATAATTCTTTGTTTTCAGGGGGCTGTTCCTCTGCAAGGTGAGATGTTTGGTAGCAGGCTTGACCTCTACCCACCAGATGCCAATAGCACCCATGCTGAGTTGTGAGGAACAGACATGTCTTCACCAGCTGACCTGGAAATCATGGTGCCCTCATGTGTGTCAGAGGAGGACTGTGTACCACAGTTTCCAGTGACTGGGACCTTTCAGAAGCAGATAGCCAGGGGCTTCTTCCAAGACCTTTCTATTAGTTAGCTGGGCTCTTAACCATTTGCACCGCCCAAAACCCAAACCAAACCCACTGCCATTGAGTCAATTCCAACTCATAGCAACACTACAGGACAGAGTAGAACTGTTCCACAGGGTTTCCAAGGCTGTAAATCTTTATAGAAGCTGACTGCCTCATCTGTCTCCCACCTGGAGGTTCAAACCGCCAAGTTTTGGTTAGCAGCAGGTTACTTTAACCACTGTGCCACCAGAGCTCCTTTTGCATCACCAGGGACTCCTAAAAAAGAGTGTCTCCAGACATTACCAAATGCCCCTAGGGATATAATCATGCCCAGTTGACAACCATTGCTCCAGGCCTCCCTTCCTGGGCTCCTGCTAAGAAATAGGCCATAATTACCTAGTGGTAGTGTGCCCTGAAGGAGCTCTGGGAGCATAGTGCCTAAGGTACTTGACTGCTAACCAGAAAGCTAGTGGTTCAAACCCACCAGCCACTCCTCAGAAGGAAGGTTGGGCAATCTACTTCTGTAGTGATACTGCCTCGGAAACCCAAGGAAGGGTCGCTATGAGTCGGATCTGACTTGATGGCACATAACAACAACAGTGTGCCCTGACAAGATGTACTGTCCATACCCAGGCACCCGCGCTTCTCCTCATCCACCAGTTTGTACAACAAACAGGCACAGGCTGGGGCCTGGGGCTTCAGCTTGAACAATGATAATGATAAATGGCAGTGGTTTTCCAGCAGGTCAGCAGGCCTGGGGCAAAAATGTGTCTGGCTGTCAAACTCCTGATAAATCACCCTCATCACTCCATGGGGGAACAAAGCATTCTCTTTATAGGGGATCACAGTTTTTGTCCCAAAGGCAGCAATGATACAGAAAGTTTAGGAAATAGAAAACCAGGCATCACATGACATGCCACTGAGACTACTTTTATTTCTGCAAATTGGGCAGCATGCAGGCCAGATCTTCATGTAATTACAGGACCGGGTACAAGTAATGGGCAGATGCTGTTTTTTTTTTTGGGGGGGGGGGTTGTGTCAAATTCCACATAATGGCAAAAAACCACTTTTTTTTTTTTAAATTGTGATTGGGTGAATGTTTACAGAGCAAAATCCTTTTCCATATGACAGTTCATACACATTTTGTTTCAAGCAACATTGATTGCAATTCCCACAATGTAACAGCTCTCTTCCCACTTTCTTCCTGTGGTTAACTCTTCCCTGTGTCCTTCCTTCCAATGCATTCCTGCCCGCTGAGCAATCTGCCCATGTAAATGCTGTCCTTCTGATCTCCCATGGTTGATTGTTTTAAGGAGTGTGCCTACCTGGTGTCATTGTTCATCTCCTAGGCCTATTATTTGACTAGAAGTTAAGCCATGGGAGTGAGTTCAATTCCAGGCCCAAAAGGTCACTAGTGGCCATAGTTTCACCAGTCTCTATCTGACCAGTACCAAAAACATCTTTTTATGTTCCTATATGATCTTCATCATTCTAGGACTGTGGTGTTTACCCAAAGTGCGGTTCAGGGAAACAAGAGGAGGGCTGTTTCTTGGGTGGGGCCTTGAGGGCCTGTGGTCTCCCAAACTCAAAGCTATGGAGTTTGCACCAAAGTGAGTCACAGAAGGGTGCTTACATCCTTGAGTGGACCATGAACTCCTGTAAGTTCATAATGATAAAAATATGGTGTTTATCTAGAAAAGGGTTTAGGAGGACAGGAAGGAGGTCAGCTCCGTGGGTGGAACCCTGCAGGTTCTGGGATTTCATAATTATAAGGATGTGGGGTTACAGGGCTCTGTGGTTTCTAATTATAAGAATGTTGTTTTTTCCCCACAGGGAGGTTGTCATTTCTTGGGCAGGGCCACGAGACCTTGTAGCTGCAAAATCCTTAGACATCTGTCCTTGGACAGCAAATATTTCTGATGAGAAACATGCTTCACAGGAACCTGGGGAAGGGTCACTGTGCCTGCCACTCAAGAGACAATGCAAAGCCCAGTCTGGGGAGGGAGTGCTCTGGTGGGGGAACAATCTGTAGGACATAGTGGCCATCATGTGAGTGAGAATGAGCTCTGGCTTGTTTGATCTGCTGGACCATCTACATACCCTCCAGATTTCTCCTTCCAAGATGATGAAGAAATTAAGTCCAACTGGTGGGAGCTCTGGTGGCATAGTGCCTAAGGCATTTGACTGCTAACCAGAAGGCTGGCAGTTCAAACCTACCAGTCACTCCTCAGAAGGAAGGTTGGGCAATCTACTTCCATAGAGATACCACCTCAGAAACCCAAGGAGAGGTTACTATGAGTTGGATCCAACTCCACGGCAGTGAGTTTGGTTTTGGTTTTGCCCTCCAACACTGATCACTCACACAAGTGTGTATCACACTCCTGCTAGGTGCCAGACACTGTTCTAGATGTCGTGGCACATGAGTGACTAAAGCCAGCAAAAACTTACCCTTGAACAAGATACAGTCCAATGGCAAAGCCAGTCAGGTAAAGCAAGATATCTTTCTTGTGTTGCAAACATTAAGAACAATGAAGGAACCTCACAGGGGGTTCCTTCTAGAGTAATGACTGAGGAGGTGGGTGCTGACTAAGGCAGAGTGGTGAGAGTTGGCCTCTCTGAGGAAGTGGATTTTCAAACTGAAGCACAAAGGATAAGAAGACGGGAACAGCTAGGGCTTGGCATGTTGAGAAATGGAGAGGCCAGTAGGGCTGAAGAGAGGCGAGAGAGGGAAGGGGCATAGGATTATGTCTGAGACATCCATAGGGACAAGACAAGGAGGGCCTTGTACCATGGTGAGGAGTCTGGACTTTGTCCTGAGTGAAACAGAAAGTGAGTGGAAGATTTAATCTTGTAGAAAGATGACTCTAGTCCTAAGTGGAAAATGAGAGATGGGGATGAGGGGGTGGCCAATAGTGAAGCCGATTATTGTCTTGATGTGGTCTGTGTGTTAAACAAGCAGCTGCCTGCTCTCCCAGATCGAACAATGATCCGGATTTCACTACATTTGCCTCCTTTGGAATTCTTGTATTTCATGAACCCAGGTAACACTTGTAAGGATAGTGTGGGGGACTGCAACAAATGGCACAAACTCTTTCTTTCTCTCCCACGAAGAGATAGGTTTTCTTCCCACATCCCTTGAATCTGGCTCGGTCCCTGGGATACACAAATGCTTTGTGCTCTACTCCTAATCTGAAAATTGCTGGTCAGAACCCACTCAGCACTGTCATGGGAGAAAGGCCTGGAGATATGCTTCTGTAAAGATTACAGCCAAGAAAACCCCATGCAGCAGTTCTAGTCCATAACACATGGGGTCACCATCAGTTGGAGTTGACTCAACAGTAATGGGTTTGGTATTTTTTGGTTTTGATTCTGGGTTGGCCAGGTGAATTCCTTTGACCAATGAGACACTAACAAATATGACTCAAGCAGAGGCTTGAAAAGTTCTTGAACATTGGAGCTCACCTGCTCTTTCTGCTCTTGTAATACTGCTGCCATGGAAAGAAGCATTGATAGCCCCTGTCTGGATCCACACCCTTGTTACTGATTTTGAAGCTCCTCCCATCAAGAAGTGGAGTCTATTCCCCCAGTCCTAGAATCTAGGCTGGCTTTATGACTTGCTTTGATCAACAGAATGTAGTAAAAATTAGGTTGTCCCAGTTCTAAGCCAAAAACCGGTGGTGTCAATAGGGAGGTACAGGGCGTTCAGACCCCACAGGGTGACACTGTCAGAGGGGTGACACCAAAATGATTATCTATGAAACTTATTACAGTGTTTAAGCAGGAATTTATTATTATTATTTTAAATAAAAACATCCCTGTGGTCAGTTTTAATAACAAAAACATTTTTCTTAAACCCAGCTGTGCTTGTTGTTGTTAGGTGTCATTGAGTCAGCTCCGACTCATAGTGACCCTATATGCAACGGAACAAAACACTGCCCAGTTCTGTGCCAGCCTCACAATCCCTGCCATACCTGAGCCCATCATTGCAGCCACTCGCTGGGGGCCTTCCCCTTTTTCATTGATCCACTTTACCAACGTTGATACCTGTCTCCAGGGACTGGTCCCTTCTGACAACATGACCTAAGTAGGTGAGACAAAGTCTGGCCATTCTTGCTTCCAAGGAGCATTCCAGCTGCACTTCTTCCAGGACAGATTTGTTAGTTCTTCTGGCAGACCATGGTACCTTCCGTGTTCTTTACCAGTGCCACAACTCAAAAGCATCAATTCTTCTTCAGTCTTCTTTATTCATTGTCCAGCTTTCACATGCATATGAAGTGAGTGAAAATAGCAAATCTTGGATTAGGCACATTTTGGTCTTCAAAGGAGAGCTCTGATAGCATAGTGCCTAAGGCACTTGACTACTAACCAAAAGGCTGGCGGCTCAAACCCACCAGGCACTCCTCGGAAGGAGGTTTGGGCAATCTACTTCTGTAGTGATACTGCCTCGGAAACCCAAGGAGGGGTCGCTATGAGTCAGGTCAGACTCAATGGCACATAACAACAACAGTCTTCAAAGGGACACCTTAGCTCTTCAGCACTTTAAAGAGATCTTTTGCAGCAGATTTGCCAAGTGAACTAGGTGGTCAGATTTCTTGACTGCTGCTTCCATTGGTGTTGATTGTGGAATCAAGTAATATGAAATCTTTGACAACTTCAATCTTTTTTCCCATTTATTGTGATGCTGCTTATTGGTCCAGTTGTGGAGATTTTTGTTTTCTTCATGTTGAGGTGTAATCCATACTGCAGACTATGATCTTTAATTTTCATCAGTAAGTGCTTCAAGTCATATTCACTTTCAGCTAGCAAAATTTTGTTGTCTGCATATCACAGGTTGTTAATGAATATTCCTCCAATCCTGATGCCACATCCTTCTTCATGTAGTCCAGCTTCTCAGATTATTTGCTCAGCATACAGATTGAATAAGTATGGTGAAAGGACACAACTCTGACACACTCCTTTCCTGATTTTAAACCATGCAGTATTCCCTTGTTCTGTTCAAATGACAGTCTTCTGGTCTAGGTACAGGTTCCTCATGAGCACAATTAAGTGTTCTGGTTCCCATTGTTCTCAAAGTTATCCATAATTTGTTATGATCCACACAATTGAATGCTTTTGCATAGTCAGTAAAACACAAGCGAACATCTTTCTGGTATGCTTTGCTTTTAGCCAAGATCCATCTGACATCAGCAATGATATCTCTCATTCCATGGCGTCTTCTGAATCCAGGTTACATTTCTGGAAGTTCTCTGTCAATATGCTGCTGCAACTGTTTTTGAATTATCTTCAGCAAGATTTTACTTGCATGTGATATTAATGATATTGTTCGATAATATCCACATTCTGTGGGATCCCCTTTCTTTGGAATGGGTACAAGCATAGATCTCTTCCAGTCAGTTGGCAGCTAGCTGTCCTCCAAATCTGACATAGACAAATGAGTGCCTCCACTGTAGCACCTTTTATTGAAACATCTCAGGGGGTATTCCATCAATTCCTGGAGCCTTATTCTTTGCCAGTTCCTTCAGTGCAGCTTCAACTTCTTCCTTCAATGCTATTAGTTCTTGATCATATGCCACCTCCTGAAATGGATGAACATCAACCAATTCTTTTTGGTACAGTAACTCTGTGTATTTCTTCCATCTTCTTTTGATGTTTCCTGCATCACTCAATATTTTGCCCATAGAGTCCTTCAGTATTGCAACTTGAGGCTTGAATTTTTCTTCAGTTCTTTCAGCTTGAGAAATGCTGAGAGTGTTCTTCCCTTTTGGTTTTCTAACTCCAGATCTTTGTACATTTCATTATAAAAATTAACTTTGTCTTCTTGAGATTCTCTTTGAAATCTTCTGTTCAGCTCTTTTATCTTGTCATTTCTTCCACTTGCTTTAGCTACTCCCTGTTCAAGGACAAGTTTCAAAGTCTCTTCTGACATCCATTTTGGTCTTTTCTTGCTTTCCTGTCTTTTTAATGGCCTTTTGCTTTCTTCATGGATGATGTTCTTCATGTCACCCCACAATTCCTCTGGCTTTTGGTCACTGGTGTTCAATGCTCAAACCCACCAGCCACTCCTCGGAAGGAAGGTTGGGCAATCCTACTTCTGCAGTGATACTGCCTCGGAAACCCAAGGAGGGGTCCTATGAGTCGGGGCCGACTCGACGGCACATAACAACAACAACAACAAGTGTTCAATGCATCAGTACTCTTTAGATGGTCTCTAAATTCAGGAGGGATATAATCATGGTCTTATTTTGGCTCTCATGGACTTCTTTTAATTGCCTTCAGCGTCAATTTGAACTTGCATACGAGCAGTTGATGGTCTGTTCCACAGTCCACTCCTGGCCTTGTTTTGGCTGAAGATATTGAGCTTCTCCATCACCTCTTGCCACAGAAGTAGTCAATCTGATTCCTGTGTACTACATCTGGTGAAGTCCATGTGTATAGCCACCATTTGTGATGTTGAAAAGTGGTATTTGTAATGAATAAGTGGTTGGCCTTGCAAAATTCTATCATGCCATCTCCAGTGTTATTTATATCAGCAAGGCCATATTTTCCAACTACTGTTGATTCTTCTTTGTTTCCAACTTTTGCATTCCAATCATTAATAATAATCAATACATCTTGATCACATGTTTAGTCAATTTTAGAATGCAGAAGTTGGTAAAAATCTTCTATTTCATCATCTTTGGTGGTTGATGCATAAATAGGAATAATAGTAGTATTAACTGGTCTTCCTTATAGGCCTATGGATATTATCCTATCACTGACAGCATTGTACTTCAGGACAAATCTTGGAAGAACAGCACACCATTCCTCTTTAATTTGTCATTCCCAGCATAGTAGATCATATGGTTTTCTGATTCAAAATGGCCCAAACCAGTCCATTTCAGCTCACTAATGCCTAAGATACTGATCTTTATGCATTCCATTTCATTTTTGACAACTTCCAACTTTCCTACATTCATACTTCATACATTCAACATTCTAATAATTAACAGATGTTTGCAGCTGTTTCTTCCCATTTTGAGTTGTTCCACATCAGCAAATGGAGGTCCCGAAAGATTTACTCCATCCACGAAGTCAACTCTACTCTGAGGAGGCAGCTCTTTCCCAGCCATATTTGGAGTGCCTTCCGACCTGAGGGGCTCATCTTCCAGCATTATATCGGACAATGTTTCAGGGCTATGCATAACATTTTTCAGTAATATGCCAGACAGCGTTTCATTGCTGTTCATAATGTTTTCACTGGCCAATTTTTTGAGAAGTGGATGGCCCCTTTTTTCCTCCAAGTCTGTCTTAGTCTGGAAGCTCTGCTGAAACCTGTCCACCCTAGGTGACTCTGCTAGTATTTGAAATACTAGTGGCATAGCCTTCAGCCTCACAGCAACATGCAAGCCACTACAGTACGACAAACTCACAGACAAGTGGTAATAGGCAATGTTACGTGTCTACTTGCCTGGGCCTGGTTTTGAGTGGCTGAGCAGCTGCATGTAGTTATTCCCCATGATGAGACTGGTAATCAGCTCCCTGATGGAATATGAGCAGCTAAGTAGCTGTCTTAGGGATGTGGTCTGCCTCCAGTATATAAGAAGAAGCACTGAGAAATGTCTCTGAGCTTTTTGGCATGCTTAGATCTTGCATGTGACCAAGTCTTCATTCTGTGGCCTGCCATGTTTCCTGCCAATCTTGGGACTACCTCTGGACTTGAACTCGTGGCCTGCCGTGTTGTGTGGTAATCTTGGCACTGTGCCATTTTATTTGTCCACTTTCAGTTTGTCAGCCTCAGCAGCCATCAGCTGCCTGAGTGAAGAAAGCCTCCAGCTTCAGTGGGCTGGGAGCAAGAAGCAGAGCTGAAAGCCAAGGTCTAGGGTCTTTCATCCAGCTCCTAGAGCTAGCACTTTGAACTGGGACTTCTAACCTCCTAAACTGTGAGAAAATAAACTCCTATTTGTTAAAGCCACCCATTTGTGGTATTTTCTTTTAGAGCAGCACTAGAGAACCAAAACTAGCCACTCCTCAGAAGGAAGGTTGGGCAATCTACTTCTGTGGTGATACCACCTCGGAAACCCAAGGAGGGGTCGCTATGAGTTGGGTCCAACTCGATGGCACATAACAACAACAGAGAACCAAAACACCAGTTTACATGTATCAATATATCTGCAAGGCTAAGACTCTACGTTAAGTTACTTTTTGAACCTTCTGGTGCTCTGCAGCGAACACTGTAATTATTACCCAGTTACAAGGATGCTTTGAATCAGGAGGCTTTTTCTGCACACGCTGTTGTTTTTGTTGATGCTGGTGTTTATATAGTCCCTGATTTTGTCAAATTTTCTGGTACTTTAGTTACACTATGTGGTAATTATTATTTATGGACCTATCAGTAACTTTTTTGTGAATTAAGTAGTATTTAAAGGAAAAGAAGGAGAAAAATCATAAAAGGCTTCCACTCAGTTACTAACAGTATTGTAACGAATAATGTCATTCAGTGTAGAAAGATTTTACAAAACTATTTTTGCTGAGATGGTATCATTACGGAAGTAGATAGTCCAGTCTTCCATCCAAGGTGTGGCTGGTGGGTTTGAAGGGCCAGCCTTCTGGTTAGCAGTCAAATGCCTTAGGCACTACACCACCAGAGCTCCCAGTTGCAGATTGTTGTTGTTGTTGTTGTTATGTGCCATCGAGTCGGCCCCGACTCATATAGAGCCCAGCAAAAGTCAGTTGAGTCCAGATCAGCAGAGCTGCCCACCCAACCTGATAAACTAAATAAATGGTTGTTGTTTTAAGCCTTTAGGTTTGGGTGGTTTGTTGTACAGCACAAGCTAACAGATACAGTGATACAGATGAGATTTGAACTCATGTCTGTCAAATCTGATTTCAAAGTCAAAACTGTTCACCACACTCCTCCATTTACCTCCAACTTCTGTTCCTACCCAAAGCTTTGAGGTGAGGCAGCGAAAGCTGGGCCTGAGGATGTGGCTGTCATCGCCTCCCCTGCATGACTTCCCTGTGTTGTGACACCTTCAAAAGGCACACCCTCTGAGCTTTTGGTCCCAGGATGAAATGTTAATAAGGAGGCTTTGCTGAGCTCAGGGATGGATGACAATTACTCTTTAAGATACCAGCTTCAGTTATCTTTCTTGTTAGGGATCATTAACTTCATCCTCCTGCGTCTATTGTTAGAATCCATGAAGAGGCTGCTGCAGACCCTGTTCCAGCTCAATGATTACTCATCGTGAGAACAGCAAACCTCTGGTGGAAGGTTTCCTAATTCCCACCATTTACCAGCACTTTATGTTTGCAAAATCTCCCGAAAACCTCTATTCATCCAAGTCATTAGATTTCCTTTTTGGATGAATTTAAAAGCCACTGTGATGATATAATCACTATACTTTGTATTAGCACTTCTCTCCAGGATATTAGACCAATTTACAGGTGTTTATCCAATTCACCTTGCTGCGTTCCTGTGAGCCTGGTGGGTGGTAGTCATGGGGGAAAGAAAAAAAACAGCACGTTTTTTTCACTCTGTCTGCTTTACCAAAAATGGAATGTACAGAGAGGTTAAGTTTTCAACTGTTGCATAACAAAATACTGCAAATTTAGTGACTCAGCACAACACACACATTTATTATCTTCCAGTGTCTGTAGGTCAGAAGTATGGGCATGGCTTAGCTGGGCTCTGCCTCAGGATCTCTTCAGGTTACAATCTAGGTGTTGGCCAGGGCTATGGTCTCATCAGAGGCTTGACTGGGGAAAGATCTGCTGCAAGTTTATTCAGGGAACTTGGCCAATGGGACACTAGCAAATAGTTCATTCAGGCAGGTTGTTGGTAGAATTCATCTCCTTGCAGTTCTAGGACTGAGATCACCATTTGTAGTGAGTTTGAGGGAGTTTGGGGCTAATCAAGGAAGAAGATATGTCTATGAGATAGCAGTGTTGCTCAAGAGGCTACTTATTGGAGCTGATACATTGATGGCTGCATGCAGGAGGCAACTTCCTCACAGGAGGAGGTCTTCCAAATGCTTGGGGAGCCACCAGAAGGGAAACAGGGCCAAGAAACTCCGAAGGAAGAAGAGATGGGAGAGACCTTCTATGCACCTAGGTGATGTCTTTCTGCAGCAAGGTGGAGTCTCTGAGTCAGAGTTCTGAGGACAGTAGCACCTTGGGTGTCCTTATAACTACAGGGTTTTATCTTAGCTATAGCTAGCAGATGTTGGATACAGTTTTTTGGTGGGGTATGGAAAGCAGGTAGGCTCTCAGTGGTTAAAAGTGTGATTATCTGAGCTATCTTTAAAACAATTGGATGCCTACAAATTTAAGTTTGGTGCCAGGTGATATTTTGGGCTAGCAGTTCTCAGCTTGCTATGAAGAAGTAAACAATAAGAGACCCATACACAGAAGACATTTTTGGCTCATTTCCATAATATTGTTTCCTCACTGGCTGTCAGCAGGGGCCACACTCAGCTCCTAGAGGCCACCCACAGTTCCCTGCCACATGGTGCTCTCATGACATGGCATCTGACTTCTCCCAAGCCAGCAAGAGTCTCACTCTCTATCTCTAGTCTACTAAAATGGAGTCTTAAATAATAAAACAGTCAAGAAAGTGACATCTGATCACATTTGTTTCTATTGGTTAGAAGCAGGTCACATTCACCCCATCACAGGGCAATTGTACTGTCCCTTGTAGAGTATAGAAATCCATGCTCTGTACCTCTGTTTCTCTGTCTTTCTCTCTCTTTCTGTTTCTCACTTATACACACACACACACACACACACATTTTCACATAATCCTTTTTCAAAAAAAAACTGTCATCAAGTCAATTCCAACTCATAGTGACTCTACAGGACATGGGGTTTCCAATCCTGTAAATCTTTACAGAAGCAGAATGCCTCATCTTTCTCCCATAGAATGGCTGATGGGTTTGAACCGCTAACCTTTTGGTTAGCTAAAGAGTGCTTTACCCACTGTGCCACCAGAGCTCTGCTTGTCCTATTGAATACTCACTGCCATCGAGTCAGATCTGACTCATAGTGACCCCTCCTTGGGTTTCCGAGGCAGTATCTCTATGGAAGTAGATTGCCCAAACTTCCTTCCGAGGAGTGGCTGGTAGATTTGAACTGCCAGCCTTCTGGTTAACAGTCAAATGCCTTAGGCACTATGCTACCAGAGCTCCCATCCTATTGAATAGTCTGAATCAAATACATGCACTCATTTTCTCTCACCTCTGTCCCAGCCTGGCTCTGTCTACTCTCTGCTCAAGTTCTTTGACACCACCCAGGCAGGTCCTCTAGCTTTTCAGACACATTGTGAATACACAAGGCCCAGTCTAGAGCAATGCAGGTTAGAACTTCAATCTCTACATAAAACACGTTTCCACTCCCTGCCCTGCCAGGGCCCTGCCCCAGAAGGGAGTCAGGGAAGCAGGGACAGAAAGTCAGCTCCTCCTCCACTTTCATGGGTGACACCATCTCCTCCACTTTGTTGGCCCCAGGAGGAGGAATGTGGAAAGACCAGCATGGACCTCCCTGACTGTGGATGGATGCCATCCAAGCCTGCCTTCTTCTCACTGGGAGCAGGTCAGGTCTGCAGGGAACCTTGGTCATTTCCTCCTTGGGGGTGCCCCCTCACCTCTTGCTATGGGAAGTCATTGGGGGTCAGGCTTTTCATATACAGTTCAGCAAGATGACTCAGGCAGGGGCTGACCCCAAAGCCCTATATCCTTACCACACCAACAGACAAGCTCACAGGCCCCCTACCTTTCAGCTCTCAGTTTCTTGGTTCTGCCTAGAGAAGAACAGACATTGCAGACACCCAGTATTGGCCGACTGAGATGCCGGGGGCCTCTCACAGACACGACTGCCCTCTACCATGTCCTCTTGGAGCTGCCTTACAAGGCTTGGTGGAGGAACCACCCATGGCAGGGGGCAGAAATAGCCACATCACTCCCCTAATGGCTGACAGCTTATTTCTTAGAAGAATTCCTTCTATACAGGCTTGGTGGTGGTGGTGGTGGTAGTGTGTGTGTGTGCACATCCGTGTAGGGGGAGCTGTTTAGCCTCTTCTCAGTCTGTTACTCTCTCTTCTGAATGTGGGACCACTCAGCACCCATTGTTTTCAGCCTTGTCCCTGAAGCCTCAGTTCCAAGGCAACAGCAAAGCCCCAATCACAGCCTGTTGCCCATCCCTGTATCCACTTTCCTGGGCTCAAAAGCCCCAAGGAGCAAATCGAGTTCTCTCATCTCACAATGCAGGCATTAACAGTGATGATTACATCTTTCCTTGGAAGAGGCTTGATCTCGCTGTGCGGGAGGCAATTTGCTTCAGGGAAGATTGCAGTACCCCGCTGCTCCCCTGAAACCAGTCATTTCCAAAATAAATCCTTCAGTGGCCCGGGGTGAGAGCGGAACTGGGAAGTCAAGTGGAGCAACAGAGTACAGGGACTGGCAACTGACGTCTTGGATTTACAAGGCTGGTGGGTGTTGGCAGCACCCTGGGAAAACCTTGGTCCCTGGTGACCCCAGCCCTGTCATGGGACTGCTAGACAGTGTGGGTTTTTCACACCACCATTTATGCTCTCTTATATGATGTGCAGTGCCTAAGGCATTTGACTGCTAACCAGAAGGCTGGCGGTTCAAACCCACCAGCCACTCCTCAGAAAGAAGATTGGGCAATCTACTTCCATAGTAATACTGCCTCAGAAACCCAAGGAGGGTTCGCTATGAATCAGATCCGACTTGACAGCAGTGAGTTTGGTTTGGGATTTGGTTTACATGATGCCAGGCCTGTGCCAGGTAGTCTGACATGTACCATCTCTTTGAGTCCTCCTGACAACTCTGTGAGGCAGAACTCACTTGTTCCATTTTTTGGAAAAAGAGATCTAGGTTCTGAGTTAAGTTTCCCCAAGTCAGACAGAGCAGGTAGGGATGACAGACCCAAGGTCTGAAGCCAGGCTGATTCCAAAATCTGTGCCCTCGAGCCCTGCTATGTGGCTTCCAAGGATCTTTGCAATTAGAGAACAGTGTAAAGAACTTGACTTTAGAATTAAAGCCACTCCCCCCAGTGTTTTGATATTGGACTTGTTGCATGATCTCTCTGAGTTGCCTTCATCTCCTCATCTGTAAAGGGGCATCCTATGCATTTACACAGTAACCGCAACAATGGACTCCAACGAAACAACAATCATGAAGATGGCCCAGGACAGGGCAACATTTTGTTCTGTTATGTATATGCTTGGCATGAGTTGGAGCTAATGCCATGGCAATTAACAGTAACAAAATAACACTCTCTCCAAGGACTATTCAGGATCTCTAGCGGTGCAGTGGTTAAGGCATTTGGCTGCTAACCAAAAGGTTGGTTGTTCAAACTACCAGCTGCTTCACAGAAGAAAGATGAAGTAGTCTGCTTCCACAAAGATTTATAGCCTTGGAAACCTGGTGGGGGTTGCTGTAAGTCAGAATCGACTCAGAATTGACTCAAGGGCAATGAATTTGGGTGTTTTTGTTTGTTTGTTTGTTTTGCTAGGGCTGTTGTGAAGAACAAATGAGACCAAGCACTTCCAGGACAGCCACATGCAGTTGTTCAAGCTGTGCACTGTACAACTCCAGCAAGCAGAGCAGTGCACGGTCTCTGCAGCTGCACTTGGCAGCCTTGCTTTGAACAGTGCTTGGGACAGTGTTACCACTTGATAAAAAGGAGCTCTGGATGCTGAGAGCCACTCACTCCAGATGGGGGAGACAAACATGAAACCCATTGCTGTCAAGTCAGTTCCAACTCATGGTGGCCATATAGGAAAGATGAAGACTAAGGTGTGTCTGACTCAAGCCAGCGTGTTTTTCATAATCTGATATGGATGTGAAAGCTGGACGATGAATAAGGAAGACTGAAGAAGGATTGATGCAATTGACTTGTGGTGTTTGTGAAGAATACTGACAGTACTATGGTCTGCCAGAGAACATATAAATCTGTCTTGGAAGAAATACAGCCAGAATACCACTTAGAAGGAAGAATGACCAGACTTCACCTCACATACTTTGGTGATGTAGAGAGTCAGCAAAAAAGTGGAAGGCCCTCAACAAGACAGATCGACACAGTGGCAGCAACTATAGGCTAAAGCACAGCAAAGATCATCAGAACGGCACAGGAGCAGGTAGTTTTTTCGCTCTGCTGTACACAAGGTTGCTACGAGTTGGAGCTGATTCATTGGCACCTAACAACAATAACAGACTGTAAGAAAATAAGGTTCTGTTTGTTAAAGCCACATACTCTTGGTATTTCTGTTATAGCAGCACTAGGTAAGAAAGACATAATTCAGCTCTGAGAGTGAGGTACTGCTCTAACAAACACCTACTATATGGAAGAGGTTTTGCAGTTGGGTAATGGGTAGAGACTGGAAGAGTTTTAAGATGCCTCATAGTAAAAGCCTAGATTGAAAAGACTATTGGTAGAATTATGAATATCAAAGGCAATTCTGGGGAGGGCTCAGAAGGAAGTGAGGAGAGCTATAGAGAAAGTTAAGCTATTGTCTTAGAGAATACATATGGCATCAGCAAGAGAATGCTGCTAGAAATGTAGACAATAAATGTGCTTCTGGTGAGGCTTGAAAAGAAAATAATAAATGTAATTGAACAATGGAGGCAGGGAGATGCTTTAGATGCGTGGCAAAGAACTTGTCTGAATCATGTTTGCATGTTTGGTGGAAGGTAGAACTTGTGAGTGATGAACTTGGACATTCGGCTGAGGAGATTTCTAAGCAAGATTTAAAGGGACAGTGTGGTTTTTCCTTGCTACTTATAGCAGGGGCCTGAGGTAGACAGGCCCGAGGCTTGGAGGCTGTTTTTCACTTGGGTGTGGACCTATATTAAGGCCAGGGCCTGAGGTAGGCGGGCTGGGGATAGGGAGCTGCATTTCACTTGTGGTTGGCTCTACTCCAAGGCCATTGCCTGAGGTAGGTAGGTGCAGAGGGGTTAGGAACAACTAATGGAGAGGAACTTGTCTGTCAGTTTATTGTCCTGTGGTGGCTTATGTGCTGCTATAAGACTGGAGGCTTTGCCACCATGTTGCAAAATGCCAGCAGGGTTACCCATGGTGGCCAGGTTTCAGCAGAGCTTCCGGGCTAAGATAGAGAAAAGCAAAGATGTCTTCTTAAAGACTAAGATGCACATAACCTAAGCCGTATATTTTCAATTGCCCCGTATGCATGTGAGAACTGGACAATGAATAAGACTGAAGAAGAGTTGATGCTTTTGAGTTGTGGTATTGGAGAAGAACACTAAGAATACCATGGTCTGCTAAAGGGACTAACAAATCTGTCCTGGAAGAAGTGTAGACGGAATGCTCCTTGGAAGCGAGAATGGCCAGACTTCATCTTACCTACTTTGGTCTGTCAGAAGGAACATTCCCTGGAGAAGGATGTCATGCTTGGTAAAGTGGAGGTTTAATGGAGAAGGGGAAGGCCCTCAACGAGATGGATTGACACAGTGGCTGCAAAGACAGGCTCAGATATAGCAAGGATCATGAGGCTGGCACAAGACGGGGCAATGTTTTGTTCTGCTGTGCATAGTGTCGCTATGAGTTGGAGATGACTCAATAGCACCTAACAGCAGCAACTTATAGCGAAATGTGAAAGGAAAAAAGGTAGACTTAAAAATGAACTGTGCAAAATGTAAACAAAACTTAAAACTCTGGAAAATTCGGTATACAAACTAAGGATATGTGTCCTAGAATTTTCACCAAGGACATGGCTATGTAGTTTTTTGTTAAAGAGATTAAACCTGTGACTGATGGATCTAACTACCACAGCAGAAAATCCATCAGCTTAGACTGAAGTGAACAGACAGAGATCAAAAGGAAAGAAAATTGTCTCTCTCTTGGAATTCTACAGGCAGCAGACAGGCCAAAGGGGTTATATCTTCTGTTTTCCAAGAAAAGAAAAGGACCATCCGCAGAAGGAGTACGGGAAGCAAGACCTTCTTGGTTTCAAAGAGGGGGGGGCACTTACAGTCTCTTGGATCTCAAAGGGTGGGGCCACAGCCTCCTACGTTTCAAAGAGTTGTATCTTCACCAATTTGGTTCCGTAGTGTGGGGCTGCCATTAAGGTGTGCCAGGGAGATAGGGCCACCACCCAAAGATGAGGGGATGTGACCATCACACCCAAGGGGTAGAAGAAAGGGGGTTGTCAGGGCTGAGGGGGTGGGTTTACCACTCAGATGGACTAGGAGAATGGGGTTGCCCAAAGCCCGGGGCTGTGGGGCCTGCGCCCAGAATCCAGAGGACATGGCCAACACACAGAAGCTGAAGGGTAGGCCTTTGCCTAGATGATCTCAGAGAACAAGATTTGTTTCTTTTTTAAAATGTTTTATTGTAATGTAGTTTACAGAGAAAATTAGTTTTCCAGTCAACAATTCATACACATTTTGTTTTGTGACATTGATTGCAATGCTCACAATGTAACAGCACTTTTCCCAGTCTTCCCTGTGTTTGTCAATTGCATTTGTCCTTATTTTCCATCTCTTCCTGCCCTCTGAGCTTGATCCCTGGGCAAGCACTGCACTTTTGATCCCATATGTTGGTAGAACAGTATTATTTTCAAGCCTTGAGAGCTAATATGAATTGTTCTGCTGGGTTTTGTCCTTGCTTGGTGCCTTCTTTCCCTCAAATTTATCCCCCTTGTAAAGGAAATGCCTTCCGTGTGCCTGTTCCATCATTGTACTTTGGAAACAGATAATGTGTAGGTTAGATTTCACAGGTTCATAGATGAAGAAGAATTTTGCCCCAGGTTGGAATCTAAAGTCTCACCTATATTTAATTTAGATCATTCAGAAGATGAGATTTTGAACTTGGAGTTGATTTAAACATTTTGAACGATGTGATGGGCTGAATGTGTTTTGCATATGGCAAGGACATGAATTTTGGGGGCCAAAGGGTGGAATGTTATGGATTGAATTGTATCCCCAGAGCATATGTGTCATAAATCCTAACCTCCATGCCTGTGGTTATAGTCCAATTAGAGAATGGATTGCCTTTGTTATGTTAATGTGGCAAGATTAGTGTAATGTGTGTCCAGAGAGATAGTGAAGGTAAAAGCACCAGGGACAATCTCTAAATTGTGCCTTCCACCCCAATTTCAAGATGAACAGACACTCATAGCATCTATGGTCAGCAGCAGAAACACCTTCCCCCCACTTGTCTGGTTGCCTCATTCAGGTGCCTTTCGTATTTGTGGTGCCTTGGAATGTCATTTCATGCCTTATCTGGTGCCCCCTTGGACTTGCACCTGGAGGCAAGTGTCCCTCTCTATCCTTTCCCTCACTATACCTCTGGGTGTGTCTTAAGTCAATTGCTTTTGAGATATAAAAGAGATTAAACAAGCAGCAAAATAGGTAGAGATCGGTGAAGAGAGATGCCAAGTACCACATGAAAACCACCCAGAAGCAGAAACTCAGAAGAGCCATACTGGCAGGGAGACATAGCCTTCCAATTAGAGCCAGCACCCTGAATTTGGATGTCTAGCCTCCTAAACTGTGAGAAAATAAATTTCTGTTTGTTAAAACCACCTGCTTGTGGTATTTCTGTTATAGTTGCACAGATAACTAAGAGACTCTAGATAACTAGAGACTGATCAGACAGTGGGAGATGCTCAAAGGGGCATGGATTGCCCAGGCCAGCAGCAGAGGCAGCGTTGAAATCCTAAGGTCTCCCTCCAGGTTCTGCCCTGTGGCCCTAGCCCTTTCAGAGGAGTTGGGAAGAAGGGCCCAGAATGGAAGGGCTTGTAGAACCCTGAAACCTTGGAAAAGAGAACAGTAGTCAGATGTTTCTTCTGGAGAATGGATGGATTAAGGCATGTGAGGATCCTAAAAACTGGTAATCTGTGGTGTACCCTCCTCTGCTTACTCACACATTCAAATGGGATATGTATGTGAGTTACATATGTGAGTGTGTGTGTGTGTGTGTGTGTTAGCTATCCATGACGTGACTTCTTTTTAAATGTGACTATAATATTAGCAATTGAATGCAAAACTGGCATATACAATTTTAGTGAAATTAAATGAACTGCATTATAAAATTTTTCCTGTTGATCTCCCACAATGAAAAACTGACTTTCATCAATTTTGCTTTAAATGGTTCATACTTCAATTTTGCTGCTTGTTTCATAATAAATGTTATAATTATAAATGAACAAAGGAAAAGATGCCATAAAGAAAAATTTAATTATCAGAAAACAAATATTACAACAAATTATTATATTTTATTTTTAGAAAGAGTTGGACTCAGTAGCCCACCCCCACCTCTTGCTTATTAGAAAGAAATACACCTACTCCTCACTTAGTGACTATCATGTTATGTGACATTCCAAATTTACAACAACTTTAAAAAAAAATCTCAGGCGGCATTTCTGATGGTCCAGGCTCTACATGAGGTTGTGGCTGGGCCCAGGAGAGCCTCTGGGGGCCTCCAGGAATGAAATACCAGAGGCCCTGGTGATGATCAGACCACGTGAAGGACAGCAGCCGAATGATACATGACCTCTTCTCCCATTCACCTGTGATGTCTCAATCCAGTCACAGAGGGTACAGGGCAACAGCTGGATGATGTGAGTGACCTCACGTCATGAGGTGGGCAGAGAGAGGCTGAGCGAGGGCCAAAGATGCTAGGGAATTCAATGTGGAGATGAAACAGTGCGGGAAAGGGAAGGGGGCCACACCGGGCTGCAGGGCTGGGCTGGACAGAAGACAAACTGTGTCCCCACCCAGGGTGCGCGATGAGAGCACCAGGCTGCAGGCAACACCCAACCCCCACCACCACCAACTCCCATAAGCTCCATGGTGGTGGGGAAGACCTGGTGGGAAAGGGGGGCCGGCTGCACCATGCACATCTTGAGATGCATGAGTGGTACCCAACGGGCAGTGAGTGATGCTGTGACACCAGTGTTGAAGATGGGGTGTGGTCCCCAACTCTCACATAATGCCAATTTCAAATAATGACCTGGTTTTTTTAATCTAATCTTGTTCATAAGTGAGGAATGGGTGTAGTATACTCAGAGACCCGCTGAGATAAGGATTTTCAATTACTCAGGAGGGGACCAGTGCTGAAGTGGTAGGGTAGGGGCCTCATAGTTAAACAACCTTGCACATGGGCACCCTCGTAGCCCTCTGTGAACTTTATTTCCTGCTGGCACATTCTCACACACTGGAGCTGGTATCAATTTCATTTAGTGCCCTGTCAGTTCCCTTCCACTGTGTTCCCTTGCTTTTCCTCATGTCTCGTCTGCTTGGCATCTATGGGTCTTTGCTTTGAACAAGGGGTGCCTCAGTTTTGTTGGTGCCCTAAGCATGTGCTTACCTTGCTCATTGCAACATCTATCCCTGCTCTGGAAGCAGAAGAAAGGCAAGCACTCCCCTTTGCCCACCGGAAGCAAAAGTTATGCCGGGAAAAGGAAGTAATATCCTTGCTCACTTACATGGAGCCCATGGAAGAAGGCCCAGGCAGAGCAGGCTCTGAACATTCTGCATCTCTGAGGGTGGGAAGGCTTAGGCGCAACCTCTGTGTGAGTAGGTGCCCATTCTCCCCGCACCGGTGCAGGGCAGAGCCAAGGTCAAAGAGAGGAATTTACTGGGAGGCAAAGTTCAATTCACCATTCTAGGAGCCAGAGGGAGCTCTGGTAGCATAGTGGCTAAAGCACTTGACTGCTCACCAGAAGGCTAGCAGTTCAAACCCACCAGCCACTCCTCGGAAGGAAGGTTGGGCAATCCTACTTCCGTAGTGATACTGCCTCAGAAACCCAAGGAGGGGTCGCTATGAGTCGGGGCTGACTCGACGGCACATAACAACAACGACAACAACAGGAGCCAGAGGGCTCTTCAGGCCACTTAAAGGTGCTGAGTTCCCCATCCTGCAGGTGTGGGAGTAGACCGCCTGCAGAGGATATAAAACATGAGCCCTGCTCTGGGCTGTATTTGATTTCTTAAGGCCTGCATATCTCACTAGCTAGCGAGGAAGGAATCTGGTGCCGGCTGCCCAGAACCAGAGCCATCCAGACCGTCCCATTTCCTGGTGTCGGGCCGCAGTTTGCCTGGGCAGAGCAAAGCCGAGAAGGAACGAACTGGCTGTGCAGTCAGTCTCTCTGTGCAAAAAGCTCTCGTCTGAAGGCCTGTGTTTCGGGCAGGGCCCATGGGGAGGGGCTGAAGAGGGAGCAAAGAGACTGTGGAGTCAGCACTCAGAGGCACGAGAAGGCTAATTACAGATAATCACAGTCCCCAAACCTCAGCTCAGGCCAGAGGGTGGTTACAGCCCAGTTATGGGCGAGAACAACTAAGGACAGCTCCTGGGTCAGAACGGTCTGCCTAGGCTGACTTCCGTTGTCACTTCTCAGCCCACCCCCAGAGCCCCCTGGCTGACTTCAGAGGTCTCTTTGGCCTCTCCAGTTTTGGAAATACAGCCTGGCCCCCGGCATGGTTGGCAGACACCCAGGGGCAAAGGATGTCCCAGTGTGCTCCAGGGGTTAGCACATGCAGAAAGCCAACCAGCCAGACGAACTCAGGAGGCAGCCCTCTGGTGCTCTCTCTGCCCCACCCGCGTGCAGAAGGGGAAGAAGGGGCTACCCATCTTCAAACATACAGGATGTCCAGGTAATTGATTTGGTCTGTGAGCATGTATTATCTTACTTAATCCCCAAGACAACTCTACATATTTCCATTTATAAGACGAAGAAGAGAGGCTTGGAGACTGTTAAGTAACTCTCCCAAAGTCACACTGTTACTAAGTTCAAGAGATCAGATTCAGATGCAGTCCTTTGGACTCCCAAGTTCTATTTAGGATTGCAAATGTTGCAACATTCTTAGCAGTTAAGGAACACTCAGGGTGCCTAGAGGGAACAAAAATGTTAGGTGAAGGGTCTGAGCCCTGCCTGGAGTGGTTAAAATAGACCAATCAGAGATGGAAAAGGGCAGATGTCATGGACAGAGTGACTCCCACCGTTAGGAAAAGAGCTGCCTGGGTGTTCGGCTGATGGTGGTCACTAGGCAAACCGCACACGTGAGAGGCAGCATGGAGGGCCACCCACTCTCATGTCCCGGAGGCTAGCCAGGTTCTCAGGTCAGGGCAAATCAGGGGGTGGGGAGTGAAAGTGGGGGAAAGGGAAAGATAGGGTCAAGGAGGAACCTGTCTTCTGCTGGAGCTCAAATATAAGGCCTTTGACCATCTTTGCTATGGTTCACAGATAGCTCCGCTGAGCAGGGTCATTTGACACCCCTTCTTTCAACCTCTTTTCACACAGCATATGTACTTATTACCTGTAAAAATTGTCACAAAGATACCACCTGATTTAGGCTGCGCCTCCCATGTTATGCATGCTGTTTTCTTCTAACGAACCGCTATGACTGTTGGATTGTCTGGCTGGCTTAGAGGACAAGGAGGCTTGTGGACTTGAAGACAGTACAGCCCTCCCTGCTGGCTGGGGACCAGGCCCAGCTGCAGAGAAGGAAGCCATTAGAATACCTGGGAGTGTCAAAGTGGAGGGAGTACGTCCATGGGTTGGGTGAGAGGGTTGCTCATGGAAAGACTACTCCTGCTGCAGTCTGGAATGTGCTGGAAGCTTCTGGAGGCTTTGCGTGCCAGGAGAAGTGGGTGGGTAAGTGGTGGGGGGAGAACTTTATTGCTTGAGAGTTCAGGGGCTGCCCTCACAAGGAAAGGTTTGAGGGTTTGAAGTAGAAAAGTCAGACCACAAGGGGATGCTTTCTTCAGGGCCTCAAATAAGCTATTCAGCTGAGGGAAGAAATAGGAGAAACAAGGAAGAGAACGAGAAAATCATTGTCCATGAAGGCTGAGTGAGAGTGGGTCTGGGGAAGTAAATTAGGTCATGTAGCTGGGATTGGTTTATACTTAGTTTGGGCTTGGGGAGGGATGGCATAGAAGGGAGGGAACCAAATGAAGAAAGGCCATGGGCAGGGCGGGAGGCCCAGAGCCAAGGACTCAGTGCTCTGACTTGCTATCTTGTCTTCAGAAGGCCATTTCTGAAGAACCTCCAAGGATCACTGCGCTAAGTCCCTGCCTAGGCGAGGAATAAGTGGGAATGGCTGTCAGACTCATGTTTTCCTTCCAGCCAACCTGGATTCTGTCACCAAGGTGTGTACCTGTTGGTAACTAGGGCTGTGGGATGCTGTCAAAACAGCTGACAGAGAGAAACACGTTAATATCAAGTAAAGGAAGGGACAAAAGACTCCCACATGAATCTTGACATCCCCCACCTCTGTTCCCCCTCCTCCACACACACACACACACACACTCACTAATCTTCCATGTCTTGATAGTGGGACTGGATTGGGGTGAGGCCAGGAGCCCCTAGGCAGGTCATCACTGGGTCTAGGGAACTGTGGCCCAAGCTGGGCTTACCCAGAGCTGGAGCAGAAGATAGGTAGAGGGGAGTGACTTAAGAGGGAACTAAGAATGGCCCCAACTCCAGATATGTCTACCAACCTGATCCAGGCATCCCTGCCCCTACCCCAGAGCTTCCTTGGGACCCTCTGCTATGGTTAACAGATAGATATTGGCCTCTCTTCAGTAAATATGGGTAACTTCTCAGATGTGGGGTAGGGCTCTAGTTCTTCCACGATCTGGCTAACAAATAAACAAAAGCAGTCACCCAAGAGTCAATTCCTGCTCAAGGGGCTCTCATGTGTCAGAGTAGAACTGTGCTCCATGGGGTTCTCAAGGACTGATTTTGTGGAAACAGATTGACAGGCCTTTCTTTTGAGATGTCTCTGGATGGACTCAAACCTCCCACCTTTGGTTAGCAAAAAAAACCTTCCTGCTGTCCAGTTGATTCTGACTCATAGCGACCCCTCCTTGGATTTCTGAGGCGGTATCTCTACGGAAGTAGACTGCCCAGTCTTCCTTCATTGGCAGGGAGTACATTAACCATTGGTGGCACCCAGGGACTCTACAACCAGGCTTGTTGATGTTAGCTGCCACTGAGTCATCCCTGGACTTCTTGGTGACCCAGGCTACCAGGTGATACAGTACAATAGAAGCAAGTCTAATACTGAATTCATACATACCTTTGACTAGCATGTGGACCCCAAAACTGCCTTCTCTACAACTCCATGAAGTCCCAGCTCTCTCTCCTCTAGATGCTCCCTGCATGAAAGATTTACCCAAGGTAGACATGACAGCACACTAATGCAGATTTCAGCTGAGCTTCTAGACGGAGTCAGGCAACAACATTCGCCAGTGCTAAGCTATGCATGGAACGTTGGAAATTCTGGACCTACAGCATCATCCTCTAGAGTATTGGACCACCAGATTCTAATAACCCATTCATTACCTCACTGGATTCACCAATGAAAATCATTCTACATCTATTATCCGAATGAACAAGCCCTCCGGTGCTGATTGGAGATAAAGACAATTGAAACCTGGCAGTTGTAGTTGCCCTTATGAATTGTGGGCTTCTGGTTAGAATCTTGCAAATGTTAACCACCTATCCCTGGAGTGTGTATTCCTGTTTGGTGTACCACTGGTATTTGCAGAGTACAGATTAAAGGTCCATGGGTGGTGTAAATGGTAAATAAGCTTGGCTGCTAACTGAAAGGTGGGAATTCAAGTCCATCCAGAGGCACCTTGGAAGAAAAACCTGGTGAAATATTTCCAAAACATCAGTCACTGAAAACCCTATGGGGCACAGTTCTACTCTGACACACATGAAGTTGCCTTGAGCCGGAATTGACTCGAGGCAACTGGTAACATATGTCCTACTGTCTGTCTGAGTATTTTCAACTGAATTATATAGTCCATTTAAAGAGAGGAACAAAATCCGCAAAGCTCACGACTTTAGAAGTGGCCTTGGAAGTTGGGAATGGGCTCTGTACTGGAAGAGAGATGCAGGCATGACATATGATTTAAGGAAAATTCCTTTAGGACTTTGGATTCTCTGTCTACATGTTGAATTGTGTGATGTTTCCACAGGTGGTTTGAGTACCCAGAAAAAGAATGCATGTAAGTTCACTTTGAGTTGAAATAACTAGAGTTCAATTTATCAAACTGACAAATTCACAATCCTAGCTCTTTCTTAAGCTTTTAAATCTGATACAAACCTTTTTCTGTTTATGTGGAGCAAATTTTAGCAACCACTTTCAAGAGATCTTTGAATAATATCTGGTCCCATTGACAAATTTAATTAATTAAATACACCTCCAACGATTTATAAGGCATTTATGAATTTAATGTATTGGGAGCATAGTTTGCTCTGGAGGAAGTGTAACTGGAGCAGGCATGCGGTGTCTTGCTAGGTTTCTTGGTCTGGGTGCTGGGTGTATGGGTGCTGGTTCACTTTGTGATCTGAGAATTTTTATGAATATATGGTGTTCTGGTTACCTAGTCTCGCTCTGACAAGAATATATCACAAATGGGATGGCTGGAAGAAATAGAAGTTTATTCTCTTACAGTTTGGAGGCTTTAAGTCCAAGTTCAAAGTGCCAGGCTTTAGAGGCTGGGTGAAAGCCCCTTGACTTTGGGCTTCAGCTCCACCTCCTGCTCCCAGCCCACTGGAGCTAGAGGCTTTTCTTCACTCAGACAGCTGCTGGCTGCTGAGACTGACAAGTTCAAGGTTGACAAGTAAAAAGGCACAGTCCCGATGCTACCAAACCACATGGCAGGCCATTAATTCAAGTTCATTGACACTCCCAGGATCAGCAGAGCATGGCAGGCTGCTGAACAATGACACGGCTACATGCAAGGTCCAAGCATGCCATAAGCTAGAGACCATTTCCCCAGGCTTCTCCTTATATACAGGAAGCAGACCACAACCCTAGGGCAGCTATTCAGCTGCTCACAGTAGATTCCACCATGGAGTTGATTACCAGTCTTATCATGGGGAATACTACATCCAGCTGCCCAGCCACTCAACCAGGCCCAGCCAAGTTGACACACAAACTTAACTACCACATATGGTATATCTTGATAAAAAGCAAGCTAGAGTGTCTCTTAAAATTAAAGCAAAGAGGTTTTGTTGAAGGACTAGAGGGATACAAATCGAGCAGCACCTAGTTAGGATTCACCAAAGTTCTCTGACAATCTGAGGGAGAGGTGAACCTTTATACAAAAAAGTGAGAATGAGAGTAAGTGACTACAGTCGTGAGGCTAGTGATTACATATGGTTACAAGACAATAGCAAGTTGAAATTTTTCAAGGTTAGCTGATTTATCTTCTAACATAGATTTCTTGGAGAGGACTTAGTAAGCCGTGTATACATTCCTCCTGAGCCTGCTGTACTAGCATTCTTCTGAGACCATCTTGGCAAACATTTACTGGCAAACATTTCTTCACAAACCATATTCTTGTCCTCTCTATTGTTTGCTGTGGATGGTTGAAGTACACGAGAAGTTGCAGCTCTAACTTGCAGGCTCTATCCTTAGGAAGGCAGAAAGGAGGACTTTGAACAAGTTTAACAATAGAGCTTTGATTTAGACGTACTGCAGTCATCTTCCACAACACTAGGCATCTCAGCTCAGAGTGTCCTCTGCAGCCATAACTAACCAACAGACCTCTTGAGTAAGGAACTTACAGTCTGTTTTCTAATGTGGTCTCTTACTTTTTGCAAACATCTGCAAGACAGTTTTTCTGAAGAATTCCTTAAACAATCATTATTGTAATCTTCAGTGTTTAAGCCTGCCGAGAAAACAATTACTTCCTTTTATCTAGTTCAGACTAAACCATTTCTCAAACCCCTCTGCAAACACGTGTGAAAATAATAGCTATAAGCTGCTTCTCTCAAAGTTAGTAATAAGCAGAAGTAAAGTAGCCTAAGGTGGAGTTTTTTGTTTGTTTGTTTGTTTGTTTAAATAGAGTCCAGTTTGTACCCTGGGCAGAAAGTTCTCTTATGCCAAGCACCTAGATTTGGGGGCTCTTTCACAACCTCAACAAATTTTTTAAAGTAATGTATTTGATTTCCTCTTAAATTCATTTGGCTATTTTAAACTAAATCTCCCTGGGTACTTAACTAATTCTCATGCACTTAGTAAATGTAATTTATAAATGAAGTGTGAACTCTTAAATGTTCTGCTACTGAGCATAAGCTTAGGGAGATTTCAATTTAAACTCACATGCCTAAGTTAATTACCCAATTATATTTTAAATTAGAATTACTAGATCCTCACTCTCATAGACCAAACTATTCTAACATTACAAATAAACATATTTTAAAAAAATAGACTTTTTTCTTAACACAAAAGTAAAAATACTATAGTTTTGATTCCCATAATCTGTCTCAAGGTAATCTCAAATCCTCCTGGGGTTAAAAGATGTGCATCCACTAGGGAAAAACATGGTCCCAGTTCACTGGGGTTGCCTCACTCCCAAGAGGACAGTTGCTTAGGATAGGAATTTCTCCTGGGATATTGACTAAATTCCTTGTGATGCCCCAGGTGGCCTCTTTGGGCCTTGTTTCAAGGTTCTATGTCATGGGTTTCAAAACAAGAAGAACTTATCTCCCTGTCCCCAGCATAATCTTTGGATATAAAACCAAAAGCCCCACTGCTGTTGACTAGATTCCAACTCATGGTGACCCCACGTGTGTCACAGTAGAGTTGAGCTCCAAATGGTTCTCTTGGCTGTAACACATGGAGTCACCATGATAGGGCTGACCCAAAGCAGCTGCGTGCGAACAGTGACAGTCCTTATGAGAGTAGATCTCCAGGCCCTTTTTCTAAGGTGCCACCAGGTGGCTTTGAACTGCCAACCTTTTGGTTAGTAGCCAAGTGCAAACTGTTTGCCCACATAGGCCCTGCTGATAATACCCACACCTCTATCTACCCCTATGGAGCTCTGGTGGAGCAGTGGTTAAGGCATTCGGGTGCTGATCAACAAACAGGTCAGTGCTTTGTACCTACCAGTCACTCTGCGGGAGAGAGATGAGGCAGTCTGCCCCTCTAATTTATGGCCTTGGAAGCCCTATGGGGCAGTTCTGCTCTGTCCTATAGGGTCACTATGAGTTGGAATTGACTCAACGACAGAGAGGTTGGTTTTTGGATCTATGCCTACACTCAAATTTATCATGTGATACTTTTGCATATTTCAACTCTACCAAACCAAACTCACTACCATCGAGTCAATCCTGACCCATAGTGAACCCTCCTTGGGTTTCCAAGATGGTATCTCTATGCAAGTAGATTGTCTAGTCTTCCTTCTGAGGAATGGCTGGTGGGTTTGAACTGCCAGCCAGGCCCAAACCAAATCTCATAGGGTTTCCAAGGCTGTAAATATTACAGAAGCAGGCTTTCTCATCTTTCTCCCATAGGGCGGCTGGTGGGTTCAAACCACTGACCTTTTGGTTAACAGCTGAATGCTTTAACCACAGCACCACCAGAGCTCCTTATGTACATGTATTTTACCCTTTTAACTCTTAAGATCTTTGAAGTGGATGGAGTCTTGCATTTTTAGGATCTAACAACTCGTAAAAGACATTTAAAATGATATCTCACTGAATTTTTGTCTGCTTGGTCACAATGTAGAGACCACTTTTCTAGCATGGAGGGAAGCACTTCAACCCAGTAGGGCTTCAGTCCAGTGGTGGTTCAGGGGTAGAATTCTTGCTTTCCATGCAGGAGATCCAAGGTTAATTCCTGGCCAAAGCATAGCCACCACCTGTCTGTTAGTGGATGTGTGTGCTGATAGCATGCTGAGTAGTTTTGAGCAGAGCTTCCAGACTAAAACACACTAGGAAGAAAGGCCTGGCAATCTACTTCTGAAAAATCAGTCAAGGAACATCCTATGGATCAGCTCCAATCCCATTGTGTATGGAGTCGCCCTGAATCAGGAGCTGACTCAACAGGAGCCAACAACAGTAACAGTGCTCCCATCTATTTGCTCCAGCCTCACACAACTTCTGCTCCTCCTCTCTACTGGCCAGAGTCCAACTCCACCTGTTGTGCCCTGCTCAAATGCTGCCTCTTCCGAGGAGGCTTCTGGGCTGTACCCAATAGCACTGACTCACTGTTCCTGGACTCATCCCGGTTCATGAAGACATGCTCTGCAGCACCAGGTGCCTTGAACAGGGAAGACTGCTCCATAAGCAAGCATCGGCGAGTCCGTGACAACCTGCAGGCCCAGCACAGCTGATGACATCCAGACGGGCTCTCCTGGCAGCCTCATCTCTCGCCTTTCCACGGCGACTTCTATTTTGACAACGCACTCACATGGATCCTTCTCGCGATTCACTCCCACTGTTTCCAGCAAGACTGGCCAAGGCAGGAGGTGGCTCTGTTAATGTTAAGAAAACAGAAAGCTTACCACAGCCAGGGCAGCTTTAACCTCGAACAACAGCAACCTGCTCATTGAGTGCTTGGCACCAGCTGAGTGCTTTACACTCATCTGCTCACTCCATCTTTACAAGAGCCCTGAGATACTGGTTTGTTTGCCCCTTTTTAAGGAGGACTCATAGTGACCCCTGTGTTACAGATTAGAGCAATATTCTTGTCTGTAATGTTTGTGGATATGCTATGTGGCAGTTCTATTCTGTCCTGTAGGGCTGCTATGAGTTGGAATTGACTCAATGGCAGGATTTTTTTTGTTTGTTTGTTTAATCTTTGTAGAAACAGATCACCAGGCCCTCCTTCTGTGTCACTGTTAGGTGGATTTGAACCATCAAACTTGTAGGTTAGTAGTTGAACACAAAAGCACAATCAGGGACACAGTTGGAATTGACTCAACTGCAGTGGGTTTGTTTGTTTGTTTGAAGGAGGAGGAATCCAAAGCCCAGGGAGGCTCAGTAAATTGTTCACGATCACACAAGTAGGAAATGGTAAACCAGGATTGGAAAACAGGCCTATTTTTAAACTCTGTACACTTGGCCTCTAAACCATATGCTGCCCACTTAGGGGAGAGCCCAGGCTTACCCAGGACCAAGTTGCCTGGAGGGAGAGCCCCAGCTCAGTGTTGGGCAAAATGAGTGACATTTATCTCATTGAATCCTCTTCCAAAGATGCTGGCAATCTGCCCATTCTGCAGATGAGACCATAGATACATGAGTGATGATGTTGATTTTCCATGGCAGTTGGACAGGTTTGTAACCTCACCTCTCAGGGCTCCTAACCACTGCCTGTTGGGGCTAATATCAGACCTCCAGCTAGGAGTCTGATGACCAAGAAGCCACATAAAAGGGAAGCTTGCTCAGTGTCTGGTGAGTTTGGCCTAAGACTGACATTTTCCAGGGTGTTATATATGAGGGGTGGGGAGAGGCCCTGGGTGGACCAAACAGCTAACATGCTCACCTGTTAACCAAAAGGTTGGAGTTCACTTAGAGGCTCCTTGGAAGAAACACCTGGTGACCTACTTCCAAAAAATCAGCCATTGAAAACCCTGTGGAGCACAGTTCTACTCTGACACACATGGGGTCGCTCTGTGTTAGAGTCAATTCAATAACAACTGTTATTTTCTATCTACGGGAGGAAGGCAAACGAAGGAGGACACCATTTCAGAGAGGGTAAGGGACTTACCCAAAGCCACACAGCAAGTCCCCATGGCCCCAGGACTAGACCCCATGTTCTGAGAGTACTGAGAACTCTGAGTTCTGTTTGCTCCTGCCTCTCTCTTGTGCCCTCCCCCGGCACACATCCACCCCTCTGAGACATGCAGCCTGAGCCTGCCGAATAAAGGCGGGCAGACGGGTTTCAGATGAGTGTGTTTCGATTTGCTTGGCAGGCTGCTTAGTGATTGTTCTCAACCCATGTGTGGGCTTCTCCACTCCCCCAGTCTTCTATTTCTTTCTACGCCCCCAAATGGCTCCCATCCCCCACCCTCCCCCCTCTAGCACCCAGCACAGCAAGCCCCACTCAGCAGGTGTTCAACGAAACCTTGCAGAGTGAGTGAGGCATTAGACCATCTGCAGGGGCCAGAGTGGGTGTCAGACTTGCCCTCAGGTCCCCTGCCAGCTCCGGGGCTGTCCCTCTGCAGATGAGCTTGGTGACTCCCAAGCTGCCCCACTGGGAAGGGATAGAAAGGACTTAGACTTTTGAGAGGCAGGGGTTAGGTTTCTGGGAGGAAGGGGCTCTGCAGTCCAGCCCATACGCAGGAAGCCAGAGGCATCCACTTGGCCAGGAAGGACCTGTCCCCACCCCTGGGGTCTCTTCCTTGCTCCTCCTACAGTCAGGAAAGCCCCTGCTAAGCCTCAGAAAGATGGGAGGCAAGCCCTCTGCCAGTGGGCAGGCTCTTGAGGCCTGGTGCTCAGGGGAAGGGAGCTGATAAAACAGCTAAAACTGCCCTGTTTTGAATTTAGAAACTGCGGGGACGTGTGAGCAATGTAGGCAGCTGGGAGTAAGGAGAGAAGACTCAGGCTTGGGCTTGCTCGCTGGGACAAACTGTGAGTCCGTGGTGTTCCTCGGGAGTCTGGCAACAGGCGAGGACAGTACTAAGGGCTTCCCCATCTCCCCATCTGCCCCTTGAGCCTGTAGTTCTCAAGCGTTAGTGTGCATGATTCACTTGGGGAGCTTGCTGAAAGGCAGATTCCTGGGCTCCCAGCTTCAGTGACTCTAATCCAGTAGGCCCAGGAATCTGCATTTTTAACCAGCCTCCCTCACCCACACCCCCAGGTGATTCTGGTGCAGGTGGGTTTTTGAACCACTCCCAGGAGGCGCTTCTTTGGGTTTTCTGTTTGACTGGAAACACCTGTGTTTACCTGAAAGAGGTTCTGGAGGTAAAGTTGCAAAGCACAGGCCCCATCATCTGATCTAAGCCCTCGGGGCCTAGTCTTCTAGTTCCAGACTCTCTGAAGGTAGATGCAGGGGGCTGGCGTGGGCCCACGTAGGGCCTGGAGCTGCCCTCTGACCTCTCTCCTCAAGGGCCAGCTGAGGGGTTACATGTTCTTTCCTGAGACACCCAGATCCCAGGCTGTTGCTGGAGTTCATGGGAAGAGACAAAAGAAAGAAAGAGGCCAAGATAGTGTGGGAATGACACTGTAGCAGAGATGTCTGATAGAGGGGACTGCACAGACCCTGCCCTCTGGGACAGGGACACTCCCATAGGAGTGGGGAAGCCCCGGGGGTGATCATCACAGCCGGACACAGCTGGACGGGCCTGGAGATCAGCTAGCCCCTTCACATACAGGACAATAAACTTTGAGGAGTTTCCATCTCAAGCATTTTCTGACTCTTTCTGCAAGCAGATCCTCATCCTATAACTCACTATGATGTGGCAAGCTATCCCCTCAGACTCAGGCAACCGTGAACTCCAGCCTGGAAAATCCCTGAGACCTTGGCCAAGAACTTTCTGTCCTGGGCCTCACTTTCCCCATCTATTCTACAGAAAGATTGTGTTAAATCATTAAAGCAACAAGCCCTGTGATTGATAGTGTAGGACCTGGAGCTGAAAGAGATTCTGAGGTTGTGTGGGCATAGTGGGAACAAGCAACCATCTACAGAATATGCATCTGGCGCCATTCTGGGCATTTTACATACATTAACTCCTTTAATTTCCCGCAACAACACTATGAAGTAGATATTCTTATTATCTCCACTTTATAGATGGGAAAACTGAGATTACAAAGATCAAGAACTTTGGCCGGGGAATCCCAGCTTGTATGTGACAGAGCTGGGATTTGAACATAGGTGGTCTGGCTCTAAAGGAGCTCTGGTTGGCACAGTATCTAAGGCATCTGACTGCTAACCAAAAGGTTGGTGGTTCAAACCCACCAACTGCTCCGGGGAAAGAAGATGGGGCAATCAATCTACTTCTGTAAAGATTTATCTCCTCCAAAACCCAATGGGGGTCACTATGAGTCAGAATCGACTCAATGGCAGTGGGTTTGGTTTTTTAGGTTTCCCCACTTCCTGCCTTCCCCTGCATCGACATGCACCTGGGTCCAAAGCCCAATGGTGCTGTTAACTGTTCCTTGAAAATTACCTTCCCCACCACTGGGCCTTTGCACATGCTGATCTTGTTCACAAAACCATCTCCTTTCTTCAAAGGCTGAAAGCCTGGATCACATCCCCACACTGGATCACATCCCCAATTACAGATGCAGGGACCATGGCTTTCCCAATGGCTGCCTGTCTGGAAAGGGCCCTGGTGCTAGGGTACCAGTGCCCAATAAGGGGCAGCATGCTAAACGGAATTCAAAGGCTATGGAGTTCTAGTTTGTTCTCCATCTCTATCAAGCTTTTTTTTTTTTCTTTTTAACTAAAAAAGAAAGGAAGAAAAAAATGAATTCAAGGCCTCCTATGAATAAGGATTTGTGCGCAGTGCCTTAAGGCATTTGACATTCAAGCCCACCAACCACTTCACAGATGGAAGACAGGGCAATCTACTTCTATAAAGATTTACTGCCTCGGAAACCCAGTGGAGGTCGCTGTGAGTTGGAATCCACTCGATGGCAGTAGGTTTGGTTTGGTATTTTTTTGGTTTAGTCACAAGAGCCCGGGTTTTCTCTCCTAGGGTCTAGTTTGCAGACCAACTTCCTTTACCAACCAGATTGGGTTTGTTTCTCCACATCCCACTGTAGAATTTTCAGGTCAGATGGGCCACACGGGCCTAAATCTTCTGCCAGCTGGCCCTGGGAGAGGGGTGGGGGAGGAAACGAGGAAAAAAGCTCCTCCAGCCTCCAGGAACCTCAGGGCTGACAGACAGGCTGGGCTCCACAAATAAGTTCACACCTGTGTGCCTATGTCCCAGTGGCCCCAACAGAAGGAAGTGGTCCAGGGCGAAGTGCCTGAGGGGGACCTCGCCAAGCATAAGGAGCCTTGTCCGTTTGCTCATTGCTGGCCTCCTTCTCCCTTCTCCTTAGCTAGAATAATCCTCTTCTCTTCAGGGTCTTGCTGGGGAGCATGGGCAGAGAGAGTGGGTTAGGGACCCAGAGGACAGGAAGATTTGGACAAACTGGCTGAACTGACATCCAGAGGAGAGGAAGGCAAGCCAAGGAGCCTGGATAGAGGCTTGTGTCAGCCTCAGCATGTCTGGCTGCACAAGGAAACCATCCCAGGCAAGATGATTGTCCTGGGGCTCAACTGGGATGGCACCTCCTCTGGGGAGCCTTCCCTGACCACCCCTACAACTATATTAGGATCCCCCCTTTTGGCTTTCACAGCCTCTTTCCCACTTCTGTGACTATTTATTTGTCTGCTTTTCCCAAGACATTGGACGCTCTCTAGGCTGGGGCTACGCTGGTCCTGCCCAAGCAGCAGAGAGCCTAGCAGAGTCAGCATCAGTGAGGGAGCAAGGGACGGAGAGAATGCATGGATCTGAAGCTAGAGGTGGGTTTGCAGGGCAGATGGGTCTCTGTTGGGAGCACCTGTGAATTCTTGCTCTTTTGCACTTGGCATTTGACAATCAGAGTCTGTCTTTTCTTCTCCCTCCTACTTCATCTTCCAAACCCTCCCTCAACCTACACACACTCCCACATTCAGGCACACACCCATACATAAGCCACAGACACATATGCAGTCATAGACACACAGACTCTAGACAAATATACATGTATACACAATAATACAATAATACCCATACACTACACACAATAATACACATACACACAGAAACCATACAACTGCATCCTTATATACTGGTACACATACATAATCCATGTGCACACAGAACCTCACAAATGAGACACACATATGCACACATATGCTTATGGACACACAAACAGACATGTCTACCATAGGGACACAGGCTGAATGGATGGGCTCATCTCATTTCTCTTCCATCCAGAATTTGTTTCTTTTGTAAAGATCATGCTTTACAGTTTACTAAGCACTTTCCTTTGTTTAAGGAGCTCTGGTACCTTAGTGGGTAAGGAATTTGGCTGCTAACCAGAAGGTTGGCTGTTCAAACCCACCAGCTGCTCCAAGGGAGCAAGGTGAAGCAATCTACTTCCATCATGATTTACAGCCTTGGGAATGCAATGGGGGTCACTATGAGTTGGAATCAACTCGATGGCAGTGGGTCTGTTCCTTTGTTCATCCATCTGCCAAATATTTTTTAGGATAGTTGTGCTGGTGAGACAAATAAAGATGAATAGAACCCAGCTCCTGGCCTCAAAAGACTCCCAGTCTAGAGGAGGAAAGAGACCCAGAAAGTGACCAAAATAATCAGGTGTAACATTAAAATCAAGAATTATTTCTTGTGTTATCCCTGTGCTAGACTTTAGGAACACAAAGGTAAGTGAGATCTAGACTCCCTGACCTCAAGTAACTCCCAGATAAATCTAGCCAACTGTTTTTTTTGCCCAACATTCTGTTTTGAAAAAATTACAATTCAAAGACACATACCAGTTTGGCTCAGTCCCTACTTTTCCCTATCACCTTACCCCAGCTACCTCACTCGTTAATGTTGCCTCCCTGGCCCCTAAAGGCGTCTGAGTTGGAGATCCTTGGACTAGCTGGTCTCAGAGGCTCTGTGAAATGCCTCTGTGGGTTTCTGTGACTGGGGATTATGGGACAGGCCAAGGAGACACAGTTGGGCTGGAATGAGCAGCCAAATGTCCTCAGCCAGCTGGCCTAGCTCACGACTGCTCACCCCAAGTCCCTTCCTGCCGCAGCAACTGCCCTCACTCACTCACCTGGACCTTTGCCACTAACTATCTCCTCACACCCTCCCCATCCCTGCTCCCTCTGCTCCACTCAGTACTAGTGGCAGATGAATTTCCCAGATTTGATCGTGTCATCCTTTTCCTGGATGTCACCATCTATTTGTCCCAACTTCTTACCTGGCATTCAAGGCCCCTCACAATGGGGCCCTTGCCTAGCTTCCATTTCCTGAATACCCCACCCCCACACTTCCATGTCCCTGTGCCTTTGCATAGGTTAATCCCTCTGCCTGGAATTCATTTCCTATCCTCTCCAATCCAGAAAGACTCAAGGCCTGGCTCCTATGTTGCTTCCTCCAGGAAGCCATCCCTGACTGTCCCCACCAGGTGGAGACAGAGAGTCCCTCCACTAGACATCCCTCAGCCAGAGCAAATGCCAAGTCACAGTGCAGTTAGCTGTGTAAGCATCTCCTCCCAACCTATTCAGTAAGCATGCATTGATTCCCTAATAAGGGCTGCTAACCAAAAGGCTGGGAGTTCAAGTCCACCCAAGCTGCCTCAAAAGAAAGCCCTGGTGATTTTCTCCTGAAAAATCAGCTCTTGCAAATCCTGAGGAGCACAGTTCTACTCTGACACCCACGGGGTCACCAGGAGTCAGAATCAACCTAACAGCAACTCATTTTAACATGGGCTAGGGCTGGAGATGGAAGGCCCTAGTGCCGTCTTAGCCACCTTTCTCTTTAGGGCCCAGAAAACAGGTTGGACACAGTAAGTAGGTGCTCAGTAAATGTTTGTTGTAGGAATAAACAACAAATGCGTGTGTTTCCCATTGCCCTCTCTCACCCTCACACATTTAAAATGCAAAAGGCAGGGAGATGTACATGATAGAAGCCACCACCTCAGAATAAAGATCTCCTCTGGAAAATGTGTAAAGGCCTTGCCTTTACAAAGCATTTTTCCAATCTTGCCCATCATCCCCTGCAGATAGTACCTGCCTGTGACAGCTCGTCCCACGTTACAGAGGAGGCCTGGGAAGCAGGAAATGTGCCAGAGGCCCAGCAGAGCTCAGCTAAGCCCGCAGTCCTGGAGGCCTGGGGGGAAACAGGCATGGCGCACGGGAGCCCAGGGGATGCTAAGTGGGAGCAGCCTGGACTGGGTCTCCTCACTCTTCTCCTGGCCGCCCTGGCAGCACTGCACCCTCTGCTCGCCTGGTTGTGGGGCTGCCTCCATTTGCATGGACGGAGTGGGGGGTGGGAACAGGAGCAACAATACGAATATAAACCCATCTGTTTGCTTCCCTGTGTCGGTCTCTCTCTCCCTTCAGTTATGTATTTCTGCCTTTTTCTCCCCAGGGCCCCACTCTCCCTCTGTCCTGGACCCTGTATCCCTTTCTCATTTCTCTCTCAGTCTCCCTGTCAGTATCTCTTTCCTTCACCTGAGTCTGTGTCTTTCCATCTCTGTCGGCCTCTCTACCCAAAACATGCCTCCCTTCTGATTTTTGCTCTTAGGCTCCAGGGGCACTGGGGGTGGGCAGCAGGACAAGGGGAAATATCTTTCCAACATGCAGAAAATGGGCCAATTAAAACCACATGGCTGCTCAGGCAGCCAAACAAGAAGGAAGCAAAAAATAGCCCCCGGCGGGTCTAGCTTGAAAGATAAATGGAGGAAAAGGAGAAAGGGCAGAGTGAAAGCAGGGCCCAAAGTCAAGCCCTTTCCCACAGAACACTGGGAGCCGGGAGCTCCTTCCCACGCAGACCTGGTGGCTGCCCTCTGGCTGTGGCTTGGCAAGATGTCCTTGCCTCGATCTCTACCCCCTGCCTAAACCTCCCTCCTGCCTGGAGGCAGCCTCAGAGCCCACCAGGCCTCCTAGGAGTTCCCAGGATTCCCAAGCTTCCTCCCAGTACAGCCCCAAGTATGACTGTCCCACCTGACACCTTCAGGCGTGAGTAGTACAGCCCCAAGTATGACTGTCCCACCTGACACCTTCAGGCGTGTCTGCCCTCCCAAGAGGTCTCCACCTACTGGGGCTGCAGGGAGCTGGGGGGGGGGGAGCAGGGAGAGGGTTTGAGGTCACACTCCCACTTGACAGGCCTACCTCCTCCACCCTTCAAACCCTTGGAGCCCTGGGCCTCCTCCATACAGGCCCTCTACTCTGAGCAGGGGAGTGATGGGAGCCCTCAGACCCCATCCCTCTTCCCAGGGCCCCGGGTGGGGGGTGGGGGGTGGGGGGGTAAGACAAAATGGGCATTGACATTTGTGGTTATGTAGGAAGAGCACTTAATTCAGCCTGGGGACTGACTTCTGCCCCGGCCTGCAGCTAGAGACTATCCCAAGCAGAAGAAAACTCAGGGGCCACTCAGGGAAATGAAAGAAGCCTCATGAGATCTAGGAGGAGTTGAGGGTATAGAGACGGAGGGAGTTTGTAGTCCAGGATAAGAAGCTTGGAAATTATCCTCAGGAAACTGGAGAGCCAGGAAGGGTTATAGGCAAGGAAGGGACACCATGAAATGCTCCTTTATGTCTACTGCCTATAGGGGAGGGGAGGACCAACAAGGCTGCAAGCAGGTGAAGCAGGCCAGGTGCTACTACTGCAGACCATCAAGAAAGGGAGGACGGGCCCTGAAGAGGCAACAGAGATGGAGGAAACTGGGGTAGGGAGCCCCTTGGCCAGCCAGCATGACCCGGCCCCATTTCAGTTCAAACTCTAAATTGAATGGCTCCCTGTGATAGGATGATTTGGAGTCATGTGAGGGATGATGTCCATCCTTTTTATTCTCACCAGTTCTCAGCATGAGGCCTAGAACATACCGGAAAAAAAAAAAAGCCAAACACACTGCCATTGAGTCAATTCTGACTGATAACGACCCCCTTTGGATTTCCAAGGTAGTAAAGCTTTATGGAAGTAGATTGCCCAGACTTCCTTTCATGGAATGGCTGGTGGGTTTGAACTGCCAATCTTCTGGTTAGCATACAGGTGCTTAAAAAATATTTGTTGAATGAATGAGTTAATCATCCATCATTCCTTAGCCAGTTGCCAAGGCAGAGGCTGTGATCCAGCCCCAAACACCCTCTCGAATTCTATTGCCAGTTACCTCTCCTCTTCCCATTCCCTTCCCTCCAGCCTCCTGGGTTCCCTGAACATGATTGGATGTCACCTACCTCCTGCGGCTTTACTCACTTGATTGCTTCCTTCTAGAATGTTCTCCCCTCTTCTTCCTGGTTCTCATATGTCCAAATCCTGCCATCCATTAAGATCCAGTTTGAATGTCCCTCCGAAGCGCAGCCCTCCTTCTCTGACTGACCTTGTCTCTTTTCCCTCCAGACACTCAGAGCATGTTATCTGGGTCTCTTGGGGGCACAGGTCACTTGTACCTTGTGTATGGGTTACACTACCCTCGTATCTCTCTATCAACTCAGAGCATCTTGATGGTAGGGCCTGGGCCAAAGAGAGGTCTCCATGAAGGCTTGATGGAGAAAGGGAGGGAGGAAGAAGGAAAGGGACAGCAGGCGTTTATGGGCTCACAGGATGTGTGTGAGTCTGAAATTATTTTAGATTCTTCTGGATAATCCATTCCTCAGCCATCTCTTTAACTTGCTGCCTAAGTGTGCCCACAATGTGGATTTGATCTGCTGAGTCTGACCTATACCTCACACCAAATTTGACATTAACGTCAGAAATCCTGACTTTCTTTTTTCCCTAAAACTTGCTGCAACGTCAACCTGTTTCTGCCTAGCCATAGACAGGATGCGTACATGATAGATAATTGGGTGGATGGATAGATGATGAATAGATGATGGATGGATGGATGGATAGACGGAGTGGACCAAGTTAATGACTAAGAGGAAGCCACCCAAGAACTAGTAATAATAAATTATAAGGGATGTGATACCAGAACGTGGTGGATCTCAATCTACTTCTGGCCATATTTTCGTTCATTTACCAGCATCATGGTAGACTCTAGGTTTGGTCCCTGCTCTCACAGAGCTTATAGTCTAGTGAGAGAAACAGAAAAAGAACAGAGCAATTACAAGATAATGTTGTTGTTGTTAGGTGCCGTTGAGGCGTCTCCGACACATAGTGACCCTATGCACAGCAGAACAAATAATAATAAAGATAATAAGGTAGGCTAAGTGTCCTGACAGAGAACATGCAGGAAGCTGTTGGAGCAAAGAGGGTTGTGCATCTTTTTTCATGAAGGTCAGGGACTGCTTCCTGGAAGAAGTGACATCTACACCATCCAGAGGAACACTGACAAGTAGGAGGCACCAGAAGTGGATAAGAGGCAAGGGAACAAGGAGGGCTGGGAGGAGAAAGCACAGGCAGAAAGACCTGGTGATCTGCTCAGGAAACTACAGAAGTTCAGACTGACTGGGGGGCCAAGAGAAGGAAGACAGGAGCCAAATCTGTAAAGGGTCATGAGCTCTTAAGAAGTTCAGGCTCCTTCCTGAAAGCAGGTGGAATCCCTTAAAGGGTTTCAAGCAGGGAGATGCCTGATCACGCTGGCATTATAGGAGGACTGTTCATTGATTAGGCCACTCTGGTGGTGCAAATGGTTAAGCACTCAGCTACTAACCCAAAGTTCGGCTGTTCAAACCCAACCTTGGAAGGAAGCTTGGCACTCTCCTTCTGAAAGACTGCAGCCTTGAAAACCCTGTGGAGCTGTTCTACTCTGATATCCATGGGGTCAACGAGAGCTAGAGGCAACTTGGTGACAGCTGGCTTGGGGTTGTTCTCATCGCCTCTGTTATTAATCAAATGATGTGTATCAAAAAATCATCTGTTAACGCAGAACAACTTTATTCCAAAGCTTTCCCATAAATAAACATACTAAATCTATAAATCATCTGGGAAATTAAAAAGCAGAAAATTTTATATTGCTTTTCTTAGCAATGAAAAACTAAGACGATGAGAACAGAATTAACCTCATATTCTGAAATTTAAAGTTTCTCATTGACCAAGCTGAAATTGTTCTATTTCAGTTTTGCCAAAAAAAAAAAAAAAAAAAAGAGACTCCATTTTAAATTATAACCCAAAAGGTTAAAAGTTCAGAAATCAAAGCCCTTCTTTGTGAAAATAAGACTAAGAACAACAGCCAGGATACAGAAGCTTTATTCTTTTAGCGAAATCATCCATTTTCTGCTTTGAGCACAGTTCAGAAGTAGTTCTCAAGCGATCACAATAGCTATGATTAGCCTAGTGAATGGAGTGTGGTTCACCTAAGTGAGTGCTTCAAATAGCGTAGGTAAATGTAATTTAAAATTTTAAAATTACCGTTTGATTTTCTGATGTGGTTACCTAAGTAAACAGAAAACAGGAAGGAAATGACTGTTGAAAGGTACAGTACTGCCTCTCTGGAGTCCCTGGGTAGTGTAAAGTGTTAACATTCTCCACCGCTAACTGAAAGCTTGCAGTCTCAAGCCTACCCAGAACTGCCTCGGAAGAAAGTCCTGGCAATCTACTTGTGAACAATCAGTCATTGAAAACCCCACGGAGTAGTTATAACTCTGATGCACATGGTGTTGCCAGCATTGGAATCAACTGGACGGCAACTGGTTAACTGGTAGATCCCATTCAGTAGAAAAACCTCTATCTACCTATCCCACAGGAGACTCTGGGCAGTGCAAACCATTCAGTACTCAGCTACTCACCTAAGAGCTGGTAATTCAAATCCACCCAGAGGCACCTTGGAAGACGAGCCCTGGTGATCTCCTTCCAAAAGATCTGAAAACCCTATGGAACCCAGTTCTACTTGATACCAGTGGGGTCGCCATGCATGAGAATTAACTGGGCAGCAACTGGCTTTTTTTTTTTTTTTAATCTACATTAAGCACTCTTCATTCATTCAGCAGGATCATAGAATACATAATGGCCAGGTGTGTGGAAGGATGTCTTTTAGGCTAAGGAGAGCCTGGCTCGGTGGGTAGCATGCTTAGACCTGAAGAATGAGAAAGGGCTTGTTACTAGAAAAGCAGAAGAAAGGTGGTGCAGGCAGAAGGAGGAGCAGGTGTCAAGACTCAGCGGCAGCAACAGACTCGAAGGAGGTACAAGCAAACCAGCAGGTTGGAGTCCTCACGGTGTCCCACGCCTGCTCATCACCTGCTCCTCTCAGCCACCTGTCTTCACCTGGCTTCTTCCCTTGTGCAGTGGAAGGCAGTTCCCGTGGCTGTTCAGGACCTGCCTGCTGGTTTCTGGCTCGCTGTCCTTCCCCTCCTCTCCAGCCTGCCCTCTGGCTGCCAATGCCCTGACTGTTGGGAGATGAAGTTGGCTGCAGGCAAATGCATTTTTTGAAACCCCAGCCATTTAAGGAAATCATGACTCTAAACAAACACTGGAAGAGCCCTCTTGTCCCCGGGCAGGGAGCACCAGGGCCTGGCCCAGGGATTCCGGGCAGATGGGGATGCCCCAAACAGGCTCTGAGAACTAGCTGTGGCTGGACCAGGTTGGTGTGTCGAGCTCTTAGGCCATTGGTTTCCCTTGGCCGCAAGCCTGGGCGGCCCCAGAAGTCCTGCCCTCACATTTTCAGCTGTTCAGGGCCCAAGGGGCTGCTCAGGGCCTCGGGGGCTGTTCCGTGTTCTCAGGCCAGTTGGTGTCAATAAGGCCAGAGTCATCCCTGGACATTTGGCAGCAGTGTGGCTTTTTCTCTTTCTGTCATTTATTTATTTATTTATTATTTTCTTTTCACTTTTTTGTTGTGAAACATATTATACATATAAAGCAGTGTATGAATCATAGAAGTTCCGGGGTGCTACAAACAGGTAACATGCTGCTGACCAAAAGGTTGAAGGTTCAAGTCCACCCAGACATCAGAAGGAAGGCCTGGTGATGTATTTCTGAAAATCAGGCATTGAAAACCGTCTGAAGTACAGTTCTGCTCTGACTCACATGGGGTCGCCATGACTCAGAACTAACTCCACAGCAATGGATTTGGTCTTCGTTATACATGTACATATAGCCATCATATGCACATTTTTTTCTTCTTTCTTTTTTTTTTTTTTTTCATTGTGATTTGGGTGAAGATTTACAGAGCAAATTCACTTTCCATACAGCAGTTCACATATATTTTGTCTCATGTCACTGACCACAGTTTACCACAATG